>NC_143476.1:5740507-6079435 GCF_987193195.1 Phasianus colchicus
CGTCTCCCCTTCTCCACATCGGATCCCACTGCTGAGCCATGATCAAGCTGCCCAGTGTGGCAGAGCATCGTGCAGAACCGTGCTGGCACCTCCTCCCCTTCCTCTCCTGCAACCTCACCCGCTTCTCTGACAGACCTGCTGATCCCACGCGTCCCATCGGGATGCTCTGGCACAGGATGTGCCCCTAACCCAAAGCTCCTTCCCACCCTCCCAAGAAAAAGTAAACAGGTTTTCTGCCTCCTCTGCTTGATTTCATGTGGCAGGGATGGAGAGCTCTTCAGCTCTGAGCAAGTTTTTTTCTGAGAAAGTGACCAGCTCTTTTCCATCCCTTTGCCCCTACAAAGAGTTGTCCAGAGCATCTCGTCCAAGAATTCCTGGAACAGCCTGCAGCTGGCTCTCCTGAAGTTCAGGCTCCTGCCTTTGCTTCCTGCCAGGCCCGCATTCCTTGAGATCACCAACTCAAGGAGGGCATGGTCACTGCAGCCCTGACCGCCTCCTGTCGTAACCCCTGGTGTGCACCATGTCCAGCAATGCTTCCCTTCTGCTTGCTGTGCCCAATGCCTGCACCACAGAGTGATTCTCACTGCACTCCAGGAGTCTGCCAGATTGCTTGCAGCCAGCCATGCTGATTTCCCAGACTGACTGGAATCCCCCATCAGGATGAGAGTCAGTGAGTGCGATGCTTCTGCTGGCTGCAGTAAGCAGCTCCCACCAACAGGCTCTCTTTCCAGGCGGCTGTAGCAGACCCTCACCTCCAGAAGCCCTGCACTGCTGCACTTCCTAATTTTACCCACAAGTTCACAACCTGCTCATGGCTCTTCTTAGTTCTTTGCACTCAACTTCTCATCATAGAAGGCAAATCCCTTGCCTTCCAGAATTCCATAGTATCAATTGTGTCTGCTTTATGTCAGGATTTTTTTTCTTTCTTTTCTTTTCCCGTTTTCTAGGTAGGAAAATGAATTTCTGAGCCAGGAGAAGCAGAAGTGAAACAGTCTTCCTGGCACTGCTCAGGTTGCAGGAGTTGCCAAGTGCTCCTCAGGTAATGTGTGCTGAAGAGCTGACCTTGGTGGCAGGGGCTGTGGCTGCATTTTGTGCCTGTCATGCGGGAATCCAAGAAAGCCTATTCAGAGCAGGAGCTGCAGAGCGAGATAAACATCACGAGAAGGTAAGGCTGAGAAGCAAGGACACCTCCAGAAAGAAGAGAAAAACTGAGTCAAGTGAGCTGCGTGACGGCCGTGTGATGCTGACCATGATTGGAGGAAGAGCGCATGGCTGGGAATGACTGATGGCTCTGGTTGGATGGGTGCCTGTGTGCACAGAGGTAAGGAGTGTTTGTGGGATGTTTTGCTGGCATCTAACGGCTGTAAGGGGAAGTCAAGAGAGAAAACTTGTGAATGCATAGAAGGGATGTTAAAATCTGGAACAGACTGTTTGGATCATTCACAGCTGAGTCCGTGCCAGATTGCCACACTGTCAGAACCTGGGGCCTAGGATTTTCCTTTAAGAGTGCCAACTGCTTATTTTAAGTGATAAAAAGTAACACTGAAAAAAGCTTCCCTCCTTGCATTAGAATAAGGCATTGATATTTGATGTTTCTGTCTTTCCATTCCTTTAGCAGCCTGGGTGTTGATGCAGCTGCATGCACCTGCTGCCCTCCCCTTCTGTTTTGTGTAAAAGAACAGTAAAATATGCAATCAGTGTGAGATCTTTCTGAAGTATTTTACTTTATTTGCCCCTAGGCTGCAATGGCTGGGAAATGGCAGTGTCACCCAGGAGCCCACACGGCGACCTGATGTCTCATTGTTGGGGTCTATTGGAAACCACCACGATGACAAAAGAATGCCTGGGATTCCTCCGGCCCAAATGCCAAACCTTGCACTTGGCTGTGCTGAACCTCATCAGGTTCACCCAGGCCCACCTCTCAAGTCTGCTGAGCTCAAACAGATGTCATTTTTCTCGTGTCCTTCCATTCCGAGTCCATCTGTTCCCCAAAGCAAAAGAATTCTGACGAAGGCTGCAGTTGCAGCTGACTTCCCAAGGCTGCAAGACGTGGTGGTGACACAGCCTTGTGCTTCTGCATTGGTGCTCATCCCACGTTTCCTTTCTCTGTCTCGCAGGTCAGCTCCTGCTGGAAGCAGATGGTATCCCAGTGTGAATGAAGGTCAGTGCAGGAGCAGCTGCTGATGGGAGGAAGGAAGTCCATGCTGAAGAGCTCTGAAGCATCTGCAGGTATGGTTCTGGAGGAGGCAGCAGTGATGTCGGAGGGCTCCCCAGCAGGAAGCTGTCTCATCCAAATGCTTGCTGAGTGGTTGGAAGGGAGCTTTCTGCATGACAGCAGCACCAGTTGCTTGCTTCACATGTTGCAAAGACAAGGATTAGCACGAGTTCCAGTATCTACAGTATCATCACGAATCACGATAGGATTACAATGTGTCCTCATACAAACGCAGCCATTTCTCTCTGAGTCCAAAGGCTGTCCGGAAAGCATCTTTGAGGTCTCTCACACCAAACCACTGCTGTCCGTGTGGGATCTGACTCATTAGGGGATAGGGGTTAGGAACCACAGGCTGTCTTTTGAGAACGGGTTCAGTCATTTCCTTACATCTTGCACCAGCCGATACGTGCCGTCTGCCTTCCGTGCCGACAGGATTGGGGTGTTATAAGGCCACAGACAAGGTTCCAGAAGACCATCCTTAACCACTGTCTGTGTTACAGCTTTTAGACCCACTCTCCCTTCTAAGGCTATGGGATATTGTTGCTGTTTCACAGCTCCACTCCCTCCTTGGGCAGTTCTTTGTAAGGGAAAATTGTGAGTCCACCCCGATTTCCTTCCCCTGCCCACACCTTTGGATTCATTTCTTCTTCATCAGAGCTGTTAACACATTCATTGACACCTGATACCTGTTTCACAGACTTGCAGCTGTAATCCTCATTTAACTGTTAAATCTCTCCCCCATAAATCGGTCCCTGCTTCAGGCATAGAGAACAATTGCCCTGCAACTATTTTATCTTTCCATTTTAGTTCTGTGGTCTCCAAGAGTGGAGCTGTCATTTCTGATCCCTCAGCCCCAGTTATGCACAACAGCCACATCCAGATACACGGCTGGTACCTCTGAACTAGCTAATGCTGTAGGATGGAATGTTGTTTCTGCACTGGCTATCAAATGTGGGATTGCTCTGAAGTAGTACAGCACGATGTGTTTTGTAATTTGCCCTTAGAAACAGTTTGAAAAAGTAGAAAGACTTTATTAGTATTAGTAAAAAGAAGTTATTTCATAACATATTTTAGAAATACAGTTGTTCCATCATGTGATCAATTCTCACTTACAGAACTGGAATAGTTACAAATAGTATGGGTATAGCATTAAGGACCAGAAAGCATGTTGTAAGGCCATTCTGTTTGGATAGGAGAAGCTCAGCAAAAGAAAAACAGACTCCAAAGAAGCCAGGGCCTCCACACAAGGCCGAATTGACTCACTCTGTGGGCAGGTTGGGATGCAACAGGCAGGCATCAAGGGACTCCCCTCTGTCTTCCTTCCACACTTCTCTCTATTCAGGGATGGGCAGCTGTCCAGAAATAGTGCCCAAGTGTTGATAAGCAGCTGTCAGCTGCTGAACTAGCAACAATTTGTGTTTAGCCAGTCACACACACACACACACAGAAGGGCCCGGGTTGGAAGGGACCTCAAGGATCAGGAATCTGCAACCCCCTGCCACAGGCAGGGCCACCAACCTCTGTACCACTGCACATATGCACATTGCTGGATAGAAACAGCAGTGTGGGAAAAAATTGTACACTGTGGTTCAGAATGGCTTAAGAGCTCAAATTATGAATGTATTTTCACCTTCACATTACCCATACAATGTCTGAGAAGGAGCTGTGTATCAGATTTTTTTCTTATGCTCCCTTTCTTTCACCAGCCCTCATGTGAAGTGCCTAGCTGATGGCAGTCCTGCTCAGCCTCAGAGAAAGGTGACCCCAGCCAGCATTTCTGTGCTTTGTGTCCTGTGTCAGCAATAACTCTGAGTAACTAATGCATTCAGTAAAACCAGGGTCTGTTCGTGGACCATTTGCAAACATAAAGAGATGCAAAAACCCAATGGATAACTGAGCTGTTATGAATGATTATCCCCACCTCTTCTGTTTGCAGCTCAGTGACTGTGGGCAGCCAGTCGAGCCAATGCACACCCCAGAAACATCAGACAAGGCACTTCTGACCTCGTTCTTCCTGTGACCTTACAGCACTGCCCTGCAGAATGAATGTGTGTCTTCAGAGATCTCTCTTGGCATGACTTCAAGAGCAGCTCAGTCAGTAGTTCACAACTTCACACCCATCTAGCTGTTAGATCTACGAGGGAACTGTTGATGTCAGAGCTAGAACATTGCCAAGCTGCAACAAAAGCTGCATGGCAACGCAGTGTTGATGATCTCCACATCTTTCCGGCAGTGAAATTTATTTTTAATTCTCTGCAGGAAAAGGTTTGTGCCAAATGACAAAGGAATGAACCCTTCCTGCAAAACGTCTGTTAGAAAGCAGCACGTTGTCAGCTGGAATCATGAGTTATTTCAGCCCTCACTGGGCTGATCTGGAGAAGGGCTGTGCCAAGGTATTTACAGATGTCTTCTGATGGGTTTGAAGCATTTCTGGCTTGCGGGGTAGGCATAATTCTGCAAAGCTGGTGGATTGCTAGATCAATCTGAAATACAAGAAAGATCAATAAATGACCAAAAAAAAACCAACGGAAAACAAAAACAAAAGCAAAAACCGAGATACATTGATAGCTACATTATGTACTACATGATTCCTTTCAGCTATATGTTTTTTTTTTTAAATAAGAAAGTGTAGAGCTGCCAGTTCCCTTATCCATCCTTTCAAGCTCCAGGCTAAGTAAGAAATGTTATTCCTCTCAACTGGAAGATGTATTCTGGGAAGAATGGTCTTCAAACTATTTGTGTTTCTTTAAGACATTCAGTTATGGGAAAATAAAACAAAGCAAAACAAAACAACAAAAAAAACCACCAACAACCTCTATATTCTGAAAATGAAAAAAAACCCTTTTGACTTTCTCTTGACTGTCTGAAAAGTATAACACATCACATACAAATGTTTAATGAACAAAGAGCTGTCACGGAAAAGGAGGGAGCTGCTCTTTTACCTATCAAACCTTCCACATCTTTGAGTGTCTGCCAACAACCAGAATGTGTGGAGGCACCTTCAGTAAATGGAGGGCAATGATGGCACTGCACTTACATTAATCCTTGATGAAATAGTACAGCACTGATAGAAACTTCCCAACAGTCTGTGCTGATCTGAAATGCTCTGGCAACTCTTTGCAAAAGGCACTTCATGCTGAGTATTTTTATGTCATTGCTTGCTTGCTGGTATCACCTGTGCTGAGCTAGCTGGACAAACCCAGATTGGCAGCTCCTCAGATGTGTTACCAGCTAATTTCTCACTGATCATTAGAAACAGAAAGTTAATTCTGCTGGGAATTTAGCCAGCTTTCTTGCTGTGTATTCATCCTTGGCATAACTAATTCTGTCTTTAGACATGTTTTTGAAACACTCACACGTTTTACCAACAGATAAGTAGATAAGAGACCAAAATGCTGAATGGGAATGAAAAAAAAAGCCATGTCAAAACAACAACAACAACAAAAATAGAAGAATTAAAAGTGTTCCAAAAGGTTAAAGATGTGGACTGAAAAAGTCTCAGCCAAAAGTATTTCTGAGGAATTTTTAAATTTATTTCTGTATTTCTTCTACTTGCCAAGAAAGCACGATCTCACTTCTCCAGCAACATTGGTGTGCCCTTATCTTACTAGAGAAAGGGCCTCTCACCATGGCACAAAGCTGCTAGAGTTTCCCAGGACACAGGAACAAGATTTTCTCCACTTTTCCACTCCTCCACTGTAGCATTTTGCAGTCAATGCTTTGGGGTTTTGGCAGAACTCACGGGTTACCCTAGTGTAGGATACTGGCTTCTATATTGCCAAGATACCTCATGGTAATTTTGGTCACCCAGATTTCAGCTCTGTTGGGGATGAAAAAAGAGGCTGAATTTCCCACCGTCAGTCCCACAGATTCCTTCTCTCCCATTGGAAACGTCTGGGACATTACTGAGAAAAACACTGCAGTCTTTTGTTCAGGGGTTGGCAAAGGCAATGCTCCCTGCATTCCTTGCAGGGGGCTTTTTCCATGACTTTTTCATTGCTGTACACAAGTGCATACGGATACTTGGACACTCCGATGTAGGTCGCTCCAAAAGTAATGCCTGCTGTTGATTTCGATGGAAACTGCAGCTCTGCTGCCATCTGCTGGCACGACAACAAAACGTAATGGAGTATTTGTAGGAAGGTTCAGCCTCTGCTGCCGTACCACCAACAGTCACCTCTGATATCACGGGCATTCATCATTATCTGTCATCACAACACCTGAACGTACGGCCACTGACACAGATTGCTGACAAGGCCTACGATTAACCTGCAGCAATGAGGAAACCCATGAAGTCTACGTGGAAATGATAAAAGCTGACCAGGATAACTGCCAGCCAAGCTTTATGTTACAGATCGGTGCATCATTTCTGTATTTGGCAGGGTTGAGCAGTCGGCAGTTGGAAAACAAAGCACTGGATTTTGCAGTGTTAGTGAAAGAGTGAGATGTGAACAAATGAACCACTTGTCACGTACTGCCTTCTTCTGTAGCGACATTAAACTCTGCAGAAATACATTTTTCCTGTGTTTGCCTGCATTTGTGAGGAACCGGGGCAGAAAGAGAGCAGCGTCGGGCAGAGGGGATGAAAGATGGAACCCTGCTTTCTCGGGCTCTCCTGCTTGCAGGAGGCCGCCACCGCAACCGCGAAGAACGTCTGCTTTATCCGAGACGCCGTCCCAGAGCGTTATGTGGAGACTTCCCACACTGCGGCACGTCCTCCGGCATCACCGCCAAGTGCGGACGCCTCGACCGCCGAGGTTCGCCGCTTCGGAGCCGTTCCCGCCAGAAGCGCAGCGACGGCCCGCGAGGCGCGGCGCGGTTCCGGCCGCTTCCCTCACTCACGGCTCCCCGAGGCGACGGAGCGGCCGCGCGGCTCTCGGCCGGGCGGCTCTCGCGAGAGCGGCCGACGCGGCGGGGACGTCGCCGGGGCTCGCCTGGAAAAAGCCTCGGGGGCGGAGCGGAGGCGGCGGGGCGCGAGGATCGCCCGGGCCGCTTTAACGAGGAGAAGCCGCGAGCCGCTCGGACGCGGGACCGCGCGGCGAGGGCGGCCGTCGGCGCCGCCGGGCGAGCGGTGAGTGCGCGGCTCCCGTTGACGGCCCGGCGGCCGCAGCTCCGGAGGCGCCGAGTGGCCGCGGCCGCGCCCGGCGGAAGGCTGACGCCGCAGCTGCGGAGCCCCGGGTGCTGCTGGGCGCCGGCAGACCGGGCGGCTTGTGGAGATGGAAGCTGCGGGTTGTGTCGGCGAAAGCGCCTCAGCTGCCACACGCAGGCAGGGCTGCTGTTCCGTCGTTGCTGTGCTCGGCGGCCGCTGTGTGAAATGGCGGCGCTTCGTGTGAACCTGGCTGCTGTCTCAGTTAGTCCAGGCTGTGTCTTCTGTGGGTGGTTCTGCTGGGAAAATGAGGTGCTAGAGATCCACCTCTGCAGTGTGAGTGTTCTCCTGCTCCCGCGTTGCTTCTCCTGCTCCCACATCCCTCTCTGCGCAGGGCTTTGGTGGTTTCTGTGAGGAGAAGCCTGGACGAAGAAGTGGCTGCAGGACGGTGCCCAGAGGCTGGTGCTCAGTGGCTCGACGTCTCGCTGGAGATCGGAGGCAAGTGGTGTCGCACGTTGCTGGGACTGATGTTCTTTTGTGTCCGTGAGATTGGCAGTGGGGCTGAGTGTTCCCTCAGCAGGTCTGTAGATGACACCGAGCTGTGGGCTGTGGTCAGCACACCGGAGGGATGGGGTGCCACCAAATGGACCTGGACGGGCTTGAGCACTCGGCCTGGGAGAGCCTCAGCAAATTCAAGTGCAAGGTCTTGCACCTGGGCTGAGGCAACACCCATTAGCAGTACAGACTGGGGGATGAAAGGATTGAGCGCAGCCCTGCTGAAAAAGACCCGGGAGTGCTGGTGGATGGGAAGCTGGACATGAGTCAGCCCGGAAAGCCAACTGTATGCTGGGCTGCATCAAAAGCAGTGTGGCCAGCAGGGTGAAGGAGGGGATCCTTCCTCTACTTTGCGCTGGTGAGGCCTTACCTGGAGTCCTGTGTCCAGATGTGGAGCCCTCAGTACAGGAGAGACGTAGACCCGTTGGATTGTATTGAGTGGAGGGCCATAAAAATTATCCAAGGGGTGAAGCACCTCTCCTATGAGGACAGGCTGAAAGAGCTGGGGCTGCTCAGCCTGGAGAAGAGAAGGCTCTGAGGTGATTGTGGCATTTCAGGATCTCAATGGGAGCTACAGGAACAAAGGTGATAGACTCTTTATCAGGCTCTGTTGTGATAGGACCAGGGGAAATGGTTTCAAGCTTAAAAAGGATGGATTTAGGTTAGATATTAGGAAAAAGTTTTTTACAGTGAAGGTGGTAAGGCAGTGGAACAGATGCCCAGAGATGTGGTGGATGCTGTGTCCCTAGTGACTTTCAAGGCAGTGTGCTGGATCAGACCCTGGGGAACCTGATGTAGATGTAAATGTCCCTGTTCATTGCAGAGGAGTTGGACTAGGTGACTTCTAAAGGTCTGTTCCAACCCTAAGGATTCTATGATAAAAGACGCTATACACACTCTCTTGGCGTTGATTTCTGTCTCTTGGCACTTACTCTTCCTTTCCTCCTGTCACTAATACAAACATTTCATTTGCTTTTCTCTATGTTGTTTCCATGTAATCTTCTAGTGTCTTCAGATGCCTTTCTTGCACTCAGTTTCTTTGTTTCCTACACAAAGGAAACCCACCCGTGACCCCTCCCTCCCCCCACCCTTCTAACTTCTTTCCAGGCATTCCATTCCTAAACTTATTGGTATTCTGAACTCTCCTCTGATTTCATCATGGCAACAATCCATCCTCCATCCTTGACATCTCTCTAGAATTTCTCTCACTAAATCCTTTGACTGCAGCTGAATCTCAGATCCACATCAGTATCTTTTTCAAATTATCAGACACCTGCCTCACATTTAACCAGGCTTTTCTTACTGAATTCTTGCCCTTCCTCAGGGACTGTATCCTCTCTGAGCTTCTCTCATTATTCTCCAACTTTTTTTTTCAGTTTTGTTTTGGGGGGGGGGTGGGGTGGGAGCAAGACAACACCTTTAACTTCCTATGGGTTTTGGATAAATTTTTTGTCTCTATCCACGCTGTCTGTGGATAATTTTGTCAGAAAACAAAGTCAGTTCCAAATTCTGAGACAGAGAAGCAGATTAAAACTTGGTTTTCTCTCTTTGGCGCTCTCTTCCAAACATTCAGCAATCCACTCTATTTAGCTGTGACTAGAGGAAAACTCATTTTCTCTAGGCCACCTGGCAGCTTTGTGACCTGTTTGTTCAGTCCTTAGTCACTGAGGTTATGGCCTGTGACTAGAGTGCTGCAGCAGTGTGACAACCAGAATAACAAATGGCCACAGAGTTGAATTAGGTAGAAACAAGTCAGTTTTGAAACGAGTGTCACAGTACCTTGAAGAACACCTACATGAAGATTTACTGTCACTAAAAACTAAGTATTTGACTCGGTTGTTCAGCATTTGTGTGCGTGCTGCATGGCCTGAATTCAGTGCTCTACAGCAGTTTCTGTTGTTTGGCATAAAAGAGGTCTGGATCCTGTACTTTGCTACCCTAGTATCTCTGGTTCTGCTGGTACATCTCTTGTGCCTGGAGCTGGCTCTCCATCTAACTGAGGCATCATCTTTAACACTTAAAAAAACAAGCTCAAGGAAAAAAGGTTTTGGTGATGTGACATGAAAATAGACAGCACAAATACAGACCAGCAGTAACAGAAGATGTACGTGCTAGGTGTTGAATATAATTTGGAAACCAAGCCACAGATGAGAGGTCTTACTAGATTTGGTTTATTTTTGCTAATCAGAAAGTCAGTAGATGTAAACTACAGATGCATCATAGGGATATTCAGTCAGGTGATGCAACATGTATCTAATTGTTTTTTTGTAATTACAATGATTAATAGATATTAGCATGATAATGACTCTCTTCCTAGCTTAAAGTATGTTATCACTAAATTTGAAAATGGCACACTAATAAATAGGGCTTGTAAAAGAGGTGTGTTGGTAAAACCTTGTTTTATCTACTTGTTTTTCACTGTAATATCAATATATTGAAAACATTTGCACGGGGCCAAGTAATTGTGAGGGAATAAAACAGCATATGAGGTTATAATTACTATGTTAGGTAAAACAGAGCATTATCAGTCTTCATTGTTGTTTTTTTTTCCCTTCCAATTACTTGACAGTCCAGGAAACTTTTCACAGCTGAGCCATTGTGTTTTCTTCAGAAGTTAGAAAGTCTCCCTTGTAGAAAAATGACATGTTTATCTTCAGTGCCAGCCCTTGATTTCCAGTGCATGTTCAAAATAGTTAATGGGTAAAGGAATGCTGGCTGGTTTTATGCTAAGAAAAAAAGCCTCCACAAGTTCACAGTTAGTAGAGTACACTTTTTTTTTTTTGCTAGATGGTCTGCTGGTTTCTCAAGTCTTCTTATGTAACATGAGGGAACATTTTGTTGTTTGAATTGTTGTAACTGCCTATTTTCTGTGTTCAAAGGAATAGATTCCCTTACATCTGGGGTATTTTTAACTGGATAATGTAACTCAGAGAGATAATATATAAAAACAGACTTCTGTGTTGGTTGTTGGAAAGAAAGTTGCTTGTTCATTAGAAATACTAGAAATGTAATAATCCCATTTAGTAGTTAGTTTTTCATCTGAATATTAAGTTCCGAGTAGAAAAGAAAATAGCACTAAGTTTAATTGCATGCTTTGAACAAGGTTTAATAACCTATACACTTTCTAAATATCCCTCAGTAGTGTATGCTATTCTTGTCCTTAGAACCCCTGGATGTCCTTGTTTTAATGGTTCAAAGCATGTGAAAAATCTTTGTCTGGAAGAATATAACAACTGGGATTTTTTATTTGTACATGATAACACACTAAATTCTATCGCCTTTAATTAACTTGATGCCATAATTCACTGCTGCAGATCTGAATACAAGGATTGCTGGGGCAATGCTTTCAGGGCCAAAACTTCAGCTAGACTGTTGTGTCTTTTGTAGGAATTATGCAGATCCTTCCTATTTGAGGGTCTAGCTTTTGGCTGTCACCTTATGAAGTCACTGCTTTCCATGGACTTCCTGGCATTCGCCTTAATCAAGAGTTGGTGAGGGATAAAAGCCCCTGGCTGATCTCTTATCTGCACTTCTTGCATAACCATTGTAGTAAGTATCATCTTTAATCTAACATTGTGAAATGGTTTAATTTATAGTGATTAAAAAGGTGCAAAAACACGTCAACCTTCACATACCTTTGGAAGATCATAGAATCATATAATGGCTTAGATTGGAAAGGACTTTACAGGCCCCCCCAGCCCCAACCCCTGCCATGTGCAGGGCTGCCCCCCACCAGCTCAGCTGCCCAGGGCCCCATCCAGCCTGGCCTCGAGCGCCTCCAGGGATGGGGCACCACAGCTTCTCTGGGCAGCTGTGCCAGCGCCTCACCAACCTCTGGGTACAGCATTTCCTCCTAACATCTAACTTAAATTGCCCCCTTTTTAATTTAAAATCATTTCCCCCTGTCCTATTGCTAGCAGACTGTGTAAAAACTTGTAAGCTCCCTTCAAGTACTGGGAGGCTGCAATAAGGCCTCCCCAGAGCCTTCTCTTCTCCAAGCTACACAAGCCCAGCTCCCTCAGCCTTTCTTCACAGGAAATGTTCTCCAGCCCTCTCATCATCTCCATGGCCACCTCTGGACCTGCTTCAGCAGCTCCACATCCTTACTGTACTGGGATGCAGTACTCCAGATGGGGCCTCACAAGGCCAGAGTAGAGGGGAGCAATAGCTCAGGTTGGGTAAAACCCAGCATCCTGGCCGAGAAGCAAGGATGTGTAAGCAGTGTGCTTAGATGTATTTCTGAAGCTGTAGTTTGATTTTTATGGTGTATATATGTATGGGAAGAATGGCCTGAACCTCTGATTGATCACCTGAGGCGAGCAATGAGTCAGCCCTGGGAGCACAGGTGAAGGCAATTCAGCTGTGCTGCTGGAAGGAGTGGAGCCTGGCTGCACCTCTCCTAGTCCCATTTAAGAGCTGACTACCAGGGGGGAAGGATTTTTTTCTGGAGATCCCTTCTTTGGGGTTTTACAGCAAGCCCAGGTAAGCGTAAGCACTCTATCTGTTCTTTCTTTGGTGTATGTAATAATCTGCTTAGCCAAACTCTCTTGTGTTTCGTAATTATAATGTCTGTGTATTCATTGATTATACAGTATAACTAAGGTTTTCTAGCATGTGTTCACTGCAATTGGGAATTATCTAGGGCAAACACGAAAACCTGGCAAACTGTAGCATTGTGGAATAAAGAGAAATCCTGCAGTAGAACAACTTGCAAGCAGAGGCGTCTAAGCAGAGAACTAATTGCTTAATAGTATTTTTTTATTGTTTGTTTTCTTGAGAGCAAGAAGGCAAAATGGAAGTCAAGAAGTAAGAATGGACATCATGAAAACATCAGCAAGAATTTCCGTTCTAAAAGTAAGCTAGAGAAGGAGTCTGTAAATACTTACAATTCCACATTAATCATAAATTGTTTTTCTTGAGTTCCTATATTGAAGTTTATTTAAATAAGAGGTTGACATAATCTCTGTTTATGCTTGTGTGTGCATAGCAGTGTATTTGGAGATGCTCAGGTAGTAGAAAATGGTGGGCCAGTAACTCAGTCACTCTGTTACAGCAAGAAAGGGATGTTTTAAATTCTTTATTTATTAAATATTTAATTTAAATATTATAGAAGTAGTTGCTAGTCAAAAATGGATTTTTTTGGTTCCCAGTCCTTACCAATACATTTCTCTGGTCTTGAGTCAACAGATGGGTTGTTCATCACAAGATGAAGAAAATCCAGCAGAACTGTGTGGAGCACTGAGGGCATAGCCAAATAATGGATCGTCAGTACCAGATGATGTATGTATTTCTTAAAATTCCCATGTTTTTATGTAGCAGTATAGATGGCTCTACTTATCTTGTCCTTAGTGCACTTCAAATACTTTGATTCCAGCCTGTTCTGACTTCCTTGTCAGTACCAGCTGGGGTACAAATCATCTCACTTGACATCAAACCTGTAACCGTTAGGTGTGAAGTTAAGCTGGCTGAAGATCAGATTTGGCTGCTATGGACGTTCTAAGTGCATCTACAGAGGAAGCTTAATCTTTCCCATCCCAGATGGCTGTCTTGAAAAGGTATGGATTGCTATCCTTAATCACTTCTTTCTCTTTGCTGAATATATAGGGAATGTAAATACTAACTTAAGATAGTATGTCTAATTTTTGGATGGCTGATTCTAGAGAACAGAAATTCTATTCTAAGGAGGCACACAAATCCTTCCATGCGGTACTGTTCTTTCTGGGATGTGGTGTCTTATGTACTTCGAGGAAGATAACAATTTAACTGCTCTGTCCTGTACTCCTGGTGTATTTGTTTTGTGCTGGGGGAGTACTGGTCCATTAGGATCCTGGTATGAAAGGCACTCAGAGTCTGTAAGGTACCATTTGACCTGCTGGATATTAGATCGAATGCTAAAAGGACAGAATAATAACTAACTGCTGTCCCTTTAGATGCTAAGAACCCCAAGTTATGCAGCACCGAAGAAGCATCTGATCCATGCTCAACACTATGCAGACCCCTTATTTGAAGGGGTACTCCCATTTGGATAATTTCCCAACATGCCAGCTTTTTGCTGTACTTCTAGACAAAGGCAGGATAACCCAAGTGGCATAATCACTGGTACTAAATGGGAGCTGGAGTTTTTGTGAAGGAAACTTAAAACTTGATTGCAGTACTGAATCAACAGGTGAGAATGATGCCTAGAGCAGAGATCCACGGCAGTTCTAGCCGTTCGTTTCTGTTCACTTGTAGCCTTTAATGTCAGGAAAGGAGTTGAGCACTGAGCTGTGTATGCTCTGTTTTGCTGAGAGTTGCAGCGTGACTTATTGAGTCAAACTGCCATCTCTTCCTGGAAGGCAGGTTCCATTTAAGACACTTTTGTGGCTCACACACTCCAGATTATGCAGATGCACGTTTAAAGGTTGTGAGTGACTGGCTCTGGGTCTTCTGAAATGCTCCTTTCCTACCTATCTACTTCAACAAGTAAATAGTTTTGTGTCAAGTTAAAGATCAGAGGGCATTATTCTACCTGATCGTATTTGTGGCTTGGAGACAATCATTATGGCAGATTTCCTGCTTTGAAGAGTACTGCTATGGCATTTAGCTAAGAAACAGAAATTCTGTTGGAAAAGATAGACCTCTTCTGTTACTGAGGCTTACTGTGTAGAAGTGCTTTTTTGGGAGAGCAGTTTGAAGGAAATCGTCCTGAGAGCTTGAGACATTTCTAACTGTAGCTGTTTAGATCTGTTTCCAACCACCACAGAGCCGACAAGAAAGCTGCCCCAACTCCTCTGTAGAGGTCTGATGTGACTGATGATGGGGCAAGGCCAGGGCCTCCTTCTGTTACCTATCCCCCTGTCAAGGAAGAAGCATTGCTGCAGTTGTGTTTTCCAGAAGAGGTGGCAGGCCTTGGCAGTGTGATGTCTGCGATGCTTGCAAGGAAGTCAGGCTGGTCCTATGTAAAAGTGAGAAGAATCATCTGGATAAAAAATCATCTGGTAAATATTGCCTTCATAACCTGGGGTTCCCTTATTGCATCCGTGTGCAGAGGGACTGGGCTTTTTCTTGGTGATGGACTGACAAATTAATGAAGAAGATTCAGTATGGATCAGATAGATAGAATTGGAGCTGGAGGTCTCAGCAGCAGTATGAGATGCCTAAACAGTGTCATCCTATGAACTCAGAAGGCTCAGGGTGCATTACAGTCATACATGAATTCATGGAGTTCAGTAAAAGACTCACTGTAGGGGTTGCATGGTCAAGGCATCTGGCTTTTGTTCTGAAATATGCTGCATTTAACACACTACTCAAACTGATGGTGTGGGGCCAGAGCAATGGAAATCTGTGTCCTAATATGCAATTAAGTCATATTATGGGCCTTGCAGATAAGGTCAGACAAGATTAGAATTTCCCTTCTCCTATTAGAAGCTTTTAGTAGAAAAGAAAATAAAGCTTGAAATCATACTTTTTTAAAAATTATTATTATTTGGAAGAGAATATCAGTGTACAACACAGGAAACACAGCTGAATGAAAGGATTTTCATTTGCAATTGGCTTGAAGCTAATTTCTATTAGCATCTCTTCTACCAAGATTTAATAGCAATCAGAGGGCTGAGGAGGCTTCCCATGCTCTTCAGCTGCAGTAGCATGTGCAGTGTCAATTTACTGGATCCGTAGGTGAAGTCTGTGCCCTTTATCTCAAATCCCTGGGCACTGCCTGCCTTTTAACTACATTTCTGGCTTTTCATCTGATGTTCCTACCCCTGTTTACAGATACTTGATTTTTGCCTTGGTAATCCAGTTTGGCTTGAAACTTTATTCTGGACGATGAGCTTTAATCTCTTACTAAGTTAACAAGAAAGCAGGTATGGTTTTAGGTTTGCTCAAAGAAAGCTTAGCAGTGATTATGTGGGGACGTTTTAGAAGTCAAGGTCTAGTTTCATTTGATTCTGTTTTCTGTATTGTTTACCATCTCTATCTTTAATGTCTGGTGGCATAGCTAACTTCATCTCCCCAGCGTCACCGATTCATTCCTAAGTTTGTTGCTTGGATGAACCTCAGCTGTATTCACTCCTCTCTGTGCCTTATTCTCACATTTGGTCGTTTCCTCTTTTTTTTTTTTTTTTTTTTTCCCCGGCATTTATTGAAGTGCAAACTTTTCCATGTAGTCCTCTTTTTCCTTTGGTGTCCAGACAGTACTACCTCCTCTTCATCCTGAGCTGATGAGATTTATTGCCACCCTGCTTCAATCTGATCAGGCAGTCAGGAACAGTCTTGCTGTTGATGGAATTGTTAAAACTTTCCCAACTGTGCTTTTTAAGAGTTTCCAGTCTCTTGAGTTTACTGTGGCAAGATCAAGGTTCTCAGAATTCTTGTATGCCTATTCATTATGAGTAAAAATAATGTTTTTCATCTGTCAACTGAAGACATGCTCAGAGTGCTAAGTAAACATGCTACAACAAACAGCAAGAAGGCTAAGCCTTTAAAATCCCCTTCATTTGCTGTGATTTGTGACTGTTGTCTTCCATTTTTTGAGTTTTGTAGGACTTGTATCTAACCCGCTTACCCTGTCGCATTCATTCAGATGTTGTGCAGGTCAGAGCAGAAGTCTGCATTTGTGCGTTTGAGATTTGCTGTAGTTTGAGTCTAGCTTTAATATATTGATTCACTGGATGAAGGACTGATTCAGCCTTGATGTGACTGTTAAACTGCAGTAGATAGAGACCTTGACTACAGCTTGCCCAGCCTTGAACTTGGCCGTCATGATCACTTGGGCACTCCTCCTGGAAAGCTGCTGAGTATAAACTTAGCCTGAGAAGATGAATCTGTTAAATTGTCTAATTTTTAACAGATGGACTTCCTGAGACGCAGAAGTCTCTGTTATTCTATGGAAAATGCCTTTCAGAATTGAGGAGGAATGTATGAAAAGGAATAATATGCAAAACTTGCATTTTCTTTGGCTATGGGATACTCAGAACAACTTAACAGTTACGGTTGGCATGTCAGTAATGTGAGATGAGATGAAGCTTCTTTTTGAATCTGAAGTTTTCAAAACTTCAGAGATGACGTAGATGCTATTGCAAAATAGCATAGTGGTTACAAGTGACATGCCTTTTTACCCATATAACAAGCAGAAAAGATTGTGTATTATTTAGAATAATTTAGAATAATTCAAATAGAATTAGAAAAAATCCTTTATGTAAGCAAGAATGAATTTGGTATTCCAAGCACTGTCATTCATGGAAACTTGTCAGTGCTCATGTATCATAGATATCTACTGGGATACTTACAAATACATGCACTTAGGTACAAGACCTAATATTTGCAAACTAATGAAGATCATTTAGTTCAGACACTGAAACTAGCAAAAAAGAATAACCTTAATAAAATAAAATAACCCCACAATTATCAACTGTTAGGATTCTAATAGGCTTTTGTAACAAGTCTTTGTCTCAGATACTAAAAATACCTTTGGAGAAGACAGATGGGGAGCTTTCTGACTGGTTTTGTGAAAAGGAATTTCCTCCTGTATGACCTGATGCACTGATGTGTGTCCAAGCTGCAGCTCATTTCAGAAGTGTTGCTGAGCTTGTTAATGGTGTGTTGAGAGAGCTTTTCCTTATCTGAAACCACTCATTAATGACACAGAGGTTCTAAATAACCTTAATTGGTTTCAAATACCTATATGCTGAACTCAATTACGTAAATTTGATTTCTCTTCATTCTTTGGAGATAATTTGATAGGAAAATCTTCAAGTTAGCTAAAATGATCCCATTCGCTCCTGCTAGTATAGGTATTGCTATCCACATTTCTTAAATAATCACAGATTTCTGTAAATTGCATAGTTAGTCAGGATAAGACAGCTGTTAAGTTCCCCAGACTGGCTCATATTGCATTGTATACATTACTGTTTTTGAAACATTGCATATGCCTCTGCTGACAGCACTTTCATATCTTCAAGATTAACCTTCTATTGAGTACAGTGATACCATGGCTTTCATATTGCTTTACCCCAGCCTATGCACATCTGATTGCTTTTGTGGGTTCTTCCTTGTATAGGTTTGATTTCACACATCTTGACAGTATTGACCTGTATTAAATTGTATAAAACCTTTTGCTTGGAGAGTAATAAGTGACTTTACCCCGGAAAGAACAGAAATATTCCTTCCCTCCTTCCTTCCTCCCTCACTTACTGCTTTGGCTTATTGTTGGAAATGCAGAACTCCTAGAGATCTTATTTCAAGTGTTTCAAATATTCTCTACAATACTTGTCATTAATTTATGTTATTGCTTTTTTGCCCACATTCTATTTAATATATGGAGCTGGCCTCAGTATGAACCTTGAGAGGTTACCATCCAGGAGCATTAAAGAGATTTAAATCCCTTAATGTTCAATGCATTAAAAACTATTTTATGATATGGCAATTAAAAATGACATGCTGTGGAAAGTAAGAGGATCCCACAGAGTATGTTACAGGTATGGCTCAGCAGAAAATGAGCAGTATGTCCAACTTCTCCCCTTGGCCTCTTCTTATCTCATAAAAACTGTAACTTTCAAAACATAAAGGAAACAATACAGATCTCTACTGGGTTCAAGGATGATGTTTTGTTGCAGGATGGAAAGTTGCAAGTTATTAGAAAGAAATGACCATTGAAAGTGGTCAATTTATGGTGCAGGAAATCTAATTTCTGGAGCTGTGTGTGCATGTATGTTCTCACTTCATCACTGTTTCCAGATGATGGGGCTACAAACTCAGGCAGTAACCATCATCAGTCATCGTTAGTCTCAAAGTTCAGATCTTCTTTCTGACTTTTTAGAGATCATTTGAGATGTTTGTAGCAATGGTCATGGCATTCTCTGTTTGGCTGCAGCTCTGACTAAATGGAATGGAATTATGAAGGAGAACATAGAAGCTGATATTCCCTGGGCAAACCTGCATGCCAAATGTACCTTTCGCAGAAAAAGATGTAATGTTTTAGAGCTCAGGAGAGCTGTAGCCACACGCTGCAGGCATATTTGATGAGCTTGCATTCCCCTTCTGTTGAATCAAAAATCTGGGCTAAGAAGGAACTTTGTAGGGAAGAGAAGATAGAATGTGTTCCTTTCCAGGCTCGCTTGGGAAATGTCAGGTCTTTCTAAAGGCACCATTCAGCCACCGGCCTTTTTTGCCAAAAAGATAACAAGACAGCCAGCACTGCAGAACTGAGTATTCTCCATGTATTTACTCATAGCCTGAAATAGACTATGGCAGTTGTCTTTAAGATCATCAGTATACAGTTAAGAAGTGAGCAGCTGACAAAGGTAAGGGCACACCAATGAGTCTTTCCATTTTGAAAGATTTTCATGTAGACCTTAACTCTAAGTATTACAGATTGATCACAGTCACAAATCCCATCTTTCATCCCAAACCTATTAAGCTATTGCAAATTGACCTTATCTGAGCCCTGTTCTTTTTCCTTTTTTTAACTTAACTGCTTATTATGTATTCATTTTATGTAGCTCTTATTTTTGCCTTGCCTCGAGCTGGCAGTCACTTTAAGAAAGCCATCTAAAAAACTCTCTATCTCTATTTAGTATGTAAGTAAATCTTGTTGTGAATTGTAGGGTATGCGTATCTTTGGTTCATCTCCTGTACTGCATAATGTGGCAGTATGGCTTTACTCTTTCCAAAGCAGTATGCCTTCTCAGAAAGCACTTCATTGACAGCTGAAGCTGTTCCTGTGGTTTTGAAATGTCAGGGGGATAAGAAATGCCATGTGGCAGCAGCAGCTGTGCTGGCTGCATCTCCTCTGTTGTCTGGGGGAACATCTGATAAGGTGCCCATCTTGCACCTTATCTGTGGCTCCAGTGGAATGTGTAGCAAGGCAGAAGCAAAAGACTTGAGCTTTGCAGCTGTGAAGAAAACCTACAAAATAAGACAGTTACTCACAGCTTGAGATAAAAGTGACAGATGTGAATAATGAAGAAGTCCATGTGATATCTAACCTTCTTCCTCATCTTCCTCAAAGCAGAGATTCACTGTCAGACAGGCTGCTTCAGACATTGATCTCGTATTATCACACATCTGGAGCAATGACAGCCTTTGCTTACTGCTTACAGGGAGCCCTCTAGGGTAAATGCACACACAAGTGTACAAGGAGAGTTAGCAGTTGTCACTCTTCCCAAATGCACTGTGACATGGGATGTGTTCAAGGTAACAGACTTGCTGGAGGGGCAGATTTCCTTGCAGCTTTATAGGAAACCTGAGAGCTCAGTGCAGAACTCTATGATAAAACACCCGTAGTAAAATCTATTTGAGAGGTGAATCCTCCTGGTTTCCATGAAGTTTGGGACTCCCTAATAATGAAATTAAAACTTGCACGATTGGAAATTATATGTTTGGTTCTTTTGATCCCACTGGACTTTAGTTTTAATATTTACCTTCCTGCCTATTGGGGTACTTGAGTAATTTTAATCTGCCACAATATTATGCAGCTCCTCTCTTTAACAGAGTGGTGTAGGCTGTTACCAACTTGGCTGAGGGAGCTGGCATTGTTCAATCTGCTGGAGAGGAAGCTCAGGAGAGACGTTATAGCTCTCTCTACCTACCTGAAGGGAAGTTGTAGCCAGCTGGTCTTGGCCTCTTCTCCCATGTAACTAGTGACACGACTGGAGGAAATGGCCTCGAGTTGCACCAGGGGAGCTTCAGGTTGGACATTAGGAAATAGTACTTCTCTGAAAGAGTGGGCAGGCACTGGAATGGGCTGCCCAGGGAGGTGGTGGAGTCACCGACCCAGGAGGCATTCAAGGAACGTTCAGATGTTGTGTTGAGGGACGTGGTTTAGTGAGAAATATTGGTGATGATCTTGCAGGTCTTTTCCAACCTCAGTGATTCTATGATAGCAGGAGAAATAGTTATTGCATATCCTTTTTTTTCTATTCTGCATCACTTTGTATTTGGGCTGCTGCTTGGGATCTGCTCAGGATCACAGATTATCTTAAATACTTTTGATCTATAAAGATGAAATAAGAATGAAGATGGGGTGGATTTTAATATTAGCTTTTGGGTGAATACGAAAGATGTAGAAAGGGATTAGAAATATTTTGATGGAGAGAGATAAAAATAGATCTAGTGGAGATTGTAGAGATTGAATTGTCTTTCTTCATGTATCAAATTTGTTAATAGAGAAAGTGCTTTTTAAGATCAAGCAAAGGTGACAAATTTTAATTAAATCATGTCTACGGATTTTTTTTCTGTTCTTACAAAATCATCTGAAAATGTTGTAAAGAAGACTGCAACATTTCAGAGGAGGAGTGAGATTCAATTTCCAGTTGATTGCTTTCCTGAACGTAGGTGTTCTCATGTCGGTGTGCACATGGAGCTAGGAACTTGGCTCAGTTCCCCACATGCAGGCACTGATGAAAGTTGAGGTGCTCTAGGGTGCTCCTTGTTTCCTGCTGCTGGCACAGACGAGTCTGGGTGTCTCTGAAGCTGCCTGTCACGTTCAGCAGTCCTGTATGTGCTGAACTGCAACACAGTTATGTGCACTTTTAAGGCCATGCTGTTGGATAAGGTGATGAGAGCACTTGACCAGTATAGGGCAGTGCAAGAACACAGGATTCAGTATTGTCTTGAGACTTAGGAGAGGAGAAATAAGATTCAGCTACAAACAGGCCCAGGACTGGGAAAGGGTCTTCCATCCCAGACAGATCCTGCTGATGAACTGCTCAGCATAGAGTTGCCTCCTGCTCCCCAGTGAGGAAACATCAACAAGAGCAAAGCTGAAAGCCTCGTGATCAGGGACTTTGCCTGAAAGAGGGTTAAATGTGGCTCTAATTCTTAGTCTGAAAACCATATCAACAATTTATTCAGTTACTGTTTATAGTAGAAGTAGCTACACAGGCTTACAATCCATACAGGCTCCAGGAATGCCTTCTATTTATGTGCATTTTTGGTTTGTTTGTTTTCCCGTTGATCTCCAGATGGGTTCTTCATTTGTTCACATGAGAAAAAAATGAACAGAAGTAGAGAGGTGTGAATTGAGTGTGTGTATATACTTTTACATCTGTTCCTTGTGCTTCGCATGCTCTATAGGAACGTAGGTGACCTGGATGCAAACTCCATAAGGCTGTGGGGGAAACTTAAATATATCCCTACTCCCTGGGTGGCAATTAAGTATTTGTTATCTTACAGAAGGAGGCTGCGTATGAACTGAGATGCCTGTCAATTTCTAATGACATTTCTGTAAGTCTTGTGGTGAAAATGGTGAAGACAGATGAAAGGCAAGTATGTTGGTTTATTAAATGATCATTCTTCACATTGAATAGCAATTTCATGCACTCTGAATCCAAGTATTAGAGCCTCTTGTTGTTTTGTAACTTGATCACAGCACAGTAACTCCTAAGCTAATTTCTTAAAGGCTCATCTGTAGTCTCAGCTGATTATCCTCCGACAGTGAAATGTTTGGGATGGAAAACAGCAGCAAACGTAGATCACTGATTTATTTTATTGCAGCCATTATGTCTACCCTTGGAGGCCTTATAAGCAAATTCTGTTTTCCATGTATTCAAGCTGGAGTAAACCTTTGCTCCAACAGTACTAAATGTAACTATCTGAAATGTTTTGTAGTGTATCAGTAGTTAAGAGTGAGCACCCTATTCAGAGTCACTGAAGTCCAAGACTTGCAGGTAGCTGTCAGAGCTGAAGACAAGTGGCTCTGTGGGCATGTTGCATAGCCACGGTCCCGCATGCATCCCTACTGGTGGACAGGCTGTCGAAGTGCCCTGTGGTTCCCCTTCAGCCTCTGCACTTTCCTTCTCAGGAAATCAGAGTAAGAGATCAAAGGCAGAGAGAAGGTGCACAGTGTTTTGCCCACCTGTATTTTCTGGAGAAGTGCCTTCAGATGCCTTGGCACAAGTTTTTCCCTAATGATTTCGTAGGGCTTTGCACATGGCTGCAGACTAGCACTGTTTGAACACACAACATAAAGGTAATGTAGATGCCCTGCTCACAAAGAAGCAAAATTGTTTCTGACAGATTCTTGGAGATACCGGGTAAAGTATTCACAGGTAGACCAGTAATCAGAGCAAGAAAAATTGTGCTCCCCCAACTGGTGAAGGGGCTCTATGGCTACACAGCACTCCTTCCCAGGAAGCAGCCTAGCTCCAAGAGATCCTCTCTTGTTGTGGTCTTATGATTTTTGGTCAGTATTCCACATCATAACATCACACTGTACTGGGAGTTAAAGGGTTAGTACTGCAGCTCAGTGGCTTGTCAGCATTTTTGGTTTCCTGGTCTCACAAGAAAAGAGTGAGCTACAACTCCCAGAAGACTTCATTGTTCCATTTCCATTCGAACAAAAAGATAAAACTGGCGGAGTCTCAAGACTGCCTCTCTTTGCTCTCTGTGCTCCTGGCTGTCTCTCCTATAGCATTAGAGTAAGGAATGCAGTTTTGTAAACTCTCTCCTATTTTGAGTTGTTAACTCCAAATCCCATCATATTCTATTATCTCACATTGTGCCACTATATTTTGTAAATTAAGATTTTCCCTTAGTTCACTGCTGCTGGTTTTCTTGCCTCTTCCCCCACCCTTTTGTCTTCCCAGTCCATAGATCCCTTAGCTCCTTATCACCAAACCTGGCAAAACTACGACAACTTCCTTCAGTGACTGGCCCTTACATGAGCCCAGGCTAACAGAAGTGGACTTATTTTCTGGAGAACATTTTTGTCCTTTTGTTTTTCTTCTAAGACTGTGCAAGCTTTGGGTAGCAGTGTCATGGTAGGGAAAGGAGAACGTGTGGACTTAGCAACAGGTAGGACATACTGCCACCTGCAGAGCCTGAGTTGACTTCAGACAGAGCACAGAGGGCACCTGAAGAATGGGGGATAGGGCATAATGGATATACCTCATCTTACTAGAGGATCATTAGGTGAGGTAACTGGAGGTAAAAGGTAAAGGAGTTTACACTAGACAGCAGGGATTTATCTGAGCATCAGCTTAGTAAGGGCTGTGCAGAATATCTCATCGTGCCAACCTAGCTTCTCCCCATCTCACTTTTGAGCGCTGCACAGACTTTTTGACGTGCTGTACTTTCTGACGTGGTGGGACTCAATAGTCAGGAACCAGAGGAGATAGACCATACCCTCTCAGCCCACCTGGAGGGTTTGGTTTGGAAATGTCTTGGGCTGATGCAAGCGAACAAATCAGGAAATAATTTTTGCTGCTGTATCTTCAGTTAGTGAGCAGGTGTAGCTTGTGAGCTCTCAGGGCCAAATCAGAGAGTATTCAGGAAAAGCAGCATTACCTTTAGAGTGAGGAACCACTGATGTGATGAAGTTCTGAAGTGTGGTCTAAACTACTTAAAGTAAACTCCAGATTGAATGAATATAGCTTCACATGAAAAATGAAGCTGTGTAAATGCTTACAACATGACAGTCTTGAAAAATACAGGTCTCTAGGTGTTAGATTCTTATATCCTATTAGGGAAAGAAGTTGTGTGGTTCCTAATGATTTCATCTGGGAGCACCCAAGGTACAAGAAGAGTAATTTCAGAGAATTTCAATTGGAATCACAGATTCTGGACGGGCACCTTTGGAGATTTTCTAGTCCACTGCTTGCTCAGGCAGGGTGTTGCTCGCAGACGTGTCCAATTGGGCTTGAGCATCTCCAGAAATTCCATCACCTCTCTGGGCAATCTGTTCCAGTGTTTGACTTCTCCTGGAGTAAAACTGTTGTGTTTTTTGTTTTGTTTTTCCTATTTATACAGACTTTCACAGGTGTTCGCTTTGTGTTCATCACTTGTTATGCTGTCACTGGGCAGAATCTGGCTCCCTCTTCTTCATTCCTTCCTATCGAGAATTTATATCATCAACAAGATCCCCCTAAGCCTCTTCTTTTCCAGGCTGAACAGTCTCAGTTCTTTCAGCTTCTCTTCATGTCACATTATCCTCTTCCTTTGTTACTTTTGTGCCCCTTCACTGCACCTGCTGCAGTAGCTTCCTGTCTCATACCAGGAACCCCAGAGCTCCAGATGTATCGCACCAGGACTGAGTACAGGAGAGGGAATTCCTCTGCTGACCTGCTGTCAATGCCTTGCCTAACGTGACTCTGGAGGTCGCTGACTTCCTCTGCTGTGAAGGCACAGTGTTGGCTTGTGGTCAGCTTTTTGTCCTGCAGAACCCAGATTCCTCTCTGTAGTGCTTCTCCTCATCCTGTCGTTATGTACTGAGGAGTCATTCCTTGACAGACACAGGACTTTGCATTTCTTCTTGTTGAATATCACATGATTCTTTTCAGCCTAATACTGCAGCCAATCCAGCTCCCTTTGAATGGCAGCACACTCAACTAGTGCCTCAGCAGCAATGTTGTACCATCTGCAAACTTGATGAGAGTGCACTTTGTCCAGACGTTCAGGTCATTAATGAAGATAGACAATGTTGGCCCTGATGTTGTCCCCTGGCATACTTGTTGTGGTTTCAAGATTTCTGCTATTGGTATTCCACATCATAGCATCAGGTAATGCACGGGGAGTTAAAGAGTTAAGGCTTCAGTTCCATGGACTGTTGATAGTTCCAGGTACATTTCACAGAAGAGAAAGAATGAACTGTATCTCCCAGAATACTTCACTGTTCCATTTCCATTTTCTGTTTAAAGGGAAAGAGAAAACTGGGAGTCATGAGACTTCTTTTTCTGCTTGGCTCTGCAGTGTATGCTCCCTATCTGTCTCACCTTTAACGTTAGAGTAAGGCCTTTGGTTTTGGACAATCTCTTGTTTATTTAATGTATTAGCTACAATTCCAATTGTATTGTGTTACATTGCATTCTCTCACACTGTGCTCTAATACTTAGTGAATTAATTTTCTCCCTTAGCTCGTTGCTGCTGTTTTGTTTTTAGACCCATCACAGGGTCCCCCTGTGCCATTTAGTCAGGGAACCAGGTCGAACCAGGCCAGAACTGTGACAGTGCTGTATCTGAATAACTGGGTAAAAGGCACGAGGTGCACTGAGTAGGACTTCTGCTCCACCATACGTTTTTGTTGAGTTTGTAATATAGAGCTGGTTGTATGGAAGTGGAGTTTAATTGTAACTTTCCTAAAATCAGAACGCTGTAATGTTGTAATTCCAAAGATGTTCACTATATGTTTCCCATTTACAAGTATTTATAGCTGACCTACTGTTACTGAATCCTTGCTAATTTTGTATTTACCTTTATTCTTTAGAAGATATAATTGTAAGGTGAGAAGATGAAAAATTCATTGCACTCTGCGGAGAAGAAAGACAATTTTCTTTGTATGAATGGCAGAACAGCCCCATGGCAAGACTTGTAGGGTGAGTTAATACCTTTTTCTGGAGTAACTGAAAAAAATAGAGAAGACATGAAAGCTGCTTGCAGTTCTGAAATGGGGGATATGGCAGAATAATTAATATTGACCTCCAAAGGTAAATCCAGACTGAGAACAGTTGTAATGACTGCAACTGCACAATGTTGCTCAGTTAAGGAAAAATTAAATGTAACGCAGTGGAGAAGAGGAGAAAGAAATGAAGAGTTTAGTGTTCAGATCACATACACGGAGCCAAAAATTTCTATATATCATGTGTGAGATGCCTCTGCTAAGTGAAAAAACATCATTGATTTTTTACCCCTACAGACTAAAGCACCATGAATTTCTACCAAACGCTGTGAGTATGATTGCTTCATCACATTTTTTCCACTCTCTGTCAAGACTAGTGGGGTAAGAATCCTCCACAAGGGAAACACTGGGGCAAAAGTACTAAGAGAATCTTCTGGGAAAAGGTGAAAAGGAGTTGGAGTGTTGTCTGTAAGAGTGGATGTGATGATGCCCCAAATTGCAGGTGTATTTTGGATGTTGGCAGCAGTATTTTCTTTGCATAACTCTGCTTCATGGTGTGAGTGGTGAGAGGCAGTCAGAAAGCTCACCTGGCTGTCTGCTCAACAGGGATCACACTGAACCTCTATTTCAGTAGCGAAAAAATGGTGAATATATGATGTCTGACTGTCTGCTAGCAGTCAGTTTGGGTATGCAGTTTTTTTGGGAAGAATGGTGGAACTGAGCAGACAGCTGGCCTTCTAGTTGTCCCTGAAAAGCAGCTTATGCTACCATGGCTTGGAATCACAGAATATGGAATCATAGACTGGCCTGGGTTGGAAGGGGCCTCAAGGATCATGAAGCTCCAGCCCTCATGCCACGGGCAGGGCCACCATCCTCCAAATTTAGTACTAGACCAGGCTGCCCAGGGCCCCATCCAACCTGCCCTTGAACACCTCCAGGGATGGGGCATCCACAACCTGGAAGATCTTCCTGGAAGATCTGGGCTTTCACTTAGGGACTACCTGAGTTCAGTAACTCCTCTGCTGTCCATAGAAGTACATGGAAATTGTGAGTAAATGATACTACAGCACATCAACCAATATTAGTACTGCTGCTAATGCTGATGGAGGTAAATGAATAGATGTAAGAAAAAATGGGAAGTTAGAAGACACAAAGTTGTCCTGAAACATTTGCTGAGAGTTTTACTCACGTAAGTGTTTCCATGTGTTAAAGTGGGACTGTTCATGTACATGAATACATCTTTGAGGGATTCACTCGTTAGCAACGTCATCTTTTTCACTTTAGAAGATTTAATGTGACTGTTGTACTTTCTTGAAAAGACAAACAGATATTTTACTGTAGTATTCTTTACTTCTACATCTTTTTAGTTGTTTTACATAAACTGCTTTACATATGTGAATTTTTGAGATCTTTTATGCTTCTCTTACTGTATGATTGTCAATTTCTATATATGATTCAAATGAATGACTTTTAATATTGTAATACATTCTATTGGTTATATTGCAGTGAGTCACAAATATGTCTCATGCTCAGTTTCCTCTCATTCCCTTTGATCACTCTGTGCGACTGATTTCTCAGTACTGGTGTGCTGTCTTTCATGTTTTCTGTCTTTTCCTTTTGCAGAAATTGCTGACCTTCACACAATCACCATTCATCCATACTCTGTTCTCATCGAAGTTAGTATAACCACAAGCTTTAGGCTTCTTTTTAGCTTTACTCTTTCTCATCTATCATAGATGAGCTGCATTTAAGCTACAGCCAACAGTACCTCCTTGCAGGTCCACGCACTGGAGATAACGGAGGTCCTTGCTGTGAAGAAAGGGGAATAGAGATGCAAGGGAATGATGGAGCTGAAAAGAAGTACAATAAGAGAGTTTGGCAAACTTTTTTCACAGGACAGAGATTGATCAGTTTGCTCTCTTCTATTTATGAATCATCTGGAAGTGGGCTTTGCCACAGTGTATGCTCGATCTGCGAGTTGCTTTTGAGTTAGTTACTATGACTATCAGCCTTTCTATTAATTTGTAATGTGTAATAATCCAAATCACCTGTTTGATGTCTTTTCCTTGGTTCAGAGATTCATTAATCCCACAAATGGCTTTCACTATAAATGTGAGTACGTTGATATAACGTTCTGTTCACAAATCTATGTTCAGAGAATAGAAGTAGTCCTATCTTAATTTTTTTTCCACTTACAAACTGCCATAGACTGCGCTTTCAAATTTACATGAGAAGAACATGAACAATGACAGTTATCACTGTCATACAAATGAAATTGTTATCCTATTGCTTTACGAGCTAAGGAGAAGGATAATGAACAGAACAGATAAAGCAGCAGAACTATTCCTTGTCCTTAAAACATTTAAGTGGCATTTAATCATCTGGATGATATGGTAGTAACTTATATTGCCACTGGTCTCTCTGAAATCTTTGTGGCAAAAAATATAACTTCCAAGGTCTCTAAATCTTTCTTATCAGTGACATCTCAGATGTAAATGTTCACGCAGGTTCCTACATCAGGTTGCTTTTTACTGTCAGAATTTTACACAGAATGTTTTCTAAAAGCTTTACTACTTACTGGGTAATGAGTCCTCACGTGGAAGGAACCCAACCCTTGAAAACCAAAATGTTGGTTATAATAAAGCAAAATAACAATATGCAGTAATGCAACATTAATTAAATAACTTTTCTCGGGGAAAAAGTTCATAAGGTATTTTTCATCAGCTCACAAATGTTCAAGAGGAGTCCATTCTGTTAAAAAGAGCTCAGATACTTCCAGTACTTAAAGCTGAAGATACATGTTATGAAGTATGAAATGTCAGGAGATGCCTTAAGGTACTGTCTACTCCATCAGTGCCTAGAAAGACAGGATCAACCACAGATGTATGTCATTCTTTACCACTGTCTAACTTGTTATTGAAACTCTCAGATGACGTAGATCCTGTTTGTTGAACCAACAGTACATCTCATTGTTTAATTAGCTCTGTTTATTCTTCCTCATGTCTGCTAGGATTCTTCTGTACTTCAGTTTAAGCCATGCTTTGTCTTACTGTCAATGGATTTATGTAATCCATACGTAATATGTATGTATGATGCCATGGGCTTCTCCTGCCCTATTCCCTACAAGGCTTTCTCCTCTCTATCGTGTAAGCCAGTTGTGAAGATTCTCTTTAAATCCTAATGATTAATGTTTTTCTTTTTCATCTTTATTATTTTGCCGGTCTTCAAGGAATTGAGAAAATGACAACATGGCATAGAACTGTGGCTTAAACTCTCTTCTAACAGCTGTCACTAAACCAGCCATCTGTACAGTATCTGTAAGGATTCCTAAATATTCATTTTTCTCTGTTTTTTGTTTTAGAAAAGATGATGGCTGTACCACGAGACACGAAGGACCCGAGAAAAGATGAAACAAAGGTCACTCATCTCTGGGCCCTGCAAACAGTGCAAGGCAAAAAACTCTTACCATCCCGAAGGCCCGTTGTTGTGCACACCACTGATGAATCATCAAATATCCAGTGTGGAACCCTGCAGATACCAGTAAGGTGTGCCAATTAACAGGGTAATGATGTAGATTGCTCTTACTCATAATAGGCCATTAATTTTCTGGTAACTCATAATACAAATAAGACAGTAGCTATCCAAGCATCCCAGTCACCTCAATTTCACATAGTAGTTTACCTCCAATGATTTTCTTCCCAGTGGGAAACTGTCCACATGGATTATTATAAAACCATTTTTCTTGTCTTTCATATCCCCTCTGTTTCCACTCATTTGTGCAGTCTTCTTCCCAGATACTTCTACTGAGAATGTCAGTAGGAAAAATACAGCAACAATAAAGCCAATGAGACTTCTTGCTTGCCTGTGAGAAACAACAGGTGTAGAGAATCCCTCTTACTTATCCCTGAAGAATAAAACTAGGAGATTTGAAGTTGGACAAAGGGTTGCTTTCTTCAGTTCTTCAGTTCCTCTTTAAAATATATAAATATAAATATAGCATTAGTGATAGGGTACCACTTTGCCACTTAATGCTTTCTCAAAAACATGCTATTGTTGCTAAGAATCGTATCGACCCTATGGGTTTTGGATCAGCTGTATCCTTGAGAAGTCTCCTAAAGTCTCTCTGCTCTGAAGCAGACACTCATGCAAAGAATAGGAGTGCTAGAGATGGAATACCACATGTGCTTCAGAGTTTACACACTGCGTAGTGCTACAGGCAAAGAGGCATAAAGGAGGAAATATGCAGAGCAGATGTGGAAGTTTCATGTGAGATTATCTTCTCCTCTTTTACCAGACCACCACTAGATTAATTCTGATGTCTTTTGCTGACAGGTTTACAAATTATCTCATTAGTTCCTGTGAGTGTACATTCTTCCACTCAGTGAACAAATAAGCAAAGACAAAAGCAAAACCAAAAATCACAGCAGGCTGGAATTCCTACACTAAGTACAGGTCAGGCAACACAGCTATATGATGAAAGGAATTCACACAACAGAACTGAACCAAACCAAACCAAAAACATCTTGGTGAAGGCTTTTAGTTAGAGGTATCTGGTTCAGCTTGTTATTGAAGTAATATATTGATCAGCATTATTGTCACATTTTCCTGGACCCCATAGGCATTCTGCATTGCCTCTAATTGCTACTGAAATATTTCCTATTTTTCTGTAATTTTCTATGTTTCTCTAATTTTCTTTCAGAATTGTGTTCCTACTAAAAAATCCAGTTTTATACAAGCCCTGTTGTTAAGTACTATATATTAAAAATATAAGTACGTAATATAGTTAAAATTTAAAACAAAGGGTATAATTATACCCTTTTTCAAAGTGATAAAATTAACCCTTTTCATTTATAGGAATATTTGAATACTGTCTATTTATTGACTACTTACAAATCATCTTATTTCTAGATGAGCAAAACTATTTTTGGAACGTGATGTTGCATGTGTCCTTTTTAAAAGCTAGAAACTATGCAACACTTCATAAAGTCTTACAGGTCTTACAGTCCATGCTTGCAGTATTTAGTTTTGAGGCATATGGCTTTTAAAGCTCATCTCCTTAATGCCATTTGTGTGCCAAGTTTACAGCTTGGCTTCCAGACTGGGATTCTCTTCTTTGTTCTAACAACTGTGAATGCCTAAAGCCCTAGCAGATTGTCTGAAGGATTTGTTTCCAATTGCTGCTCATGTGGAAATTAGTGAGCTACTTTGACACTTGTGAAATACACGGATCACTTCTTAGAGCTTAAACATGTCTTTTTTTTTTTTTTTTTGAGGAATTGAATTTGAATAAGGTAAAGTGGGATAAAGATTAAAAAAGACTGTGGACAGCTTAGAAAGTAGGTGGAAGGGAAATTTTCAGGACTCTACTAACAGTGCACAAATCACATAGGAATGACAGAGATCAGAGGCTCATGGAACAGAGGCTGAATAAATTACAGAAAATATCAGATATTATAAGTGAAATAAGATGCCTGTAGGTCGAAATTCCACACCTAAGTAGGTAAGCAGAGCACGAAAGCCATGCAACTGCCTGCCTCTCTTTATCCAGGTGATGCCAGTGACTATGGAGAGCAAGTGACCATGAGATGCTACTACCTCACAGTAATCTGATTGGAAAGGGGCTTCAGGAAGTCTCTGTCCCACCGTAGGACAAGCTTTGGGGTCAGACCAAGGTGCTCAGGGCTTTGTTCATTTGAGTATCTAAAGCCATCATAGCCATATCATTTGCATAGTGATGCCAGCACATGTCAGGGCAACCTGCTCCACTTTTCCAGGATAATTAAGAGGCCTTACCATGAGCAGCTCCCTTCACTAGGTGCATTCCATCAAGTTCCTTGGGCTCATGTCCTGTTTTATTTAAATGCATCCTAACCTGATTGTCCTCTGCTCAGGATAGGTCTTTATTTGGCTTCTGACCTTCCCTCTTTTCTCAAGGGTCAGGAATTCCTAAAGACCAGTCTTACCAGGAAAGACTGAGGTAAGAAGGGCACTGAATACCTCATTCTTTTCAGTGTTCTGCAAAGGGTTCCTTCTTCATTCAGCATTGGGCCCTTATTTTCCCTAGTTTTCATATTCCTGCCAACATCTGTTCCCAAATTAGATGATAGTTATTTGATGGATATGTTTGATTTTTATTTGGGTTGTTTCTTTTTTTCCCCCCTGAAAGCATCAGTTGGTGAGCTCTTCTCTGTGAATTTTCCCTTCTTGTAGCAAGCTGGGGAGAATTTTCTTGCCCTTCTCAAAACTCACTGGCCCTCAACCTGTGGGCTGGAGTATCATCTGGTCTACTTGGGATAGCGTGCATTCTACTTTGCTGAGCATAAATGTTAGCATCTTTGATAAAGCAAGAAGGCGCCTGCCTGGAGGCAAGTACTGATACAAATAGGGAAAAACCTCACTCTTAGAAAACCTTTGACTGCACTGATAACCTGAAAATGGCTTTCATTGCTAGCTGAGAGAAACATATAAAAAAACATAGACTTGATGTTCATGGAGAATGAAAAAATCAAGTACAGTTCTTTTTCATAACGCCCAAACATTCCTGAGTCTTTTCCTCTAGGAGCAACGAAATTGGTTTAGCTTATTCACATCAGCAGAAAGTTTCATTAGGGAAGTTTAATAATTTTTAATAATGTCATGGCATAATATTATTAAACTGTATCTCACGTATTAGAGTCTTTCAGTCAAAATAAAATACAATAAACTATTTCTTTTGTAAGTCTCATGACTAGTAACAAGGTTACTGATTACCTTTCCTGCACAAAGGGAGACTTGTCTCTGTGAAGAACTGATTGTCTTCAGATGCTTGTTGGCAGCAGGCAACGTAGGGTGTTCAGGTATTCAGCAAGTATTCTTGTCCAAAAAAACCTCATGGCCTTGCTATGTTCTGCCCTCAGAATGAATCTGTACCTGTTCTGCAAAGTGGAAGGCTGCACTGGAGTTTTCAAACAACTTCACACGTGCAATTTGTCAAGGGCAAAAGCCACCAATCCCCAAGAAGCTGATAAAGGAGTGGGAAGTTCATTCTATGGCTTTGTCTCTGTCTGAATTGCACCTGTTCTGTTTATATCCAAAACTGTGCTGAATCTTACAGATATTGCTGTCTTATACAGGGTATGAGGACTCTGGGGAGCCAGATTTGCTATGTTATGATCCCACAGATGGAAAAAATTCTGTCAATTTATTTAAATAAGAGGCATAATTCACTACGTCTTTATTCTAGGAAATCAAACTTTGTGTAATAGTAAGTTTTCAAAAGCACTGAAATTGTATTTCAGCGATTTTTTATGTTACCAGTTGTGTAGACTTCTTATGTATTGTTTCTTTTGATACTCTTGGGAAGGAACCAGTCTTTATCTCTTGGTTGTCCTGAACTTTGAGCTGCAGGGAGCCAGGGCAGTACCTTCTTAATTTGTATATACACATTCCAGTCCATGGGTGAATGCTCTGTAACAGAACAATTACTAAAGGGAACAGAAGTGATTTCTGTCACACAGAATACAGTCTGACATTGCTGACTTAGTGTCTTTCAGAAGTGTTGTCTACAGAGTCTTTCCTGACCAGTGACTAGGATCCCTGCCTCATTTGTAGTGTTATCCTTGCTTCTTATATGCCAGTACTGTGGGGATTTGGAGATGCAGAAATGTTATTTAGTCATGCACCACCAGGCTAAACTCAGGTCACCACAAAGTGACCCAGATCCTTAGAGTGGTACCTAAATTTGTCATTTAATAGCAGATGTTTGGACATGGTAGGAGTAATAAGGGTGTCTTTGAAAATCTGGGCCGTTTTGGTAGGGTTTCCTTCTCCAGAGAGGCTTCTCCTACCTTTTTTATCTTCTCTGGGAATGAGCTCTGCATGAGCCTAAATGGAGTTAGTCTGGTTCCAAAGGGGAAATAGAAAAATGTTGCCTTTTATACGTAGTCTAGCTCTTAATACATGTAAGAATACAGGAAGAATTTCTAAGTATTTCAAGAATCCTTGAAGGAAAAGGAAGTAATCCAAATTTATCTGCTGTCAGAATATCAGCCAATAACAGAAAGTCTCTGTGCCTACATTTTCCTACCTCTGAGTCTCTAACCTATAGAGAAGAGTAGTGATACAGCTTGAAACATCACCTTAGGAACAAGGTCTAACTGGAGATTAAACTGAGGATGTTATCAAGATAAAACTGAGCAATAGATGGGGCCCTGCACAGCCTGAGCTGGGGGGGGCAGCCCTGCCCACGGCAGGGGCTGGGGCTGGGTGGGCTTTGAGGTCTCCTGCAACCCAAACCATTCAGTGATTCTGTAATTCCAGCTCCCAGTTTCCATCATCTCTACTATTCAGGGATTTCCAGTAGTGGAAGTGTTACAGCAGAACTTCCTCTTTCTGTTTTGTGACTATAAGCTCTTGTCACATGTGCCCAGGGTTTCCAGGCTCCCTCTCCTGCAACCATGGGACTGGAAGACTGGATTTGGAGGGCACGCAGCAAAACTCCTGTCTGTATGCCAGCAGCGATGGGAACAAGGGATATAGCTGTTATAGCTGCATAAGATAAAAAAAATAAGCAAAAAAAACAGCGACAAAGCTATTTCTGTGCCAGATGAATGTCACATTTATTTTGTACTTTAGATGTTCATTGTGCATTCTTATTAATAAGACTTTCTTGCCTCTGAGCCCTTGCAAATCCAAAGTTGATCAGTAGGAGATAAAAGGAAATATCAGAAAGGGATATTCTTAGGCAAGTGCTATGAGATTATAGGAATTTTTCTCACTAGGAAAACAGACCATACATTTGGCAAATTACTAGGTTTTCTTCCCTATGTTCAAAAGTTTTTATGAAAAATAATCAAAATAAGCCTGAAGACAAACAGCAAGAAGAGTACTCTTCTTTTCCAGTGGAGATAGTTCAGCTTTTGATTTTCAAATACTGTTAGCCATGAGAAAGCTATGGAAAAAACAGAGTCTGATGACTACGTGCAGTGATTAATGTAATTGCCTGCAGGACTAGGCCCCAGATATGTCTCCTATTTTCATCTCGTGGGCACTGTTGGTTTAGGAAAGCTATCAGATGTGTGGGTTTCTCCTCCAGGTGTCTATTAGAACCACAAAATTATATAGGATGTAAAGGACCTCTGGAGGTCATTTAATCTAATGTCCTGTTCAAAATCAGGTACAGGCTAGATCTGGGTGCCGAAGGCTTAACCAGTCAAGCTCTGAGTGTCTTCAAGGATGGAGGTCTCACAACCTTTATGAAAGAACCTGTTCTAGATTTTGACTACAATTTTTGTTACAAGATTTTTTTTCTAACATCCAATCATAATTCCTCTTCTTGCAAGCAGTGTCTCTTGTCCTTTGTCTTTTTCTCTATGAATCTTCAAGAAGTGATGAGTCTTGTTCTGCTAGCCTCCCACTAGCCAGTTGAAGATATGGTCTGGCCCCCTTCCACATCCCAACACTGAACAAACACAGTTCTGTCAACCTCTCCCACATGTTTCTGTAGACAATGGCATAAAAAATAAAAGAAAGGGATTTTGGAAATGTGGTAGAAGGGAGAAAGGTCACTGATGGGCTGCCCAATATTAGATCAGATATATCCTTAACAGATATTAACTTGTATCCTGAACGCTAAAAATGTCAATATGTGTTGAGTGTAGGTTTAATTTTTCATTTGTTAAAAGTCTGTAGGAAAGAGAAGGGCTCTTCAGCCACAGTGCAGCCCAATGGAATACAGATTTTCATGTCTCCTGGTATGTGTTCATATCTTCCAGGTTCCCACAGTCACAGTGCTTTATGTATCAATGTTGCACTGCAAGCAGATAGCTATTTTGATCTTCAGGCACAAATTGGAATATTTTTACCCTACATATTTTAAAATATTCCAAACAAATGATATTTCTGTTTTGAGTTATTCCCCCCAGAGACATCAGTCTACATATTTAAAATCTAACCTCTTTTTTTTTTTTTTTCCATTTCTCAATCTTCTAGATTCCTTTTCCCTCTATTTCATTAGAGACTACAATCTTTTCTATTTGAATAGAACTTGCAGCACACTATTGACTCTTTCATCAAGTTATGGAAGAAGTCAATTAGGCAGTCTTTCCTGTACTCAACAAGAACATCCCTCTGCACTGTGCTGGTCTATCGTGACATCCTGCCAGCATTGCTCCTCTCTGCTTATAGCCCTTCACTGAGTTCATTACTGCTCTAACCTGCCATTCCATGCAAAACAAACTGCAGTACATTTCACTCTTCAAATAAACTATTAACCTGTATTCTTAGAGAGGGAAACTTTTCGAGCTGTGTCCTACAATATAGATTGAGAATATCAGTAGAAATGAGCTCAAAGAAGTGTAAGGAAATATTACCAAGAAGTTAGGAATCAATGTTAAAGCATTACATGTCCTCGCCAGATTGATGCAGCTATATCCCACTTAAAATGTCTGTGCATATGCAGACACCATCTTCAAAGAACTTCTACTATGTGCATACACGTATATATAAAACTATGTTAATAAGATCAGCCATTTCTGTCTTTGCTCTGAATACTTTTGAGAAAGTGTAGGTGGTTTTCTGTAGTATGATGAATACCTTTTCAGATTAAGAGACTGTAAAAAGAGAACATTGACCTAAGAAGGGCCATCAAATGATATCCAGACAAAACAGTGAATGACTGCATTTCTTTGTGCATGGTTATTTCTTTTCCCTGTTTTTCAAGATACCTTGCTGTTTGTTTAAAAATCCCACTAGAAGAGTTTTTCTGTTAGACAGACAGGAACAGCCATACTGGATTGGACAGAAGATGCCTTAGGGTTAAGTCTTTATTGTCTTTTGAGGTAAGCCTTAAAGCAACCTTACAGCCAGTGTGCTATGCCACATGGACTCACTCACGCTCAGCCACAGGCACATCAGTCACACATCAGTCTTTCAGGGACATGCAGGCAAACTCCGAGCATGCCTCTGGGTCCTGCTCTGCTCACTCATTTAGAACAGGCTTTGGGATCTAAAGATGTGTAAAGCAGTTGGTATCCCATCTCTTATGCAGTTGGGGGTTAGATGCTTCAAAGGAGGATTCCTGGCTATACTAATGGTGAAGAATTTTGAAATCAATTAGAATCATAGAATCATTGAATTATTTAGGTTGAAGGAGACCTTTGGATGCCATCTAATCCAATCTGTTGCTCAGAGAGGGTCTGATTATATCAGTTTGCTCAGGGAGGTTTCTAATTGAGTGTTCAACAACTCCAAGGCTGGAGATCCCAAAAGCTGTCTGAACACGTTCCAGTGTTTGACTATCCTTATAATGAGAATATTTTCCTTATATCTAATTGGAATTTCCTGTGTTCCAAACTCTGCCCACAGCCTTTTTTCCCCCTGCTGTTCTGCACATCTATTAAGAATTTTGCTCAGCCTGGCTCCACCTGCTCTGAGTCTTCTGTTCAGGTACCAACTTGGTTGTTCCTCCTAATCTAGAGTTGTCTGCAGACTTGCTGAGAATGCATATTGTCCTGCCATTGGGGTTAATAATGAGGACATTAAACAGTATGAACTTCAGTGTCAGCCCCTGAAGGGTGCTGTAGTTTCTGGCTGCCAGTTGGACTTTGCACCGCTGATCACAACATTTTGCTATGTTGTTTTCGCAGGGACTGAACTGAGACTGACCAGCCTTTAAGTGACCTGGATCCTTACGCCTGCAATTCCTGAAGCTGGATGAAGACCTGCTGAAATGTTCTTGCCCTGGGGCTCCTGTGGTTAACAATTATTGTATTCTTTATGCATAAGAACTTACAAACCTCATAGATAGTGTATCTAGACTTCCATTAAATAAAAAATGCTGCAGATTTCTTGGCTCTAAGAGTAAACTGGGTTAGCAAATTCATGGGTCTGAAACTGTTCCTGTCGATTGTTGTTCCTGAATATGAGCCAGTACCAATTTTTAGAAGTTCTACTTCTCACTAACACATCTTCATTAGGTTCCTTCAGAATCCCTTGCAATCTTCTCTGATCTTGCCAAATGAAATAATTTTCAACCATCTGCAAAATTAATTGACTGACTCACTGTTCACATTTTTTTTTCTCAGTGATTGTACTCATATAAAACACATGGGGTTCTATCAGACGTTGGTCCTATCATGTTCCCTGAGATGTTTTAAAAGACTATTTTTATTTAAATTTTACAAGATTAACTTATATTGAAATAAAACTCTGTGATCTGCGTTTCTCCAGTTCCCTACCTTTTCTTTTTTCCTTTCTTTTTTTTTTAATAGCTGGAACAGTTGTTACCCTGCAGGTCTCCAGTGGAGCTGCTGATTTTAACCAGAGATTGAATATTTTGATAGCTGTTAAATCCTTTCTGTCTTCAGCATCCGCAGAGCTTTGGAGAGGTACCAGCTAGTCCTAGTGAGTTGTTGTTTGCCAGTTTGTGCCAGCCTCGTTTGCTGTACTTTTCATCTTCAGTCTCTGTTTGAGGCCCATCTTCATTACTTGAAATTACTGATCCTGGATTGGTGAATGAATACTTTTGTTGTGACATGGTGGGAAGGGATTATTCAAAGAATTCTTTAAGTTTATTTGCATTTTTGTTGTCTTTTAGTTCGTGGTTGTCTTGGGCTTGGAGATAACTAATTCACTTCTGACTTCCTTCTTCTGTAATACCTAGAAAGTTTCATTGGGTTTGTTGTATCCCGTGCAGTTCTTCTCCAAATTCCTGCTTTGCTCTTCTGTCTTCTTTTCTGCACACTGTCACTAATGATTTTCCCTTTCCTGTTGACTTCTCTTCTCTTGGGTCAGATTTCTTTCTTCTCAGTGAGATTAAGTGCACGTCAGTAGATTTTTAACTTTTTTTACTTATCTAGCTAACTTCCTCAGCTACTGGCTTATATTTCATATTAGTCTTTCTTACGTGTATATATATACATAAGATTCATTGTATCATTTTTCCCACAAAGTAAAGCTTCTAAGATACTTCTGTTACTGCACAGAAAAATCCAGCTTTAAATAATGTTTTGTGGAAAACCCAGCTAATCATGAAATCTTTAGCTGTCAAGAAACGTGCTGCTCAGTCCAGTAAAGCTACTTCTGTTAATTCAGGATTCCATTAATTAAGCATTCACTTCATCAATGGAGACCACAGTGGAAATGTCAGGAGATGAGGAAGTGGGAGATTTTCCAGCAAGAAACGTTTAAAGCAGTAACCCTGAAGTCAGCTTTAACAATAACCAGAGAACAAAAATTTCAGAGTGCTTGACAGTGGCCTTTAAGGTGAAGGATGAATACTGATCACAAATCAAGTTATCTTTTGTTCTCTTGGAAAAGCTTTTGTAGCTACAAAAGCTAGAGGTTATAACAAAAGACAGCTCATCCCTCCTACTAGCCTTCAGTTCAGTTGACACCTGTGCCACTGGGTCTACCCTGAGGTCAAGTTGAGTTCAGGCTGGGTTTTCACCCTTCTAATTTTCTCCCTGCATATCCTAAGAACTTCTCTGTACTCTCCCTGAATTTCCCATCCCTTCTTCCACAGGAATAAGGTTCTTCTTTTCTCTTGGAGCTTCAGGAAAAGCTCCCTGTTCATCCACACCGGTGCTCTCCCCCACAGGCTCATCTTGCAGCTCAGGGGGATGGGCTGCTTTTGCACCTTCCAGACTTCCTTCTTGAGGAGGGACCAGCTTTTCTGGACCCCTTTACCTTTCAGGAAATAATCCAGGTATGTATGGGGAGGCCTCTCAAGCTTTGCGAAACACAGTTTGATTTCACTGCAAAGGAAAGCGTGCAGCATGCTTCACAGCTGGAAGGATCACATTTCCTTCCTCAGTGGGTGAAGCATTCAGAATTAGATGTGGTGCCAAGGACAGCATCCAGACAGGGAGAGCTGGGTGAGGAGTCTTACAAAACGCATGCAGTGCTGCTTGTAATGATGCTGAGTTTGGTCTGTGGTACAGCTCAAAGTGGTGGCTGCAAAACATATGAGGCGAATTAATGGGGAATTTAAGCAAGAATTCTCAACTCAGAAATGGATAATTCCAGACAGCTGATGAAAGAGGGTTTCATACACACAGTTCACCTCATCTCATGCTTAATGGTTGGACTTTGATGTTAGTGTATTTTTCCTCCTTTGCCTAACAATTATTTATATTAATGCTGAGATGATACTGCAGTCGTGTTTCTGAATCTTCCAACCAAATCCTTGTTTAATGTCATAGGCAGTGTTTCAGCCAGGTTTTCTCAAGAGAGTAGCTCTATTTCATGAAACAATTACATTCAAATTTGCATGGTGACCTAAAAGTCCTCAACTGGATTTCAAGCTTGTAAACACAGTGGGAAGAAAATGATTCCTGAGAAATGAGAACAGAGTCAAGTTGGGGACAAATACTCTAGTAATCTCAGCCACAAATCCTGTTTCAGGAGCAGAGAGAATGCAGGCAAGGTGGTGATCCAGACTGACAAGACATGGAACTGCAGTACTGGTTTATTAAGTCTAGCACAAGCATGTTAATCAAAGTCAGTGAAAGAAAAAAGGAGTTGCTGGACTGAAGTGATAAAATCAGATACAAAATCTGATTTGCTAAAACAATCTGCAAGAGGCAAAATTTCATTGTAGGGAGCACGGTCACAAAAAGGTAGAGAGTGCTGTGCTCACTTACACTGAAGCAAAAAGCTGTGTAACAGTGAGGGAGAAAATCAGTATCATATAGGAATAAACAAAAAGAGTATGTGCCAGCAGTAAGTCCTTTCATTCTGTTTGAACTCTAGGAAGCTGTGGGGACTGCACTGGGATCTGAATGCTAACTGCATTGCAACTCTTCTCAGGTTAAAGGTAAGGATCACCCCCAGACTGTCTGATTTTCCACTACATTCACATCAGTGGATATAAAAGCAGTTAAGCAAGATAAGAGCTATGCCTGAATCATAGAAACATATAATCGTTAAAATGTTGGAAAAGACCACTAAGATCATCTGGTCCAACCATTCACCTACCACCAGTTAAACTGTTTTTGGATATTCTGTTTTAGGAAAGCCTCAGTCAATGTCTTGCTAGTTCATACTTGCCTTCTGCAACACTTTTTGAACAAACAGTTTAGTAATACATTCTGATGGGGGGACATAGCTCTGGTCTTTGGCACTATGTCTGACATTTTCCTTAACTTGCTAGCAGTACCTTACTCCCCTCCCATATACTTACTCTACCAAGCTTTCTCCCTGCTCTGATCCAAAGGATCACTGCATTTCCTGTTGTACGTGGCCCAAATCTTGGTCTTCAGCAAAGTACGTATTTCTGTGTAGATGTTCACTGTTCCAATTGGTCTTTTCCATGGAAAGGATGACTAGGTTCAAGTGAAAACAGATTGTTGTAAAGTTTTTTTCTATGCCATATTTTGGCCCGTGGAAAGGATGGAATAATGCTGCTCCACTGCCACACTTGTGCTGCTTTTGAGTTGTGTCAGGGAAGATATGCTGCCACAGTGAGACCCGGTGTGAAGGGCTCTTGCCAGTGCAGTGGCTGTTTCCTGAATGCAGTCCCTGTAAAGATGGGAAACAGATCTGACTGTGAATTCTTGTTCTACTGTTTTGTAACTGCTGGAACTTTTATTATTTGATGCAGATGCTCTTACTAAAACCTCTGTCAGTTGCCATCCCTAGGGAAGTGGTGATACTTGGCTGAGAGTAGAAAAGGGAAACCTCAGTTAGAGAAAGCGAGAAGCCTGGGGCAGGGAGCAGGGGGAGCACCCACCATAGATTTTCCTGCTGGAACCAGCAGGGAAAGGCTTCATGCACTTCTCTTTCTGCTCCCTCTTTGCTGAGTGGGAGGCAGAACACTTCTCCCCAGACATCCCCTGGTGCCTTCTGACGTGTCCTGTGCGGCACCTCTGAAGCACACAGCAGTCCCTGCAGATGAGAGAGCTGTCCTTCCATGCTTTCCTGGGGACGTTCGAGCAGATTGCATTCTTCAGGGTGGTTACTTTTTGTCCTAATTACCAAGAACAGCTTTACAAGGTTACTCAAACAGTGGTCTATCCAGAGGAAGTTGTGTAGCTTGTGACCTGATGGCACTGTGTCTGACTCAGATGGGTTTTGAACGTTCAGATCTGGTATTATTGGCTTTTGTTGTCCAATGCAGTTTCTTTTCAACATGGGCAGAGTGTTGAAATATTTCTTCAGTACACTGCATCTTTAACATCACACAGGCAAACAAGAGCCTCACAGCTCCTCCCTTCAAATTTGTGACAATTATTTAAATACCACAAGAAACATCACAAGAAGGATTGTATTTTTCTTTTTCTTTTTTTTTTTTTTTTAATATATATATTTTTTCTCTGTTTACAGCCTTTAAATTTATGGCTATGGTGGGTTGACTCCAAGTGGCAGCTAAGTCCCCACTCAGTTTCTCACTCCTTACCTGCAGTACTTGGGAGAAAAAATTGGAAAAGCAAGAGTAAGAACAGGTTATGGTTCAAGACAAAGACAGTGTCTGTATCCCCAGCTTTTATGGTTGAGCTTGACGTCATATGATATGGAATTTTGTTCAGCTGGAGTCAGCTGTCCCTCCCAGCTTCTTTTGCAGCCACAGCATCCTCACTGGCAGGGCAGTATGGGAAGCTGAAAGTCCATGACTTGGTGTATGCACTGCTCAGCAGCAATCAAAACACTGCTGTGCTATCAACATTATTTTCATCCCAAATTCAGAACACAGAACCACCCCAACTGCTATAATAACTCTGTGCTACCTGAGACCAGGACACCTCCCAACCCCTTCCCTTCTCTCCAGCCTACTTTCAGTGGGGCCAGAAAGGGAAAAAAAGACAAGGCCTATATACCGTGCAAGCGCTGCTCAGCAAAAGCTGGAACACCAGTTTGTTATCACCATTCTCTTGGCCACCAATCTAAAGTAAAGCCCCAAAGGAGCTATTAAAAATTCCAGCCTAGGTGGACTCAGTTCAGTCTCTGCCCCTTTTTCCATGCCATTTACATCATGGTCAGTAATGCCCCACTATCTAATGCCTCTTTGTCAGCCACACCTCTCAACCTCACCTTCAGCACATCTACCCATTCCCTGTGTAACATCTGTAAAATGTACAGCAAATATCCACCAGGTTCATTCAACTCTGCCTGTCCATGCCCACCCCTGGGCCTTCCCTTGCCCAAGCCCAGGCCCCCACACCATCCTGGGGCTGTGGTCCCTTTCCCAGCAAGACAACAGCAGGCTGGGCTTCGGCCCTTCACAGCCCTGCCAGGTCAGCCCTTTGCCCAGCTGAGCCCACCTGTGGCCCAAACCCACCCCAGCTTGTGGGCCTGTCCCCCCCCAAGGAGACTCCACACCCAAGGTCTGCACCACTGTCCCTGACCGCCTTCCTGTGCTTGGGAACACAGGATGGGATCAGGTTGCCTGATCCCTGAACTCCCCATGGGGACCCCCAACACTCTTGTCTTACAGGGTGCCCCTGGCCCATCTTCCCATGCTGTGTCACTGAGTGGCAGAGAACTCTTCCATCCTTTTAAAAAAATTGTTGTTGTTTTCAGCTTTTGTTTGTTTCTTACTTTCTGCATCCAAGCTGTGTTTCTTGCCCAAGCGTGAACCTTAGAGATGAATCTTTCAAAACAACAGAACATAAAACCATACTTCACAGCAAAGTTGTGTTTGCACTTGTGAATATGTTGACAAAAAGGCCAACTTTCAAGAAAGAAAGAAATTCAAGGGAACACAAGAGACACAGGAATAGTCTGTAGACAGAAATATGGCCTGCCCTTACGTATGAATGGGAAAATACTTCTTCTAATGTAATATGTAAATAATTATAGATGACGACCCCTAAGAAATATCTTACGAACAGTTGCTTTTCCCAACACCTTCTATTTGGTTTGGTTCAGGTTGTTGTTTTTTATTCAGTTTTTGTGTCTCCTGGGCTGGATCTTATTGCCTTCTCTGGGCTGAACAGTTGAAACCTATCATTAAAATATTCCTTCTGCTAGATCTTTGAGAGCGAGCACTCAACCTCTGCAAATCCCCATTAGTTCTGTATTTTAAGTTGCTGTGGAAGTTTGTTCTGCCGTGTCACATGCACAGTGTGCAAAGTGCAGTGTGAAGGGTCAGGCTGTGTCAGGTGGAATTCCCAGTCCGAACTGAACGTTGCTCAATTTTCCCACTGCCCAGAAGCATTTTGAGAAATGACCTTTCAGTCATGCCTTTAAGCAGGAATCTTCAGACTGTCCGACTTGATCCACCAGCCCTCACAACATGGGTATATGAAAGTTGGGGCCAGGACTTTATTCCAGACTACAGGATATTTTAGTACTGCTCATCAAAGCCCCTGGTTACTCTTACCAGTGTAGTGCACTCCATGTTCTTAGAGAACATACTTCTAAACAACTTAGCTGGCCTTTCAGCATGTTCTGCTTCTCACTTGAGTTAACCATTAAAGAAGGGTGAACAAAGGACATTATTTTCCTACTGATGGCAAACAAATCCAAAGAGAATGATACGGTAGAATTGACAAAGCAGCATGAAATAGAAAGAAGGAGAGCTCTGACACTGATGACTCAAAGCCAGCAAATACTCCAAATGTCAAAGCCAGCGTAATTTGAAAACTGTGATGAAATCATAGGAGTATGTTTAGCAAAAAATACTGTGATTACCTCTTTCTTGACAGTCTGCTGCTTCATGGATACTTGATGGATATTATGTGCATTCATAGCAGTACATAGTTTGAGCAAATGAGTTTCAAAGTACAAAGCTAAATGTTTTCATAATTCAGTATTTTAGGATGAACATAGTGCAGGTGTGACCTAGAAAATCAGTTCTCTAGAAACATAGTCCATTTCTTTTGTTACATTTTGGCTTATTGAAGGATACAGGTAAGATTGCATGTTACAGTTGTCACTGGAGCACGTATTTTAAATAAAATGTCTATTTAAGTTTAAAAAACATTTTACTTTTTTTTTTTTTTTTCTGTATTGAAAAGATATTATGCTGTTTTGTGGATTCTGGGCTATCATTTATTCACACTTTTATGTACCTCTGACTGCAATTCCTGCATATATTAATTCTCTCTTTAGCAGCTTCATCTGCAGGAAAAAAAATGGCAGCACAAGAGTTGTCCTATCTGCAGATTTTGTAAGGAGCAAAATTTGTAGAGCAAATTCTGAAAAACATTTCAATACAGTTTTCCTTTAGCGACATCTAATACTGCTAAAAGCTGTGTTTTGTTCCCATTTCTAGAGATTTACTTACAGTATCAGGGAACCATCAGTTGCACTTGCTATCTCTTGTAATTTTTGCTCCTTGATTGAAGTTGCTGTTACATGGCTTCTCCTGGAAGCTGTTGGCACTGTCTGTGGTCTCTACCAGCATCATGATTTGGAAGGTACGACATTTCTGGCTCAATGGAAAGAAAGTACATGTAGTAGATGTAGAAAGTCATGCTTCCATGTTCTGACAGCACTTGGTTACAGGACGGCAGCCCTTTGGCACTGTGCAGCTGGGTGTGATTTAGAAAGAAGTTTGCCGAGGCATCTCCAGACAGTGTGGGAAATTCAGTTCACAAAGGGCTTAGAAATGAAGGATGTATATTCCTGTGCCCTTTTTCTGTTGCTGTGCTTTTTCTTGGCAGTGTGAAAGTAGGAAACAGTAACGGAAGGAACAGAAACCTGCAGATGATGTTCTTGCAAACAAAGTACGCTCATGTTACTCTTGAGATTTTCACCTTGCAGATCGCTGAGTAGAATTCAGGTGCTTATGCATGAATGGCTAGAACTATTTTTAGGTGCTTTGGGACACCTGAAACATTCAGAAGCCTGCAGACATGCCATGGATCCTACAGAAGATCTGTATCCTTGTGGAGAGAAAGTTACAGGCCAAGAGAAAAGCTGGGGAGGCTTAATTGGTGTTAGATGTCCTGTGCTTATTTGAAAGATTCCTGTCTACACTGCGTCTCAGGTGAGTGTCCTGTGTCTGAAAGGAGAGGGCAAAGAGTGGAGAAGGGAGGTTCACATGGATGTGTTGGTAGAAATGTTCTGTAGATTGTAGGTAAGTTGGCTCTTATCTTCACCATCACTGTTAGTAAGAAAACTATTTTGCATTGTATAGCACTGTATGAGTGTGCCTTTCAGTGCATGGATTGTTCTTACCGTGTTTGCTCTGAGAACTTGCCCCTTGCTCTACAGCACTGGTGACGTGAAAGAGGGGAAGGTTGAGCTCATCACAGCACCAGTACTTTTTGTGAGAGCACTTATATAGTGTATGTTAGCCTCCAGAACTGCTGGATGTTCTTTCCCAGGTCAAGAGGTACTGCTTAAAATGGAGATTGCTTATGTTACCTGAAAGCAAGTAAACTGTGTTACAAATACTGATGAAATGATTTAATCTTCTTCATTCATACAAATACAATTAAGCCACTGTTCTCCACTCTTCCCTCTAATCCTCACATTGACACAGAGTCAGTGGGACAGTTGTTATTCTGGGGTTTGCTATCTGATAGAACAAAAAAATAAAGGACTTATTCATTACAGAATGGTTTATGGTCAGTGAAGCTCTGACTACCTGTTCTCTTTAGCTGTACTGTATTCTCATGTCAGGAATGAGAAAATACAAACTTGTCCATTTCATCTCTCTTTTGGGAACAAAAAAAGTTGTAGCAATTTTTGTTTGGACACGTGCTAATTTTTCTTCCTGCCCTAGGACAGAATGGTTTGGAAATGGCTTTAACAGAGTGCTTTGGAAACTGTTCCCAGCTAATGAAAGCTATTAAGTAGCCAGATCTAGCTGAAGGAGGATGGCTTTGGTAACCTGTGTAGAGCAACATGCTGGTTTTGCTTTGCAGTATAATTAGCCTCTGGATGAGGCACCCTGCTTTTATTTTAAAAGTAAAATATATGTGTGGTTTATGAAAACCAAGCATCTGCCACAGAGACACTAAAATATGTACCCTAAAATATCTTCTGCTAATACACTGCTAAGTACATTAAACAAATTAACAACGATCCAAACGGACATTTTAACACTGAAATTATGGTTACCTGTCACTTAACTCATGTATCTTCCCATTAACTATACTTCTGATATACAAAAATATATCTTCCATGTTTCTGAATCATCTTTTCATCTACTGACCACAAGACTTGCTTCACTCCCAGAATGAGCAGATCTCATACATCTTTCTTCTCAATTCTTTTCTTCTTAATTTCTTCTTAATTTCCTCCTTAATTGTATAGGATTGATTCCTCTTTATCATTGCTCAGTGATGTCTACCCTAGAAAAACAGAAGACCAGTTTGTCACCTGTCAGATGCTGGCAGAATAAGAGACACTGATTGATGGAACGATGACTTGAATCTCCCCACATATGCCCAAACTGCCCTAAATATTCTTTTGGCCGTGGTATTTACAGGAAAAAATGCTGGAATGTGGCAATAAAGGAAATGAATATGAAGGGCAGACTGACTTTTCTGCTGGTGGTTTTCGCTACACAAAAACTTAACTCCCAGGCGGTGACACCTTGTACTAATGAGAAGCACCATTATCCAGTGTCTTTCTTAACAGCACATGAAGCTTACTTGAAGTTTCAGCTTTCTCTCCCCTACTAATAGAAACTAGAAAACACAACTAATGCATTTGATAATTAAACTGCCAAGTTACTTCATGGGAAACCGCTCACACCACTTCAGCTTGTGTTCAAATCAGCAACCGGCTGGAGAAACGTGGTGTCTTTTCATCATTCTGTTGTCAAAGGGCAAGCTTGGAAAACAAACTGAAACATGCATGCTGGCTTTCTGTCACTGAATAGGCGGTAGCAAAAAGTGAATGCTGACACGGACTTAAAGATTGGAGATCCTGAAAGTGAGGGAGGCAAGTTTTCCTAAGATTTCATTAGAACTCTCCGATAAGGTAAGGCAAGGCTGCACTTACAGGCACTGAAATTGTTGAGAACAGAAATAATTTCTGTTGAGAGTCAGAGTTGTAGTTCATGGGAGGAACTACTCTTAAAATCACCTCGTCTGAATGGAGTTTGATAGCTGGATAAGTTAATGGTGTGAATTAAGTTTCTCTCTGTACATTCCCTTTTATTTATTTGTTGATTTGTTTAGTTTGCTTTTCAGGGAGGAAGAGGCAGTAGGACAAGACCAGCTGTTTTAACATCAGGCTGTGAAAAACAGCCACCAAATAAAGCAATAAATTATTCCTCTTGTCCAGTGAGCAGCACTATGGAACCACCTTCAGTGAGAAAATAGAGATTCGTAAATACAGAACATTTCACAAGGATTGTATTAAGAAATCTTTGAAAATAATTTGTTTCAACTTCATTTAGAATAAAAAATGTGTGCATTTCTTATGCTGCATGTTGATGGTAAACTTGAGACACACACAAAATGAACATACTTCTACATGTATAATAAGCCATGGTGCAAATGAGAAATCTTTTTTAAAAGAAATAGGTTGTTTTTCACTGAGGGCATTCTGAGTCTTCATGCTGGAAAACTATGGCTCTCATTTCAGTACGATTTTAATTGCAAAGTCTCTTTCAGCAGAAAAACAATGAACTGCTGGACAGGTAGATGAAGGTACGTGATTAATGGAGTTGTTACCTGGAAAGGGAAATATTCGGCCACATTAGAAGTCCAGCCTGTTTCTGTTTGCATATTTGGCAGCCTTAAAAAAAAGACATTAACTAGTACTGCTGTGTCAGTGGGGTTATGTCATATTGTGTGGGGACACCAGTGGTTCTTCCCTATATGATATTCTAAGGTTAAAAAGGAGAGGGAGAGAAAAAAAAAAATGAAAATAAAAAGAAATCAAAATCAAAACCAAGTTGTTCATTTTTGCTGTTGTTTCTTTAGTGCATAAATTAAAACATAGTTTTATGATGCTTTAAGACATGCGACCTTTGTCTGTGAATAAAATGTATCATAGAATCACAGAATCACAGGATAGCCTGGGTTGAAAGGAACAATGATCACACAGTTTCAACGCCCCTGCTGTGTGCAGGGCACCAAGCACTCAACCAGGCTGCCCAGAGCCACATCCAGCCTGGCCTCGAATACCTCCAGGGATGGGCATCCACAGCCTCCTTACTCTTCTCCAGTGTGAGAAATGCTATTGCTGGGCTACCTTGGAGTTTGTTCTGTGTCCTCACGATGTTCTAGTGAGGCCAAACATCTGCCAACCTGTCTAATTGAGCGTGGCTGACAGCTGCTTTTGCTTCTGGAAGTCTGTAAACCCACTGAATCTAACTAGGAGCACAGCGTAGTTGTGAGAGATGTGTGAACTTGCAGCCTAATTCCACCCTTAGCTGTGCAGCCCATCTGCCACTGCTGAGAGTGGCTTCTATTACTGTTGGTTCACATTTCGTGCTGTTGCCAAAATAATGCAAATTATTGTGTGAATATTTCCAGATTTGCTGCCAAGATAAGCAGAGCTAGCAGATAAATACCTCTTTGGCATCTGAGTTGCCAAGAGACATTGCTGAGCTTTGAACGAGCGTCAGCCACTCAGTGAGGAACCACCCACAGCTCCAACATGGACCAGATTCTCTCAGTGGTACTCATGTCTGACTGCACAACTGAGGAGCCTCCAAATTTAAGGCGTCTGCAGCAACTACATTTGAGTGTCTAAATGTAAGTGTCTGAATCTAGAGCTGAGCTACACAGCTTCTGGTCTGAAAGACTGTTAAAATTAAAGCCTGCCACCAAGCACTGTCTGCCAACATATTATGACACATTTTGTCATAGATGCTAGGGATGTGAGGAATTTAAGGGGGAAAAAGAGACGTGTAGATGTGTCCTAGTTTCAGGAGAGACACATGCACTTAGACTGCTGAGGTAAACTTTTACAGTTCATAACTCAACTAGTTTTTCAATTCTGAAGGCCATTCAGACTTTCAGACCCTTCAGTAGGGGTGATGGAGCACTGGAGCAGGTTGCCCAGAGAGGCTGTGGGTCTCCTTCTCTGGAGACATTACTCAAAACCTGCCTGGATGTGTTCCTGAGTGACCTAATCTAGGAGTTCTGCTAAGGCAGGGGATTGCACTAGATGAGCTTCCAGGTTCCTTCAGCTATAAATAGGAAGACTGCTAAAAAAATACCCTTTTCACATCTCAGCCAGGATTCTCGCATTTATTTATTTTTAGTAAATGATACAATTTTCTCTTTCTTCTCTTCTCTTCTCTTCTCTTCTCTTCTCTTCTCTTCTCTTCTCTTCTCTTCTCTTCTCTTCTCTTCTCTTCTCTTCTCTTCTCTTCTCTTCTCTTCTCTTCTCTTCTGTTCTCTTCTCTTCTCTTCTCTTCTCTTCTCTTCTCTTCTCTTCTCTTCTCTTCTCTTCTCTTCTCTTCTCTTCTCTTCTTTCTCCTCTCTTCTCTTCTTTCTCCTCTCTTCTCCTCTCTTCTCTTTCTTTCTCCTCTCTTCTCCTCACTTCTCCTTTCCCCTCCTTCCCTTTTTCCTTCCCTTTTCCTTCCATTTCTCCTTCCATTTTCCCTTCCCTTTTTCTTCTACTCCTCTCATTTTAATTTTTTTTTCATTCCCTTTTTCCTTCCCTCTCTGTTTCCTCCTCATCCCCTCTCCTTTCCCTTTTCCCTCCTCTCCCTTCTCCTCCCCTTCTCTCTTTTCATTTTCTTTCCTCTCCTCTCCTCCCCTCCCCACTCCTCCCCTCTCCTCCCTTCTCCTCCCTTCTCCTCCCTTCTCTTCTCCTCCCTTCTCTTCTCCTCCCTTCTCTTCTCCTCCCTTCTCTTCTCCTCCCTTCTCTTCTCCTCCCTTCTCTTCTCCTCCCTTCTCTTCTCCTCCCTTCTCTTCTCCTCCCTTCTCTTCTCCTCCCTTCTCTTCTCCTCCCTTCTCTTCTCCTCCCTTCTCTTCTCCTCCCTTCTCTTCTCCTCCCTTCTCTTCTCCTCCCTTCTCTTCTCTTCTCTTCTCTTCTCTTCTCTTCTCTTCTCTTCTCTTCTCTTCTCTTCTCTTCTCTTCTCTTCTCTTCTCTTCTCTTCTCTTCTCTTCTCTTCTCTTCTCTTCTCTTCTCTTCTCTTCTCTTCTCTTCTCTTCTCTTCTCTTCTCTTCTCTTCTCTCCTCCTTTCCCCTCCTTCCCTTTTTCTTTCCCTTTTTTCTCTCCTCTCCTCTCCTCTTCTCTTTTCTCTTCTCTCCTCCTTTCCCCTCCTTCTTTTTCCTTCCCTTTTTCCTTCCCTTTTTCCTCTCCTCTCCTCTCCTCTCCTCTCCTCTCCTCTCCTCTCCTCTCCTCTCCTCTCCTCTCCTCTCCTCTCCTCTCCTCTCCTCTCCTCTCCTCTCCTCTCCTCTCCTCTCCTCTCCTCTCCTCTCCTCTCCTCTCCTCTCCTCTCATTTTAAATTTCTCTTTTTCATTCCCTTTTTCTTCCCTCCCCTTTCCTCTCCTTCCTCCTCATTCCCTCTCCTTTCCCTTTTCCCTCCTCTCCCTTCTACTCCCCTTCTCTCCTTCTTCTCTTTTTTTCTTTTTTCTCTTCTCTCCTTTCGTTTTCTCTTTTTCCTTTCGTTTCCTTTTCTTTTTCTTCCTTTTTCTTCTACTGGCTCCACCGTTGAAGGCAGAACTCTCTTATTCTCTTCCACGTCTCACTAGAAAATGGAGAGTCTCAAGTTGTGACTGAGTAATTTCCACCTCACACAGACTTTGAGAGGAAAAAAGAGAAGCTGCCTCCTCCCTGGATCCCTCTGGCAGAGGCAAGCTACAACTACAGCAAAGGCAGGAGTGCCAGTACCTGTCTGTGGGTCCAGGCGGCCGGGAGAAGTTGTTCATCACGGCCTCAGTGTGACAGCGGGTGAGGATGACCACCGCCTGGCACAGGAAGGGCACGAACGTGCTCTGCTGCGTAGATGACGCGCAGCTGCGCAGGATGTAGAGGATGGGTGGCACCTGGAAGAAGAAGGGGAGAAGGAATGACTTGCTGCATCCTGGACTCTGCAGGGCCTAACCATGGACATTCAGCGCGTGAGCAGTGCCTGCTCCCTTGACATGCTGCCAGCGCCTAAGCCTAAATTTCAAACCAGCCCCCCTGTCCAAGCCCTGGCTCTGCGCTCAAGCTGTGCTGCTTTAGTACCAGAGGCAGACGGCACAGGGCATGGTGCAACAGCCAGAAACAAACCAAGACACGTGGAAGAAGGAAAGTCTCTTACGTTCCAACAGATGTCCTTCCCGTGCATCTGCAGAAAGGTGGTCACCCACTTCCCAGCAGCACGCACGCGCACTCCGGTGGCTTTCCGGATGGTCTCCTTGGTGGCCATCATGAAGTCGACGGTGCGTTCGACGGGGAAGTTTCTGCACACGATCTGCAGAGAGATGAGAAGCAGGAGAGATCCCATCACTGCTCTGCGCAGCTCTTCAGAGCACAAAGCAGGCTGGAGGGCATTCTTAGCTCAGTGGCTTGCCGGCCATTCACAACGCTCCTGCTGTCCGTACCCTGCTATTTACACGGAAGGCGGCTGAGCCTTCGCTCAGCTTCTGCACCCATGGTGTCTGCTGACATGCAAAGCCTACCTCCCAGCAGCCACAGTCACACATGCACGCAAGTGCACACACACACACACACACACACACACACGCACATCATGGAGTCAGCCCCTTGCACTGCGTGCCTGAAGGCCAGCCATAGCTCAGAGGCTCCTGCTGCTTGCTGAGAACAGCGGTCTCAGGGTGACAGCTCATTTTGGAAACGGTGTGAAAGGCTGGGAGCAGCACAGAGTCGTGCAGAAGCCTCCGCACAGAGATCCCACCACCCCTTTCTGGGTCCACTTACCATGGCCATTTTGGACGTGGTCTGGAGCTGAGAGACAGTGCTGCAGGCATGCAGTCCCTCAGACAGGCTCCCGATGTCTCTTGGCTCCCTGTTGGCTGCTTTGGCTGGAAAGAGCCCCGGGAGAAAAGGGAAGTCATGCTTCTGGAAATGGAACCGCTCTCCACGGGGCAGAGACAGAGGACAGGGTGGGGACGAGAAGAGAGCTGTGCACGGTGCCTCTCCCTCCTGCAAACAGGGCCCAGCCCATGGGGTCTGGCAGTGCTACAGAGGAGGGCAGAGGGCTGGTGCAACCTGCTCTGCTCACCTTGGATTCGGAGAAGGGAGCTCAGACACGTGGCAGCCAACTGGCGGGATGCGGGCATGGGGTCGCACGTCAGAGGCGCCAGCAATCCCACCAGGGAGCCAAAGTGCTCGCAGGCATCTGCTCTCTGCAGGGGTGAGAGGCAGGAAGAAAGCTGTAGGCAGCCCCGGCTCTCCCTGGCTTCTCCGCCTGTGCCTTCCTCACGCCGTGGCACAGCATGCACAGCTGGGCGGAGCTCGCCTTCCAGCTCAGGGGCTCTGGGGAGGGAGCAGGGGGCATGCGGTGGGGCTCTTTACTCACTCGAAGCTCTTCGCAAACAGCCAGCAGCTGGGAGCAGGTCTGCAGGGCCCTCTTGCGCTCCCACACATTCTCTGAGACCATGCATTTCTGCAGGACCTGGGGTAGAGCATCTGTCTCACTGAGGAGTCTTTGCTTTCCCTCCTGCCGCCCCTCTCCCTGTCCCTCCTTCCCCAGCACTTTCCCCCAAGGCTGCCCTGTGGTTCCACGTGGCCTCCAGCCTCACTGAGCACCAGCACTGCTGCCCCCGCTCTCTGCAGTCATCCTGCCTGCTAACCCGGGAGCTTTTCCTCGGCTGTGGCCTGCCAGGGGCTGGCTCCTGCCTTTCCCCTGCAGGGCCCATCGCTCTGCCCATTTCTGAGCTTGCAGTGAGCTGGCACATCAGCAGGAGATTGCTCCCCTCTGATCACCCTCTCAGTCCCCAGATCTGCCCCCACTACCGACAGGCACCATGCTTTCTCCCTTGCCCCACACATACTCACATGCACTATGTTCTGAAAGAAGCCGCCGCTGGGCTCTGTCTGGAGCAGAACCGCCATGAGCCGGCCCAGAGCTTTCAGGGACGTTTGCTGAAGCTGAAAGCAGAAGAGGGCAGTGAGGTTTAGCTTCACGGCTGCTGCCAGAGCATAGGCTGTGTGTGCTGAGGTCGGGTTTGACCGAGAGGTGGCTGGGAAAGTTACGGCAGGTTACCTGCAGGTACTGCGCTGCGTGCTGTGACTTCCTGATCTTCAGCATCATCTCTGCTGAAGGGTGCGTCACGATGTTCTTGCAGCACAGGACCAACATCTCCCGCATGTCCTTGCTTTCAAAACAGGGCTTCAGCTTGCTGACAGGAGGAAGAAAGGAAGAGAAATCAGAAAGGGTCTTTAGCAGCGCTCTCCAGACTGGTTCAGACAGCATCTGACTTTCTCCTAATCGACAGCTACCAAGCCAATACCCCCAGCTCCTGCTGCTGAGCACTGTCTTCAGTTCTAGCAGCGCCCACCTCCTCCCCGGCAGCACTGAACCAGCTCCCTCTCTGAAGGGAAGGAGACCCCAACTCTCCCTTCTCTTCCCTGCCAGGGGACAGGAGCACCAGGGCCTTTCTCCCTGCCCAGAACCTCAGCTCTGCTGGGCACAACAGCCCAGTATTCACTCCTATAGATGTGGCTCCTCTTCCCCTACCCCCTGCAGGCCTTCAGGAGCTACCCAAAATGGGGACCTTACCTCAACTGCTCCAGGGCCAGGACCACCTTGAGGGGCACTGGGGAGACAGGGATGCCCGAATAATATTTCTTCAGCAGGTCCTGCAAGTCCCAGAGAGACACTGTCAAGGTGGGCAGGGGGCACACGAGAGCTGTTCCACCCGGCTCCGAGACAGGCATAACTGCCACACACCAGCCCCATCACTCCCATGTTTCCCATGGAAGCACTGCAGGATGCAGCAGCTCGACAGCTGGTGCACCTAGCCCGCTGCCCAGCAGCTGCCTCCAGCACCCAAAGTCCCCACCAGCTGGAGACGTGTGGCTGATGGAGACCTGTGTGCCCCCAGGGAAGTGGGCCGTGTGGCACAGCCCAGAACTCTGCAGGCAGCCCTGCCTCTAGGCACTCACCATCAGGATCTCCAGAAGCTTTCCCTTCAAGGAGGGGTTAAAGGATGCAGAATCACCCACGACTGCTTGGAAGGCAGAGCTGAAGTCGGTGATGCTCTGCACCAGCGCGAGGTTGTTCTGCAGGTCCTGAGGCCCAAGAGAGAAGAACATTCTGTGAACTGCGGGATGGGACAAGGGCTGCAAGGGGGACACGTGGGGGCAACGCTAAGGGAAGGGCTTGGGTCTTCATCTGGGCACAAACCATTCCCTGGGGGACCGTTGGAAAGGGAAGGCCCCTCTCAGCATCCCCCCTTGTGGAGGGGCTGCAGCTGGGCGCTCAGACACCCTGGCACGCTTTGAGCTCTCACCCGGCAGCTGCAGCTGTAGAGCATCAGGATGTTGCCCACGATGTCTCCCTCCAGGTGGGCGAGCAGCTGTTCCTTGGAGGCACGCAGTGCCAAGCTGCCGTGGGCGAGCACGAGAGCGCTGCGTGTGGCCTGAGCTCTCGTGCTGTCCAGCTCCATCTGTGTGGGAAGAAATGCCTTGAGACACTCGCTCAACGGCCCCCAGTGCCCCGCGATGCACCTGGGCTCCAGGGCAGAAAATAAGGCAGAAGAATGCCAAGATGGAAACCCGTAACGCTTTACCTTCTTGCGCCTGGAAATCCTCGCGTTGCGGCCTTTGCACAGCCTGGACGCAAACGTGGTGAGCGTGGCCAGGACTGCTTGGAAGTTACTCTCAGCCGCGTGGCTGAGAAGAGAGACCATTCCCTGCACAAAAGAACAAGGGGCATTTAGCACAGGCCTGAATCTACAGATCCTCTCCTGAGGAAAAGGGCAGCAGGGAGGAGATGGAAAGGCGCGGAGCAGGGCCAGGAGAAGCCCTCTGCCCCAGGGACGGAGCGGGGATGCTCGCAGGAGCTGGAGGAGAGCAGGGCTCACCTGGGCCTCACATGGGTCCTCCGCGTTTGCTTCCTCCAGGTGCTGCAGCAGCTTCTCCTGGACGTGGAGGACTCCCTTACAGGCTCCCAGCACTGTGCCCAGAGCCTTGTACAGGAAAGACTGCAGGGGAAGGGAAGGAAGAAGTTGAGATGTGGCAGCAGCTTAACCTGTTGGGGGAGGGCCAGGTGGGAAGGACCCACGCTCCCCGGGAGTCGCTGAGAGCAGCTGCAGGGCTGAGCTTTATCCATCCCTGGGCAGCTTGCAGGGAAAGGCCCTCTGGGGGCACAGACTGGGGAAGCAGCACCAGCATCCCGCGTGGGCAGAGCACCAGCCGCAGCCCCAGCCCCAGTTGGACACCTGCAGCTGCACCGCTGCGTGGAGCCGGGGGGAACTCACCTTTTCTGCAGAGCTGCTGGCAGAGCTGCTCAGCCAGCGGCTCAGCTCACAGCTCAGGGCCTCGATCCAGGCCTCATCCCGTATGGTGTCCATTGACGCCCCGAGGAACTGTTGGAGAACAGGAGAAGACGATGTTCCCTCGCCCTTTGCCTCCTCCCTCACTCCCAATTGCTGCAGCCCTCTGGGGAGAGGTGTCTGGAAGAACAGTTCCTCTCCCAGCTCCCCAGCATTCCCTCCATTAGAGCCGCCTGCCCCCCTTCTCCTAAGACCCCCCTTGGGCTTGGGACAGAGCGGAAGAGGCAGCGCCTCAAAGGCTCCCCAGCAGCACTGGAGAGGCTGTTCCTGTCCCATGGTGGCTCATATGGGAGCGGGGCTACTTGGGGCAGGCAAGCACTTCTCTGCACCCAGCAGTGCTGTACCTTCAGCAGACGGCGCTCCCACCCTGCAGTGTCCAGGAAGCTCTCATCTTTCCCTGCACAGCAACAGGAAGAAAAAGACCCTTACTTGGGATCAAGGCACAGAAGAAGAGCTGCTGCAAACCTGGCTTGGCCTGGGCACTTGACACTGCCAAGCTGGGACCCGCACCCCCTCCACCATGACCTGTCCCTCCCCACAAACACTGTCCCCGCAGGAACACAGAACTAACTGAGGGGACGTGAAGGGCCCATCCGTGTCCTGGAAGGGGCAGATCCCCGCGGGGAAAGATCCCCGGGCCTCAGCGCTGTCTCCCTGGAATGGGAACAGCAGCAGAGCAAGCACTGGGCTGCAGGCAATGCTTCCCCTCTGCCACCCTGCAGAGAGAGCTGCATTTTCACTCCCGCCCTTCCCTGCCTCCGCCTCTCCCTCCCCACCAGCACTTTACCTTGGAGACACTGCAGCAGCAGGGGGATCTCAGCGGCCCACATGGCCCCCACAGCTCTGTGGAACCTGCTGTGGAGGTTTTGCATCAGCTGCAAGGCAGCGGCCTGGAGTTCGCTGCCTGCAACAGGGCTCCCTGCCAGCACCTGAGCGAGAGCAAGGAGAAGCAGGGTCACTTCTGCAGCAAGAGCAGCGGCTTCCCCCCAGGATGGAAGCAGCGTGGCTCTGCCCTGGCGGGCAAGGAGCAGCCAACAGCTCTGCCCGTGGCCGTGCTGCTTCCTCCCGGGGGCTGGTGGCACTGGGCTCTGGAGCATCTACTCACCAGCAGGCGCGCCAGCAGTGTCTGGGGAGTCAGTCGTGGGCCTGTGAGGAGAAAAAAGTGCTGAGTCAGACTCCAAGACGCTCCGTGCCCAGCCACGCGCAGCTCCGCTGTCCCTTCTGGGTGGTAGCACAGTTCAGCAGAGCTCACTGGCGGAGCTTCTGCTCCTACCTTGAAACATGGAGCTGAGGAAATGGGGATCCAGCTCCTCTACTCGCCGTCCTGTCAGATCCTCTCTCTCGGCCAGGGCTCGGACACAGCGCGAGACCGGGATCAGCATGCCGGTGTGCTGGGCTGGCACCACGAACAGCAGCAGCCGTGGCCACAGGAGCTGTCGGGAACGAGGCAGTTGAGCGTGTCAGCATTCCTGCCTCCGCTCAGAGACGAAGAGGACTCTGCGAATTTCCCTGAGTCCTGCGTGCTTCAGAGCACGCTGGAGGAGAGACCTGGGGTGGTGGGATGAGGAACAGGTGGTGCGAAGGCAAGGAGCAGCAGCAGGGCAGATGTGACTTACTTTGGACATCCCTGTCGCAGAGACGTCCAGAGACCCCAGGATGTCCATGCACAGCTCCTGCAGAGCTCCTTCTTCCTGGGCTTCCCGGGCAGAAAGGTCTCCAGCTGCCTGCACAACAACGGTGTTGAAACCCGGTTACCTCAGTTCTCAGGAGCCTCTCAGGAGGCTCAGGTGCGGCCCCAGCGGTGCTTCTGTGCCACCCTCTGAGCAGCACAGGTCTTCCCAGAGAAGATGCTGCCCACTGTCCTTACCCTTCTTCCAGCGGTGCGGCTGAACTCAGTGAAGATGTGCCCCACCACATCCCAGGCTGAGCAGCTCTGGGTGTTCGAACTGAGCAGGTCCTTGATGAAGTGCAGAACTGCTGTCCTCACCTGCCAGGGGTCAATTGAGGGTGTGATTTTTCTGGTCAGAAGGCAAAGGGAAGCCACCTGCTCATCGGGGCAGCCTTTGGGCACGAGCAGAGACAACAGGAGCAGAGGAGAAGCCTTGGCTCCTGAGGTGAGGGCCAGGCCTTAGCACCAGGCTGTGCACTTTCCAAGCACAGCACAGGGACCTGCCCGCTCCACTCTGCCTGCTCTCCCACAGGAGCCATCGCGACCGTGTGGTCAATGCCCCAGCACCTCTCTAGTCACCCCAGCCCTGCCCGTGTTGGCAGCAGCATCACCACCCTGACAGAGCTTTCCTTTCCCAAAGCAGCTCACCCGGATCCTGAGGTCGCTGCACAGACACTGCACAGCCTCAACCACCTGGGGCAGCTTCTCCATCATCACGGGCTCTGCAAGAGATGCACAGAAGCATGAGCGGAGCCACAACCCCAATGGCAGAGGGGATCCCTGGAAGTCCCAGCCTGTGGTACTGACCATCAGAGCGAGCCAGAGCACCGAGCAGACCCAGTGCTGCCACGCGTCCAGCCTCCCAGTCCTCGCCCAGCTGTGACTGCAGAAACAGGACCATTTCCTCTGGGCAGATCCGGGCTGCAGGGAGGAAATCCCACGCTATGTTAGCAAGAAACTCACGCCCATTCCTGAGGTTTGTGAGAGGGGTTTTGGCCAGGGCACCGCCAAGCATTGCCAAAGCTCCTCTCCTTACCCTGCAGCAGGATGCAGTGGGTCAGCTCCGCACGATCAGCCTCGCTGTGCTGCTTGGTGTTGTCATAGAACTGTGGGAACAAAGTCCATATGAGAAAATCACATCAGCACTGAGGATGGAAAAGACACTGTGCTGCTGCTCTCGTCTCCCTGGGCACTCTCAGGAAGAGGACAGGCAGACAAAACCCTGCCTGCCTCACAGCATCCCCAGGGGGACAGGCACGGCTCTGGAACAGCCATGAGCATGCAGGAGCCAAGGCTGAGCTGCATTAGTCAGGAGCTCAGACCTTTGCACTCCTCCTGAGACTTAGGCAAGAGGGAAACTGCTGTGGGCACAGGGATAGGCTCCCCTTACCTGGTAGAACACGGCACTCGTGACGTCCAGAAACCTGTCCTTCTGGATGACAGACTCAATGCCCTCTAAGGCCTCCAGGAAGACAGTGAGGCTCTGCAAGAGACAAGGAGAGGAAGAAAGGGATGAAGCCACATCTAGCCACTTGGGAGTGGAAAAAATTTTTCCCAACCTCCCAGCAGCACCGAGAGTCTCTCTGCTCTCAAACAAGCTGTGTTTGGGCATCATTTGCAGGCATTTCCCACCCAGCAGCCCTCTTCTCCTCCAGTCAGATGCAACTGACCCCCAGTTGCTAGCACAGAGCTCCTCAGGCTCTCAGGCACCCATTCCTCCTTTCTCCAAGGGCTCCCCACCTCCTCCCTGCACCCCCCGACCCCTCGTGGCACTTGCACTGGCCCCACGTCCACCCTGAGCCCTGCACAGCGTCTCACCTTGGCCACCCTGCAGGTGTCTTGGATCTCCTGACACGGGTGCACAAGCCAGAGGAGCTGCTCCCAGACGTGCTCTTGGTGCAGCTCCTCTTGCAGGAGAACATCCAGCATGGCAGCCACGGCCCCGAGGACGGCCTGTTTGTCCTGGAGAGGGATGGCAGAGGCCCGGCATCAAAGACCGAAGGTCTGCCCTTCCTACAGAGAAGGCTTTCTCTTTCCCTTCCCCTTCCCCAACCCCCACGCCCAGCAGGAGATGGGCTCGCTCTGGAGGGCAGGCAGGTTTTCCCCAGACCCTCATCCCCAGCTCTTCCTGCCACAGTGCTGTGACATGCAGCTGCTCCCTGCCACAGAGCCACTTCGGGGCCCTTTGCAGAGCCAGCCCACTCCCTCCCATCACTGCTCAGCTGCCAGCCCACTGGGCACAGACAGAGCTGCCACATGGGTGCCCCCGCTGCCACCCTGGGCTGGGAGCGCAGCAAGGCTCACCTCCTCCTCCTGGCAGTCCTGCCAGTTCCTCAGCACAGAGAAGAGCAGCTCCTGAAGGTTCTCATAGATCCGCTCTTTCTCCATGGCAGGCCAGGGGCATTGGGATCCAGAGGACAAGTTAGACTTCACTCCATCCAGCCACTGTTTCACAACTGAAAAAACAAAATTAAAGAAACACATATGAATAGTAATTATTATTTTCTGTGTTTAAAGAGAGTGAGAGAAAAGGCAGCCTGTGAGAGCCTGCAGCAGGGCGAGGTGCAAGGGCTGTCCCGAGGCCCCCTGCTCTGGAGCCAGCACTCACCAGCACAAGCGAGGCGCAGGGTCCGGCCGCTCCTCACCTGGCCCACCACACTGCGCAGGCCAGCCAGCATCAGCCACGTGAAGGGGATGCACTGTGGAGCTGCAGAGAGGAAGGAGAGGTCCACAGTCAGAGCCCTGGCAGCAACAGAGGAGGGGGCGAAGCCCTGCATCCCCCAGAGAGGAAAGACCCCTTTCCCCAGTTGTCATAGGTGTAGGGTGGCTGAGAGCACTCTACCGTAGATGCTGAACAGTTTGCTGAGGGTGATGAGCACAAAATCCTTGGATACCTCCCCGATGGCCTTCAGCTGGCCCTGGAGCTCAGCCATCACCAAGCTGAAATGCATCCGGGCCAGAGCCACCAGGACGTTGCTGGCAGCCATCCTCACGTTGTCCCTGACACCCTGAAAAGGAGTCACTGGTGACACACCGTCCAGGAGACTGCCTGAGACCCTGGGAAGGGCTGAGCCACCGCCGTCCACCAGCACAACACCAGCACGGGCAGCGGCTCCCTTTGCCTTTGGCTGTAACCCCTCACCTGGGCTGCCGTCAGGTCCCGGGACACCTCTGCCAGCAGCCGGTTCACCACTCCGCACGGCGGGCGGCTGTCGTCTTCCCACAGGGCGCCCTCCAGCTCGCGGTACACCTGTGCTCGATCACCCTGGGGACAGGGACCAGTCATGCTTTGCTTTGCCCTTGCTCTCGGGGAGCCGCCCACTGCCACCCATCACCGTGCCGGTGTGGTGCCGCGGCCCGGCACCCACAGGACCACGGCACTGCGCCACGGCAAGGATTCACGGCCGGACGTCCCCAGCTCACCTCCCGGTCTTGCAGGCGCTGTTGCAGCACAGTCACAGCGGAGACAGGGACAGGGCTCGGCACCCTGCTTCTCTCCCTGCGACGCGTACGTCTGGGCACGCAGCCCACACAGGCAAAGAGACCTGGAAGCAAAGAGCGGAGCAGCTGCCGCCGGTGTCGCTCGGAGCCAGGGCCGAGCATCCGGCCGGCTCTGGGAGGAACGCTCCTCCAGCCCCACGGTTGGCGGGGACGGGGGAGGGAGCTTTCCCCTTGCTGGGGTGCCGGGGAAACCACGGCGGGCAGCTGCGCTCAGCAGAGCGAGGACGGTGCTGCCGGCGCGGCCTGAACTGACTCTGGAGGCACACGTGCGCTCGGGCGGCGTCACGGCGTGCGGAGAGGTGGAGGGACTCACCTCGAAGGGCTCTCAGCCGCTCCATGACAGCAGGAAATCTCCAGGTAGACGCAACGCTCTCTCTGGTTCCGCTTCCTGCGGGTCCCACAAGCGGACTGAGCCACCGCTCCCACCGCTGCCACGAGGGCGCACGAGGTACCACTGTGACATCACAGCGCAGTGTCACCTCACAGGGAATGGCTGGGGACCAGGCAGCACGCAGGGCAGCCCTGCAGGCCCCCAAACGCAGCATGTTCTGTGATGCACTCGGCTCTGGGGTTCCGGTTCCATGCGGAATTCCAAGCAGGGAATGACCTCAGCTGAGGGAGAGCCCCTGCCAGGGAGCAGCTGCTGGGCACCGCTGCCCGGCACTGTCTCAGTGACTGGGGACTCCATGCCGGGAGGTCCCTCTGGATCGCATCCCTCCCTTCTACTCTGCCAGCTGTACCACCTCACTGGGTATCATCAGCAAATTTGCTGAGGGTACACTTGTGTCATGGAATCATAGAATCATGGAATGGCCTGGGTTGAAAAGGACACCATGATCACATAGTTTTAATCCCCCTGCTGTGTGCAGTCACAACCAGCAGCCCAGGCTGCCCAGAGCCACATCCAGCCTGGCCTTGCATGCCTGCAGGGATGGGGCATCCACAGCCTCCTTGGGCAACCTGTTCCAGTGCCTCACCACCCTCCGTGTGTTGTTTCCACTGCCTATGACATTGATGAAAATGCTGAAGAGCACCAGTCCCAGGATGGACCCTTAGGGGACACCACTCACGACTGGCCTCCACCCGGACTCAGAACCGGTGATAACAACCTCTGGCTGTGACCATCAGACCAATTATTTACCCACAGAATGATTCAGCCTTCAAATCCATCTCTCTCCAACTCAGAGAGAAGGACGCAATGTGGGAACATGTCAAAAGCCTTCCACAAGTACAGGGAGATGACAGCAGTTGCCCAATGCCCACTGATGTCGTCACTCCAGGAAGGCTTCAAAATACATCAATCGAATTTCAAACTGTGCATTCAGCTGGTTTTATTGAAATGAAAATAAAGTGATAAATACATGGGAGGATAAAGAAAACACACCTCTTGAAAGTACTGCAAATCTTATTGTACCAATTTCAATAGGCTAGTTAGGAGTAGAGAGAATAACTTTAAAATAATGGAATTTGAATTGCTTAAGCATTTCTTCACTAAATGCTGGCTTAAATATTATCTCTCTGTCACTTACAGGTATTTGTATTGAGCTCAGCCGTTTGGCTTTTTAAAGGAAAAAATCTGAGACATTACCATCTCAGTTTTTGTACTAATATGATTTGACAGCAGAGATTCATTAAGGAATTTCTATCTGAACAGCAGAATACTTGCATTTCAAATAAAACCTCCAGAAGAGAAATCACGCTTTGGTTCTGCTGATGCGTTCTTATCAGTTATTGCAGCTTTCAGGTAACTCTTAGTTTGCCCTTATCAAACTTTCTGTTTAGGGGAGCAACTCATGTGAGAAAGGAGGAAAGATGATACGTGCAAAGTATTACACACACTAATCTCTATTGTAGAAAATGCTGGCATACAAAATAATCTCCTTTATTGAAAAGCGTACAGTTAAGAGTCCAGCCCACATGAAGATAGAAGCTTCACTTCTTTTGGTGTCTATCTGGAGCTCTGCTGCTACATTTCTAATAACATTAGAAACATGACAAACCTAGCTAGCAACACTAACCTTAGAGTCTAAACCATGAAAAAGAAAAGGGAAGGCAGCAATTTCACATTTCCACTGCTGTCACCGTCCAAGGAGGTGACTAGGCTGCATTATTTTCAACAGCTGAAGTCATCAGGGCCCAAACTGTTTAACTGTAACTCTGAAAGTCACAATTAATACAGTACAAATACAAGTACTCTGCTATGCAGTGTGTCCTGACTCAGACTGAAATTAAAACATGACTGTACTGTACTGGAACAGCTGCCCAGGGAGGTTGTGGATGCCCCGTCCCTGGAGGTGTTCAAGGCCAGATTGGATGGGGCCCTGGGCAGTCTGGTCTAGCATTAGGTGGAATGGTGGTGGCCCTGCATGTGGCAGGGGGGTTGGAGATTCATGATCCTTGAGGTCCCTTCCAACCCTGGCAATTCTGTGATTCTGTGATTCCTTGATAAAATTCCTTACTACCTTCAGTTTTACAGCCAAAGCAGTGTTTGAGCTGGTAATGTACTCTTGAACAGCACTGTTGCCTTTAGCATTTGTATGTTTAGATCTGAAAAGAGAACTTGGTCATTATTTCACGATGAGAGAACCTTGATTTCACACAACAGAATTACAATACTGTAAAATGCCACTGTAAGAATGTGGCTTTTCTTCTTTCTTTTTTTTTTTTTTTATTTTTTTTTTTATTGCAATGGTGAGTGTATGATTTATTCAAGATAAACATTTTTTTTGTAAGTCAATCTCTATACCTGTTTTGAAAAATATGTGTTTTTATTTCTCATTATTTATTGTCAGGCGTGAAGAATCAGGAGGTCACTCATGCTACAAGATCAGTAAATATCTCATATCAAGGTTAGAGAACATTCTCTCTGTACATTTTAACAGAGGAGCTGCATCTGTACGTAACTGTAGCTACACACGATGAGCTTTTCTTGAAGGTAGGCAGGAAATTTGGTCTGCCCTGGAACAAAAATCCAGTCCTGTTTTGACTGCTATACTTTTCACTGAGATAAAAAAATGGCATCATTCTGCAGGATGAACTAGATATACGGAATTTGGCACTGCCCTTAAATTTTGTGTAGTGAACTGAGGGACATCAGAGCTTTACAGATTTCTACATATTCTCATGGAGAAATCTAGAGAGATCACAGGACGTAACACTGAGCTTCCAAATGAATAACAAAACACTGATGTTTTTCAGAAGACCAGAAGCTGTAGGGGACCAAGTAGCCTGGCTAGAAAAAGAGTGCTCTGAATAATTGGCTGGATTAAATGAACTGCAGTGTATTTGCAGTGTTTATTCTGGAGTACTGCAGGACTTGCTGACTGATTTTTGGCATCCTATGAGGAGATACTACAGCAGTTACATTCTGATTAAATCATAGAATCAAAGAATGGCCTGGGTTGAAAAGGACCACAATGATCATCTAGTTTCAACCCCCTGCTCTGTGCAGGGCAGCCAACCACTAGACCAGGCTGCCCAGAGCCAAATCCAGCCTGGCCTTGAATGCATACAGGAGTGGGGCGTACACAACTTCCTTGGGTTTTGCCTCTCTGGTAATATTCCAGAGATGTCATACAGCCTGGAGGAGAGGACCAAAGTGACACCTGATGAGGACCTGCTGAAAACTGAGAGATTCTTCAGTCTGTGTTTGTCTAGTTTGAACTATTGGCAAACTGTCAGGTGGATCCTCAGGGTCCAGATGAATGAGTGATCGCCAAAGTGAAAGACAATTTGATGATAGTCCATGGAAACAGGAATCCTCCTGGACTCTGGCACTCAAAGACAAAGAGAACAGGAAAACCAGATATGTTTCCCTGCCCATGGCAAACACCAGCCTTTCCATCCTTACAGTCCTTCCTGCCATCAGCAGAGACATTTTGCTTTCTTGTGCCACTTCATCCCTTTAGCATCTGGCATTCTAACAAAAAGTACTTGCAAGGATTTTTAATATTTTCATATTAAATGTCAGAATTAGAACCATTATGTTTACCAAATATTTAAAACGTTCAACCCAGTGAGAAGTGAATTGATGTTGTATTTAGCATTCAGATAAGAACTTGTAAAGGAAGTAAAAAGTGCTGCTTTCATAAACTATAGTCTCATTGTCAAGCCTTGCGCTGTCTCAGCAGCTTATTACAGAATGTTCATTCAAGCAGGAATTAAGAGATGCGTCTGAATTGATAACAACAACGAGTAATTAAGAAAGCTTGACTGCAGTCTGCTTGAGGATTCCAGTCTGAAGTGTGTTCCACCTGATGACAACTGGGAATGTCTTTCTCTCACCATTAGAACCATTGCACCTCTGACTAAACACATAGCTAATCACCACTGAAAACTAACTACGTGTTGATTAACATTCAGAGAGATTGTGCAGGTGTCCTTTTAGGAACTGGCCTACAGTATGCTAAGAGGGATGGATGTGGGGACATTAGGATAACGTGCCCTCTGCCTTTTAAGACAGCCCCAGCAGAGCAGGTCAGCAGGCTGAAGAGCTGCGTGGGTCACCAGGGCTCAGAGACTTCACTCGGCCATCTGCAAGTTGAGGGACTTCAGCCCAAGCTGCCCTTTTCCATGCAGGCAAGGAGGCCAAGAGAAGGTGGATCGGCACGGTTCTGGTGCAGCCAGGGGCTGCAGTGTGAGCAGGCCTACACAGACAAGGCTGTGCCCACACAGAGTGACAGCAGCTTTCGCTGTGAGCAGATTCCCAGGGGGCCTGAGCCATGGCAGTTCTTGATGGCAGCATGTTCCAATCAGCCCTGGACGTCTGTCGCATTCTGGAATCCACACTGAGGACGCAGTCGCTGTGTCAGAGCAGCTGGCAGAGTCACGGGGAACCGTGACGTAGTTGGCCCAGGGAGCAACAACAAGGCCTGCACTGCTCAGCCAGCCCAGGCCAAAGGGGAGCACGAGAGAGAGCAGAGGAGAGAGGGGGGGAAAGAGGGCCAGGAAGGAAAGGCCTGTGCCTGAATGGACGTGTAGCAGCAGCTGCTGACAGCAAACTCGGTGATGGCAGGGGCACAGCAGAGCAGTGCAATGCTGGCAGCTTCCTGTGTCTTTCACACAGGCACTGCAGACATGGCCAGCACTGGGAGATCAGCAGAACTGCTGCACACCTCTGCCAGCCCAGGCCAGAGGAGTGCAGAACAGTGAGCTGCTGCTGAGGGGAGAGAGGATGGCCTGAGAGCTGACCTGAGAGGCAGGGCTGGCTGTGTTACAGCAGCCTCTGTGTCCTCCTCCTGTGTCTGTGAGGGCCAGAGGGCCAGAAGAGAACATGCCCAGACAACGAAGCCCTGCTGTCCTCTGCTGCTCAGCTGGAGAGATGTTCCGCCTTCCTGAAGGACGCTGATCCAAAGGGAAGGAATCAAAGGAAGTCCAGGCTGGCTGTCCTTGTGGGCATCAGCTGCTGGCAGCTGCCTCTGTGCTGCCATGGGCAGGGCACAGCACACACAGTGTTTGCAGTTCCCTGTGTGACACTGGCCCTGGTGACCTGACAGCCATAGGGAGACAAGAGAAAGAGCTGCCTCCCTCTGCCAGATGAGGCAAAGGTGAGAATCCCAGAATCACAGCATGGCCCGGGTTGGAAAGGAGCTCAAGGTTCATGAATCTCCAACCCTTGGCTCTCCAAGGGTGCACAGGGGGCTTTGTTCTCCCTGTGGTGCAGCTTCAGTGCCAACTCACAGCTGAGCTGGTTGGCACACTGTGACAGCCTGCCGCTCTGAAGCTCTTGGGGCAGTGCTCAGTTCTTTCTGAAGTACTCTGCAAAATGCTGCTTCTCCTTCAAGTCAATGTCTGTTTCCAGACAGACGTCTTTTTCTCCTCTGTACACACAAACAGTATCTTGTAACTCCCTGGCACAGTGCTCAGAAGTGATACTTCTGGAAGCACGTCAGAGAAAAGTGGCCTTGTCCCAGTGGACTTTCAGAGCAGATGAGAACAAGTCTTGGTTGACCGCTTTCTTCTGCTTCTGGAACTGCACAGGCAGGTTGTGTGTTGTCATACTTTATGCCAGAGTGCCAAACTGAAGCAGTTTCTGCAACCTCTTTTTTTCATACTTGTCACTCTTTCCTGAGACCTTAACTTAGTCATTTTTAATGCGCTCTCATCTAAACTACTGTGTCCTCCAGTGTCAGTGTTGTATGAATCAGGACTGTGGGATTTCATCAGTGAAAGGATTCTGCTCTAATGACTGTCATTCTAAAGCTGATATTGTTTCTACCGCATCAGGCTTGCAGGAAGCATCTTTGATCAACAGAGAAATCAGAAAAATTGCTTTTCCTATTGCAGTTTCCTTTTAACTAGTGATGAAAGCTGTCAGTTTATTTTTGGCACCAGAAATCCTGGGATGCAACCAGGTTAGATAAGAAGTGACACTGAGTGCACAGTAAAGGAACATAGATGAGATAGCATCACACAGCTCTGGAAAAGATGTTCCAGCTCTGTGTCTACCTACACCTTCAGGAGATGAAAAGTACTGGCTTACTGAGGTGTCCTGGGTTGCAGGTTCTGTTAATCTCCATTTTTGGAAGAGCTGCTTGCAATAAATACCTTGTAAGGTGAATGAGCTTGATAGAAGTAGGGTGTGAAAGAGATGGATTTGCTGTTTCCCTGAAGGTGCAGGAGTATTGCTGTGCCTACAGTCAGTAAACAAGGCAGAAATCACTGTGTTCCTCAGAATGAAAAACAAAAGAATACAAATCTTTTTGGGAGTGACAGCACGCCTGAATGAAGCACAAATCTAAACATTTAAAATAAGGGCTAGTGTCAAAGGGACTTGCAGTATTTCTCGTGAAGAAATATTTGATGCTTCTTTATGAAAGTCATCCTAACAAAAGTGTACTGATGTCTTTGCTGAGGATTTCCTTGGTTCCAGCCTGAAGGTGTGCGCAGGCATGAGCAGGCAGTGCTGAGCTGCAGGTGAGTGCCTGTGTCCCACAGCAGGAAACCCGTGGATGTCTTCAGGGGTTTGAAATATGCAGAGCTGTGAAACCTGCAGGCTTTCACTGAAATTGTCCTCTGCTTTATTTTGTAATCTTAGTTTCACCAATGCTTTCCAATATTATTTTCGTATGAGTGCAGATACATGGGATAGGATTTAAAGTTTTTATGGTCCTGCTGTATAATTTTCTGTAGTCATCATAAGCCAATAAAAAAAATAAATGGTAATCAGGCAATCTATTAACAACCTGTGGCACGTGTCAAAACAATGAAATTCCTTGCAGGAAGACAATATTGCTATACAATAATGTGGCTATCCAAAACTGTTAATTATACTTGATGAGCTGGAGATAATCCTGAAATGCGGGACTTTGATCTTAGCCAAGAATAATAAACCTTATTATCATTCTTAAATTGGCAGCTGCTATAAAAAGCCTGTGTCTTATTTCCCTTTTAGTAACACTGGCTAAATCAGAGAAACTGATAAAAGAATTTCATGATTGCAGCTTAGGGATTCTTTCCCACTTGACCAGAAGTAATCTATGTCCAAAAATGTCTGTAAATACTTTTTCTATATACTTTGGACAGTTGAATTGATATTTGAGATGAATGGCAAAAACATTTTGCGTACATAGATAAGCAATGCAAATTTCCTGGATTGTTTTAGAGAAAAAAGCTCCGGTTATCAGATCGTTTCCATGCAGAAATAAGATTTACAGAAAAATTCTCATTATTATTATTCCTGCATGAATAAGTTCAAAAAAGAGATGTGGGGGATGTTGTTTCAATTCCAGCTGATTGTAGGAAGGACTGTCAGGATGGAAAGGCTAGTGTCTGCCATGGGCAAAGGAACACTTCTGGTTTTCATGTTCCCTTTGTCTTTGAGTGCAAGACGCCATGAGGAGAGTGTGCCCTAAACTTGCACCCTTTTTGACCATTGCAGCAGAGATGGAGAAGTGTTCAACCTTCTAGAAGGACATCAGGACAACGATATGTAATGAAAATAAGTCCAGGATGGCTGTCCTTGTGGGCATCAGCTGCTGGCATCTGCATTGCTGCTGCCATGAGCATGGCACAGCAGGTAACAGATTGCTTTTCCTTGTGTGACACAGGAGCTCTTGACTTGAAAGCTAGAGGGATGCAATAGAAAGAGCTGCAACCTCTGGCAGACATGGCAAAGGTGAGTGGGATGTTGTTTCAATGAGTGCTGATGTCAGGAAGGACTGTAAGGATGGAAAGGCTGGTGTTTGCCATGGGCAGGGAAACACATCTGGTTTTCATTTTCTCTTTTTCTTTGAGTGCCAGATAAACAGTGGAGAGTGTGCCCTCACCTTGGAACTCTCCTGCCCCCTGTTCCTCAGAGGGAGAATGGCCAAGCTTGTAGAAGGACATCAGGACAACGATATGTAATGAAAATAAGTCCAGGCTGGCTGTCCTTGTGGGCATCAGCGGCTGACATCTGCATTGGTGTTGCCGTGAGCATGGCACAGCAGGTAAAAGATTGCTTTTCCTTGTGTGACACAGGAGCTCTTGACTTGAAAGCTGCAGGGATGCAATAGAAAGAGCTGCAACCTCTGCCAGACGTGGCAAAGGTGAGTGGGATATTGTTTCAGTTGCTGCTGATGTCAGGAAGGACTGTAAGGATGGAAAGTCTGGTGTTTGCCATGGACAGAGAAACACATCTGGTTTTCATCTTCTCTTTGTCTTTGTGTGCCAGAAAAAGAGGAGAGTGTGCCCTCAGCTTGGACCCCTCCTGCCCTCTTCTACTGAGATGGTGAAATGTTCCAGCTTCTAAAAGGACATCAGGACAAAGATATGTAATGAAAATAAGTCCAGGCTGGCTGTCTTTGTGGGCATCAGCTGCTGGCATCTGCATTGCTGCTGCCATGAGCATGGCACAGCAGGTAAAAGATTGCGTTTCCTTGTGTGACACAGGAGCTCTTGACTTGAAAGCTAGAGGGATGCAATAGAAAGACCTGCAACCTCTGCCAGACATGGCAAAGGTGAGTGGGATGTTGTTTCAATTAGTGCTGATGTCAGGAAGGACTGTAAGGATGGAACGGCTGGTGTTTGCCATGGGCAGGGAAACACATCTGGTTTTCATCTTCTATTTCTCTTTGCGTGCCAGATAAACAGCAGAATGTGCCCTCACCTTTGACCCCTCCTGCCCTCTTCTGCTGAGGTGGAGAAATGTTCCAGCTTCTAGAAGGACATCAGGACAAAGATATGTAATGTAAATAAGTCCAGGCTGGCTGTCCTTGTGGGCATCAGCTGCTGGCATCTGCATTGCTGCTGACATGAGCATGGCACAGCAGGTAAAAGATTGCTTTTCCTTGTGTGACACAGGAGCTCTTGACTTGAAAGCTAGAGGGATGCAATAGAAAGAGCTGCAACCTCTGCCAGACATGACAAGGGTGAGTGGGATGTTGTTTCAATTAGTGCTGAATTCAGGAAGACTGTAAGTATGGAAAGTCTGGTGTTTGCCATGGGCAGGGAAACACATCTGGTTTTCATTTTCTCTTTCTCTTTGAGTGCCAGATAAAGAGCAGAGTGTGCCCTCAACTTGGACCCCTCCTGCCCTCTTCTGCTGAGATGGAGAAATGTTCCAGCTTCTAGAAGGACATCAGGACAAGGATATGTAATGAAAATAAGTCCAGGCTGGCTTTCCTTGTGGGCATCAGCTGCTGGCATCTGCATTGCTGCTGCCATGAGCATGGCAAAGCAGGTAAAAGATTGCTTTTCCTTGTGTCACAGGAGCTCTTGACTTGAAAGCTAGAGGGATGCAATAGAAAGAGCTGCAACCTCTGCCAGACATGGCAAAGGTGAATGTGATGTTGTTTCAATTAGTGCTGATGTCAGGAAGGACTGTAAGGATGGAAAGGCTGGTGTTTGTCATGGGCAGGGAAATACATCTGGTTTTCATTTTCTCTTTCTCTTTGAGTGCCAGATAAAGAGCAGAGTGTGCCCTCACCTTGGACCCATCCTGCCCTCTGCTGCTCAGAGGGTGAAATGTCCAAGCTTCTAGAAGGACATCAGGACAAAGATATGTAATGAAAATAAGTCCAGGCTGGCTGTCCTTGTGGGCATCAGCTGCTGGCATCTGGACTTCTGCTGCCATGAGCATGGCACAGCAGGTAAAAGATTGCTTTTCCTTGTGTGACACAGGAGCTCTTGTCTTGAAAGCTAGTGGGATGCAGTAGAAAGAGCTGCAACCTCTGCCAGACGTGGCAAAGGTGAGTGGGATGTTATTTCAATTATTCCTGAAGTCAGGAAGATTGTAAGGATGGAAAGTCAGGTGTTTGCCATGGGCAGGGAAACACATCTTGTTTTCATCTTCTCTTTCTCTTTGTGTGCCGGATAAAGAGCAGAGTGTGCCCTCACCTTGGACCCATCCAGCTCTCTGCTGCTCAGAGGGAGAAATGTCCAAGCTTGTAGAAGGACATCAGGACAAGGATATGTAATGAAAATAAGTCCAGGCTGGCTGTCCTTGTGGGCATCAGCTGCTGGCATCTGCATTGCTGCTGCCATGAGCATGGCACAGCAGGTAAAAGATTGCTTTTCCTTGTGTGACACAGGAGCTCTTGACTTGAAAGCTAGAGGGATGCAATAGAAAGAGCTGCAACCTCTGCCAGACATGGCAAAGGTGAGTGGGATGTTGTTTCAGTTGCTGCTGATGTCAGGAAGGACTGTAAGGATGGAAAGGCTGGTGTTTGCCATGGGCAGGGAAACACATCTGGTTTTCATTTTCTCTTTCTCTTTGTGTGCCAGATAAAGAGCAGAGTGTGCCATCGCCTTGGACCCATCCTGCCCTCTGCTGCTCAGAGGGAGAAATATTCCAGCTTGTAGAAGGACATCAGGATAAGGATATGTAATGAAAATAAGTCCAGGCTGGCTGTCCTTGTGGGCATCAGCTGCTGGCATCTGCATTGCTGCTGCCATGAGCATGGCACAGCAGGTAAAAGATTGCTTTACCTTGTGTGACACAGGAGCTCTTGACTTGACAGCTAGAGGGATGCAATAGAAAGAGCTGCAACCTCTGCCAGACATGGCAAAGGTGAGTGGGATGTTGTTTCAATTAGTGCAGATGTCAGGAAGGACTGTAAGGATGGAAAGGCTGGTGTTTGCCATGGGCAGGGAAACACATCAGGTTTTCATTTTCTCTTTCTCTTTGAGTGCCAGTTAAAGAGCAGAGTGTGCCCTCACCTTGGACCCATCCTGCCCTCTGCTGCTCAGAGTGAGAAATGTCCCAGCTTCTAGAAGGACATCAGGACAAAGAAATGTAATGAAAATAAGTCCAGGCTGGCTGTCCTTGTGGGCATCAGCTGCTGCCATCTGCATTGCTGCTGCCATGAGCATGGCAAAGCAGGTAAATATTGCTTTTCCTTGTGTGACACAGGAGTTATTGAGTTGAAAGCTAGACGGATGCAATAGACAGAGCTGCAACCTCTGCCAGACATGGCAAAGGTGAGTGGGATGTTGTTTCCATTAGTGCTGATGTCAGGAAGGACTGTAAGGATGGAAAGGCTGGTGTTTGCCATGGGCAGGGAAACACATCTGGTTTACATTTTCTCTTTCTCTTTGAGTGCCAGAAAAAGAGGAGAGTGTGCCCTCATCTTGTAACTCCTCTGCCCTCTTCTGCTGAGATGGAGAAATGTTCCAGCTTCTAGAAGGACATCAGGACAAAGATATGTAATGAAAATAAGTCCAGGCTGGCTGTCCTTGTGGGCATCAGCTGCTGCCATCAGCATTGGTGTTGCTATGAGCATGGCAAAGCAGGTAAAAGGTTGCTTTTCCTTGTGTGACACAGTACTTCTTGAGTTGAAAGCTAGAGGGATGCAATAGACAGAGCTGCAACCTCTGCCAGACATGGCAAAGGTGAGTGGGATGTTGTTTCAATTAGTGCTGATGTCAGGAAGGACTGTAAGGTTGGAAAGTCTGGTGTTTGCCATGGGCAGGGAAACACATCTGGTTTACATTTTCTCTTTCTCTTTGAGTGCCAGATAAACAGGGGAGAGTGTGCCCTCACCTTGTAACTCCCCTGCCCTCTTCTGCTGAGATGGAGAAATGTTCCAGCTTCTAGAAGGACATCAGGACAAAGATATGTAATGAAAATAAGTCCAGGCTGGTTGTCCTTGTGGGCATCAGCTGCTGGCATCTGCATTGCTGCTGCCATGAGCATGGCAAAGCAGGTAAAAGATTGCTTTTCCTTGTGTGACACAGGAGCTCTTGACTTGACAGCTAGAGGGATGCAATAGACAGAGCTGCAACCTCTGCCAGACATGGCAAAGGTGAGTGGGATGTTGTTTCCATTGCTGCTGATGTCAGGAATAACTGTAAGGATGGAAAGGATGGTGTTTGCCATGGGCAGGGAAACACATCTGGTTTTCATCTTCTCTTTGTGTGCCAGAAAAAGAGGAGAGTGTGCCCTAACCTTGGACCCACCTGCCCTCTTCTGCTGAGATGGAGAAATGTTCCAGCTTCTAGAAAGACATCAGGACAAAGATATGTAATGAAAATAAGTCCAGGCTGGCTGTCCTTGTGGGCATCAGCTGCTGGCATCTGCATTGGTTTTGCCATGAGCATGGCAAAGCAGGTAAAAGATTGCTTTTCCTTGTGTGACACAGGAGCTCTTGAGTTGAAAGCTAGAGGGATGCAATAGAAAGAGCTGCAACCTCTGCCATACATGGCAAAGGTGAGTGGGATGTTGTTTCAATTAGTGCTGATGTCAGGAAGGACTGTAAGGATGGAAAGGCTGGTGTTTGCCATGGGCAGGGAAACACATCTGGTTTTCATTTTCTCTTTCTCTTTGAGTGCCAGATAAACAGGGGAGAGTGTGCCCTCACCTTGGACCCATCCTGCCCTCTTCTGCTGAGATGGAGAAATGTTCCAGCTTCTAGAAGGACATCAGGACAAAGATATGTAATGAAAATAAGTCCAGGCTGGCTGTCCTTGTGGGCATCAGCTGCTGCCATCTGCATTGCTGCTGCCATGAGCATGGCACAGCAGGTAAAAGGTTGCTATTCCTTGTGTGCCACAGGAGCTCTTGAGTTGAAAGCTAGAGGGATGCAATAGAAAGAGCTGCAACCTCTGCCAGACATGGCAAAGGTGAGTGGGATGTTGTTTCAATTAGTGCTGATGTCAGGAAGGACTGTAAGGATGGAAAGGCTGGTGTTTGCCATGGGCAGGGAAACACATCTGGTTTTCATTTTCTCTTTCTCTTTGAGTGCCAGATAAACAGGGGAGAGTGTGCCCTCACCTTGTAACTCCCCTGCCCTCTTCTGCTGAGATGGAGAAATGTTCCAGCTTCTAGAAGGACATCAGGACAAAGATATGTAATGAAAATAAGTCCAGGCTGGCTGTCCTTGTGGGCATCAGCTGCTGGCATCTGCATTGCTGCTGCCATAAGCATGGCACAGCAGTTAAAAGGTTGCTTTTCCTTGTGTGACACAGGAGCTCTTGAGTTGAAAGCTAGAGGGATGCAATAGAAAGAGCTGCAACCTCTGCCAGACATGGCAAAGGTGAGTGGGATGTTGTTTCAATTAGTGCTGATGTCAGGAAGGACTGTAAGGATGGAAAGGCTGGTGTTTGCCATGGGCAGGGAAACACATCTGGTTTTCATTTTCTCTTTCTCTTTGAGTGCCAGATAAACAGGGGAGAGTGTGCCCTCACCTTGGACCCATCCTGCCCTCTTCTGCTGAGATGGAGAAATGTTCCAGCTTGTAGAAGGACATCAGGACAAAGATATGTAATGAAAATAAGTCCAGGCTGGCTGTCCTTGTGGGCATCAGCTGCTGCCATCTGCATTGCTGCTGCCATGAGCATGGCACAGCAGGTAAAAGGTTGCTTTTCCTTGTGTGACACAGGAGCTCTTGAGTTGAAAGCTAGAGGGATGCAATAGAAAGAGCTGCAACCTCTGCCAGACATGGCAAAGGTGAGTGGGATGTTGTTTCAATTAGTGCTGATGTCAGGAAGGACTGTAAGGATGGAAAGGCTGGTGTTTGCCATGGGCAGGGAAACACATCTGGTTTTCATTTTCTCTTTCTCTTTGAGTGCCAGATAAACAGGGGAGAGTGTGCCCTCACCTTGTAACTCCTCTGCCCTCTTCTGCTGAGATGGAGAAATGTTCCGGCTTCTAGAAGGACATCAGGACAAAGATATGTAATGAAAATAAGTCCAGGCTGGCTGTCCTTGTGGGCATCAGCTGCTGGCATCTGCATTGCTGCTGCCATGAGCATGGCACAGCAGGTAAAAGGTTGCTTTTCCTTGTGTGACACAGGAGCTCTTGACTTGACAGCTAGAGGGATGCAATAGACAGAGCTGCAACCTCTGCCAGACATGGCAAAGGTGAGTGGGATGTTGTTTGAATTAGTGCTGATGTCAGGAAGGACTGTAAGGATGGAAAGGCTGGTGTTTGCCATGGGCAGGGAAACACATCTCGTTTACATTTTCTCTTTCTCTTTGAGTGCCAGAAAAAGAGGAGAGTGTGCCCTCACCTTGGAACTCCCCTGCCCTCTTCTGCTGAGATGGAGAAATGTTCCAGCTTGTAGAAGGACATCAGGACAAAGATATGTAATGAAAATAAGTCCAGGCTGGCTGTCCTTGTGGGCATCAGCTGCTGCCATCTGCATTGGTGTTGCCATGAGCATGGCAAAGCAGGTAAAAGGTTGCTTTTCCTTGTGTGACACAGGAGCTCTTGAGTTGAAAGCTAGAGGGATGCAATAGAAAGAGCTGCAACCTCTGCCATACATGGCAAAGGTGAGTGGGATGTTGTTTCAATTAGTGCTGATGTCAGGAAGGACTGTAAGGATGGAAAGTCTGGTGTTTGCCATGGGCAGGGAAACACATCTGGTTTTCATTTTCTCTTTCTCTTTGAGTGCCAGATAAACAGGGGAGAGTGTGCCCTCACCTTGTAACTCCCCTGCCCTCTTCTGCTGAGATGGAGAAATATTCCGGCTTCTAGAAGGACATCAGGACAAAGATATGTAATGAAAATAAGTCCAGGCTGGCTGTCCTTGTGGGCATCAGCTGCTGGCATCTGCATTGCTGCTGCCATGAGCATGGCACAGCAGGTAAAAGGTTGCTTTTCCTTGTGTGACACAGGAGCTCTTGACTTGAAAGCTAGAGGGATGCAATAGAAAGAGCTGCAACCTCTGCCAGACATGGCAAAGGTGAGTGGGATGTTGTTTCAATTAGTGCTGATGTCAGGAAGGACTGTAAGGATGGAAAGTCTGGTGTTTGCCATGGGCAGGGAAACACATCTGGTTTTCATTTTCTCTTTCTCTTTCAGTGCCAGATAAACAGGGGAGAGTGTGCCCTAACCTTGCAACTCTCCTGCCGTCTGCTGCTGAGAGGGAGAAATGTCCCAGCTTCTAGAAAGACATCAGGACAAAGATATGTAATGAAAATAAGTCCAGGCTGGCTGTCCTTGTGGGCATCAGCTGCTGGCATCTGCATTGGTTTTGCCATGAGCATGGCAAAGCAGGTAAAAGATTGCTTTTCCTTGTGTGACACAGGAGCTCTTGAGTTGAAAGCTAGAGGGATGCAATAGAAAGAGCTGCAACCTCTGCCATACATGGCAAAGGTGAGTGGGATGTTGTTTCAATTAGTGCTGATGTCAGGAAGGACTGTAAGGATGGAAAGGCTGGTGTTTGCCATGGGCAGGGAAACACATCTGGTTTTCATTTTCTCTTTCTCTTTGAGTGCCAGATAAACAGGGGAGAGTGTGCCCTCACCTTGGACCCATCCTGCCCTCTTCTGCTGAGATGGAGAAATGTTCCAGCTTCTAGAAGGACATCAGGACAAAGATATGTAATGAAAATAAGTCCAGGCTGGCTGTCCTTGTGGGCATCAGCTGCTGCCATCTGCATTGCTGCTGCCATGAGCATGGCACAGCAGGTAAAAGGTTGCTATTCCTTGTGTGCCACAGGAGCTCTTGAGTTGAAAGCTAGAGGGATGCAATAGAAAGAGCTGCAACCTCTGCCAGACATGGCAAAGGTGAGTGGGATGTTGTTTCAATTAGTGCTGATGTCAGGAAGGACTGTAAGGATGGAAAGGCTGGTGTTTGCCATGCGGAGGGAAACACATCTGGTTTTCATTTTCTCTTTCTCTTTGAGTGCCAGATAAACAGGGGAGAGTGTGCCCTCACCTTGTAACTCCCCTGCCCTCTTCTGCTGAGATGGAGAAATGTTCCAGCTTCTAGAAGGACATCAGGACAAAGATATGTAATGAAAATAAGTCCAGGCTGGCTGTCCTTGTGGGCATCAGCTGCTGGCATCTGCATTGCTGCTGCCATAAGCATGTCACAGCAGTTAAAAGGTTGCTTTTCCTTGTGTGACACAGGAGCTCTTGAGTTGAAAGCTAGAGGGATGCAATAGAAAGAGCTGCAACCTCTGCCAGACATGGCAAAGGTGAGTGGGATGTTGTTTCAATTAGTGCTGATGTCAGGAAGGACTGTAAGGATGGAAAGGCTGGTGTTTGCCATGCGGAGGGAAACACATCTGGTTTTCATTTTCTCTTTCTCTTTGAGTGCCAGATAAACAGGGCAGAGTGTGCCCTCACCTTGGACCCATCCTGCCCTCTTCTGCTGAGATGGAGAAATGTTCCAGCTTGTAGAAGGACATCAGGACAAAGATATGTAATGAAAATAAGTCCAGGCTAGCTATCCTTGTGGGCATCAGCTGCTGGCATCTGCATTGCTGCTGCCATGAGCATGGCAAAGCAGGTAAAAGATTGCTTTTCCTTGTGTGACACAGGAGCTCTTGACTTGACAGAAAGACGGATGCAATAGACAGAGCTGCAACCTCTGCCAGACATGGCAAAGGTGAGTGGGATGTTGTTTCAATTAGTGCAGATGACAGGAAGGACAGTAAGGATGGAAAGGCTGGTGTTTGCCATGGGCAGGGAAACACATTTGGTTTACATTTTCTCTTTCTCTTTGAGTGCCAGAAAAAGAGGAGCGTGTGCCCTCACCTTGTAACTCCTCTGCCCTCTTCTGCTGAGATGGAGAAATGTTCCGGCTTCTAGAAGGACATCAGGACAAAGATATGTAATGAAAATAAGTCCAGGCTGGCTGTCCTTGTGGGCATCAGCTGCTGGCATCTGCATTGCTGCTGCCATGAGCATGGCACAGCAGGTAAAAGGTTGCTTTTCCTTGTGTGACACAGGAGCTCTTGACTTGAAAGCTAGAGGGATGCAATAGACAGAGCTGCAACCTCTGCCAGACATGGCAAAGGTGAGTGGGATGTTGTTTGAATTAGTGCTGATGTCAGGAAGGACTGTAAGGATGGAAAGGCTGGTGTTTGCCATGGGCAGGGAAACACATCTCGTTTACATTTTCTCTTTCTCTTTGAGTGCCAGAAAAAGAGGAGAGTGTGCCCTCACCTTGGAACTCCCCTGCCCTCTTCTGCTGAGATGGAGAAATGTTCCAGCTTCTAGAAGGACATCAGGACAAAGATATGTAATGAAAATAAGTCCAGGCTGGCTGTCCTTGTGGGCATCAGCTGCTGCCATCTGCATTGGTGTTGCCATGAGCATGGCAAAGCAGGTAAAAGGTTGCTTTTCCTTGTGTGACACAGGAGCTCTTGAGTTGAAAGCTAGAGGGATGCAATAGAAAGAGCTGCAACCTCTGCCATACATGGCAAAGGTGAGTGGGATGTTGTTTCAATTAGTGCTGATGTCAGGAAGGACTGTAAGGATGGAAAGTCTGGTGTTTGCCATGGGCAGGGAAACACATCTGGTTTTCATTTTCTCTTTCTCTTTGAGTGCCAGATAAACAGGGGAGAGTGTGCCCTCACCTTGTAACTCCCCTGCCCTCTTCTGCTGAGATGGAGAAATATTCCGGCTTCTAGAAGGACATCAGGACAAAGATATGTAATGAAAATAAGTCCAGGCTGGCTGTCCTTGTGGGCATCTGCTGCTGGCATCTGCATTGCTGCTGCCATGAGCATGGCACAGCAGGTAAAAGGTTGCTTTTCCTTGTGTGACACAGGAGCTCTTGACTTGAAAGCTAGAGGGATGCAATAGAAAGAGCTGCAACCTCTGCCAGACATGGCAAAGGTGAGTGGGATGTTGTTTCAATTAGTGCTGATGTCAGGAAGGACTGTAAGGATGGAAAGTCTGGTGTTTGCCATGGGCAGGGAAACACATCTGGTTTTCATTTTCTCTTTCTCTTTCAGTGCCAGATAAACAGGGGAGAGTGTGCCCTAACCTTGCAACTCTCCTGCCGTCTGCTGCTGAGAGGGAGAAATGTCCCAGCTTCTAGAAAGACATCAGGACAAAGATATGTAATGAAAATAAGTCCAGGCTGGCTGTCCTTGTGGGCATCAGCTGCTGGCATCTGCATTGGTTTTGCCATGAGCATGGCAAAGCAGGTAAAAGATTGCTTTTCCTTGTGTGCCACAGGAGCTCTTGAGTTGAAAGCTAGAGGGATGCAATAGAAAGAGCTGCAACCTCTGCCAGACATGGCAAAGGTGAGTGGGATGTTGTTTCAATTAGTGCTGATGTCAGGAAGGACTGTAAGGATGGAAAGGCTGGTGTTTGCCATGGGCAGGGAAACACATCTGGTTTTCATTTTCTCTTTCTCTTTGAGTGCCAGATAAACAGGGGAGAGTGTGCCCTCACCTTGGACCCATCCTGCCCTCTTCTGCTGAGATGGAGAAATGTTCCAGCTTCTAGAAGGACATCAGGACAAAGATATGTAATGAAAATAAGTCCAGGCTGGCTGTCCTTGTGGGCATCAGCTGCTGCCATCTGCATTGCTGCTGCCATGAGCATGGCACAGCAGGTAAAAGGTTGCTATTCCTTGTGTGCCACAGGAGCTCTTGAGTTGAAAGCTAGAGGGATGCAATAGAAAGAGCTGCAACCTCTGCCAGACATGGCAAAGGTGAGTGGGATGTTGTTTCAATTAGTGCTGATGTCAGGAAGGACTGTAAGGATGGAAAGGCTGGTGTTTGCCATGCGGAGGGAAACACATCTGGTTTTCATTTTCTCTTTCTCTTTGAGTGCCAGATAAACAGGGGAGAGTGTGCCCTCACCTTGTAACTCCCCTGCCCTCTTCTGCTGAGATGGAGAAATGTTCCAGCTTCTAGAAGGACATCAGGACAAAGATATGTAATGAAAATAAGTCCAGGCTGGCTGTCCTTGTGGGCATCAGCTGCTGGCATCTGCATTGCTGCTGCCATAAGCATGTCACAGCAGTTAAAAGGTTGCTTTTCCTTGTGTGACACAGGAGCTCTTGAGTTGAAAGCTAGAGGGATGCAATAGAAAGAGCTGCAACCTCTGCCAGACATGGCAAAGGTGAGTGGGATGTTGTTTCAATTAGTGCTGATGTCAGGAAGGACTGTAAGGATGGAAAGGCTGGTGTTTGCCATGCGGAGGGAAACACATCTGGTTTTCATTTTCTCTTTCTCTTTGAGTGCCAGATAAACAGGGCAGAGTGTGCCCTCACCTTGGACCCATCCTGCCCTCTTCTGCTGAGATGGAGAAATGTTCCAGCTTGTAGAAGGACATCAGGACAAAGATATGTAATGAAAATAAGTCCAGGCTAGCTATCCTTGTGGGCATCAGCTGCTGGCATCTGCATTGCTGCTGCCATGAGCATGGCAAAGCAGGTAAAAGATTGCTTTTCCTTGTGTGACACAGGAGCTCTTGACTTGACAGAAAGACGGATGCAATAGACAGAGCTGCAACCTCTGCCAGACATGGCAAAGGTGAGTGGGATGTTGTTTCAATTAGTGCAGATGACAGGAAGGACAGTAAGGATGGAAAGGCTGGTGTTTGCCATGGGCAGGGAAACACATTTGGTTTACATTTTCTCTTTCTCTTTGAGTGCCAGAAAAAGAGGAGCGTGTGCCCTCACCTTGTAACTCCTCTGCCCTCTTCTGCTGAGATGGAGAAATGTTCCGGCTTCTAGAAGGACATCAGGACAAAGATATGTAATGAAAATAAGTCCAGGCTGGCTGTCCTTGTGGGCATCAGCTGCTGGCATCTGCATTGCTGCTGCCATGAGCATGGCACAGCAGGTAAAAGGTTGCTTTTCCTTGTGTGACACAGGAGCTCTTGACTTGAAAGCTAGAGGGATGCAATAGACAGAGCTGCAACCTCTGCCAGACATGGCAAAGGTGAGTGGGATGTTGTTTGAATTAGTGCTGATGTCAGGAAGGACTGTAAGGATGGAAAGGCTGGTGTTTGCCATGGGCAGGGAAACACATCTCGTTTACATTTTCTCTTTCTCTTTGAGTGCCAGAAAAAGAGGAGAGTGTGCCCTCACCTTGGAACTCCCCTGCCCTCTTCTGCTGAGATGGAGAAATGTTCCAGCTTCTAGAAGGACATCAGGACAAAGATATGTAATGAAAATAAGTCCAGGCTGGCTGTCCTTGTGGGCATCAGCTGCTGCCATCTGCATTGGTGTTGCCATGAGCATGGCAAAGCAGGTAAAAGGTTGCTTTTCCTTGTGTGACACAGGAGCTCTTGAGTTGAAAGCTAGAGGGATGCAATAGAAAGAGCTGCAACCTCTGCCATACATGGCAAAGGTGAGTGGGATGTTGTTTCAATTAGTGCTGATGTCAGGAAGGACTGTAAGGATGGAAAGTCTGGTGTTTGCCATGGGCAGGGAAACACATCTGGTTTTCATTTTCTCTTTCTCTTTGAGTGCCAGATAAACAGGGGAGAGTGTGCCCTCACCTTGTAACTCCCCTGCCCTCTTCTGCTGAGATGGAGAAATATTCCGGCTTCTAGAAGGACATCAGGACAAAGATATGTAATGAAAATAAGTCCAGGCTGGCTGTCCTTGTGGGCATCAGCTGCTGGCATCTGCATTGCTGCTGCCATGAGCATGGCACAGCAGGTAAAAGGTTGCTTTTCCTTGTGTGACACAGGAGCTCTTGACTTGAAAGCTAGAGGGATGCAATAGAAAGAGCTGCAACCTCTGCCAGACATGGCAAAGGTGAGTGGGATGTTGTTTCAATTAGTGCTGATGTCAGGAAGGACTGTAAGGATGGAAAGTCTGGTGTTTGCCATGGGCAGGGAAACACATCTGGTTTTCATTTTCTCTTTCTCTTTCAGTGCCAGATAAACAGGGGAGAGTGTGCCCTAACCTTGCAACTCTCCTGCCGTCTGCTGCTGAGAGGGAGAAATGTCCCAGCTTCTAGAAAGACATCAGGACAAAGATATGTAATGAAAATAAGTCCAGGCTGGCTGTCCTTGTGGGCATCAGCTGCTGGCATCTGCATTGGTTTTGCCATGAGCATGGCAAAGCAGGTAAAAGATTGCTTTTCCTTGTGTGCCACAGGAGCTCTTGAGTTGAAAGCTAGAGGGATGCAATAGAAAGAGCTGCAACCTCTGCCAGACATGGCAAAGGTGAGTGGGATGTTGTTTCAATTAGTGCTGATGTCAGGAAGGACTGTAAGGATGGAAAGGCTGGTGTTTGCCATGGGCAGGGAAACACATCTGGTTTTCATTTTCTCTTTCTCTTTGAGTGCCAGATAAACAGGGGAGAGTGTGCCCTCACCTTGGACCCATCCTGCCCTCTTCTGCTGAGATGGAGAAATGTTCCAGCTTCTAGAAGGACATCAGGACAAAGATATGTAATGAAAATAAGTCCAGGCTGGCTGTCCTTGTGGGCATCAGCTGCTGCCATCTGCATTGCTGCTGCCATGAGCATGGCACAGCAGGTAAAAGGTTGCTATTCCTTGTGTGCCACAGGAGCTCTTGAGTTGAAAGCTAGAGGGATGCAATAGAAAGAGCTGCAACCTCTGCCAGACATGGCAAAGGTGAGTGGGATGTTGTTTCAATTAGTGCTGATGTCAGGAAGGACTGTAAGGATGGAAAGGCTGGTGTTTGCCATGCGGAGGGAAACACATCTGGTTTTCATTTTCTCTTTCTCTTTGAGTGCCAGATAAACAGGGGAGAGTGTGCCCTCACCTTGTAACTCCCCTGCCCTCTTCTGCTGAGATGGAGAAATGTTCCAGCTTCTAGAAGGACATCAGGACAAAGATATGTAATGAAAATAAGTCCAGGCTGGCTGTCCTTGTGGGCATCAGCTGCTGGCATCTGCATTGCTGCTGCCATAAGCATGTCACAGCAGTTAAAAGGTTGCTTTTCCTTGTGTGACACAGGAGCTCTTGAGTTGAAAGCTAGAGGGATGCAATAGAAAGAGCTGCAACCTCTGCCAGACATGGCAAAGGTGAGTGGGATGTTGTTTCAATTAGTGCTGATGTCAGGAAGGACTGTAAGGATGGAAAGGCTGGTGTTTGCCATGCGGAGGGAAACACATCTGGTTTTCATTTTCTCTTTCTCTTTGAGTGCCAGATAAACAGGGCAGAGTGTGCCCTCACCTTGGACCCATCCTGCCCTCTTCTGCTGAGATGGAGAAATGTTCCAGCTTGTAGAAGGACATCAGGACAAAGATATGTAATGAAAATAAGTCCAGGCTAGCTATCCTTGTGGGCATCAGCTGCTGGCATCTGCATTGCTGCTGCCATGAGCATGGCAAAGCAGGTAAAAGATTGCTTTTCCTTGTGTGACACAGGAGCTCTTGACTTGACAGAAAGACGGATGCAATAGACAGAGCTGCAACCTCTGCCAGACATGGCAAAGGTGAGTGGGATGTTGTTTCAATTAGTGCAGATGACAGGAAGGACAGTAAGGATGGAAAGGCTGGTGTTTGCCATGGGCAGGGAAACACATTTGGTTTACATTTTCTCTTTCTCTTTGAGTGCCAGAAAAAGAGGAGCGTGTGCCCTCACCTTGTAACTCCTCTGCCCTCTTCTGCTGAGATGGAGAAATGTTCCGGCTTCTAGAAGGACATCAGGACAAAGATATGTAATGAAAATAAGTCCAGGCTGGCTGTCCTTGTGGGCATCAGCTGCTGGCATCTGCATTGCTGCTGCCATGAGCATGGCAAAGCAGGTAAAAGGTTGCTTTTCCTTGTGTGACACAGGAGCTCTTGACTTGACAGCTAGAGGGATGCAATAGACAGAGCTGCAACCTCTGCCAGACATGGCAAAGGTGAGTGGGATGTTGTTTCAATTAGTGCTGATGTCAGGAAGGACTGTAAGGTTGGAAAGTCTGGTGTTTGCCATGGGCAGGGAAACACATCTGGTTTACATTTTCTCTTTCTCTTTGAGTGCCAGATAAACAGGGGAGAGTGTGCCCTCACCTTGTAACTCCCCTGCCCTCTTCTGCTGAGATGGAGAAATGTTCCAGCTTCTAGAAGGACATCAGGACAAAGATATGTAATGAAAATAAGTCCAGGCTGGTTGTCCTTGTGGGCATCAGCTGCTGGCATCTGCATTGCGGCTGCCATGAGCATGGCAAAGCAGGTAAAAGATTGCTTTTCCTTGTGTGACACAGGAGCTCTTGACTTGACAGCAAGAGGGATGCAATAGACAGAGCTGCAACCTCTGCCAGACATGGCAAAGGTGAGTGGGATGTTGTTTCCATTGCTGCTGATGTCAGGAATAACTGTAAGGATGGAAAGGATGGTGTTTGCCATGGGCAGGGAAACACATCTGGTTTTCATCTTCTCTTTGTGTGCCAGAAAAAGAGGAGAGTGTGCCCTAACCTTGGACCCACCTGCCCTCTTCTGCTGAGATGGAGAAATGTTCCAGCTTCTAGAAGGACATCAGGACAAAGATATGTAATGAAAATAAGTCCAGGCTGGCTGTCCTTGTGGGCATCAGCTGCTGCCATCTGCATTGCTGCTGCCATGAGCATGGCACAGCAGGTAAAAGGTTGCTTTTCCTTGTGTGACACAGGAGCTCTTGAGTTGAAAGCTAGAGGGATGCAATAGACAGAGCTGCAACCTCTGCCAGACATGGCAAAGGTGAGTGGGATGTTGTTTCAATTAGTGCTGATGTCAGGAAGGACTGTAAGGATGGAAAGGCTGGTGTTTGCCATGGGCAGGGAAACACATCTGGTTTTCATTTTCTCTTTCTCTTTGAGTGCCAGATAAACAGGGGAGAGTGTGCCCTCACCTTGTAACTCCTCTGCCCTCTTCTGCTGAGATGGAGAAATGTTCCGGCTTCTAGAAGGACATCAGGACAAAGATATGTAATGAAAATAAGTCCAGGCTGGCTGTCCTTGTGGGCATCAGCTGCTGGCATCTGCATTGCTGCTGCCATGAGCATGGCACAGCAGGTAAAAGGTTGCTTTTCCTTGTGTGACACAGGAGCTCTTGACTTGACAGCTAGAGGGATGCAATAGACAGAGCTGCAACCTCTGCCAGACATGGCAAAGGTGAGTGGGATGTTGTTTGAATTAGTGCTGATGTCAGGAAGGACTGTAAGGATGGAAAGGCTGGTGTTTGCCATGGGCAGGGAAACACATCTGGTTTTCATTTTCTCTTTCTCTTTCAGTGCCAGATAAACAGGGGAGAGTGTGCCCTAACCTTGCAACTCTCCTGCCGTCTGCTGCTGAGAGGGAGAAATGTCCCAGCTTCTAGAAAGACATCAGGACAAAGATATGTAATGAAAATAAGTCCAGGCTGGCTGTCCTTGTGGGCATCAGCTGCTGGCATCTGCATTGGTTTTGCCATGAGCATGGCAAAGCAGGTAAAAGATTGCTTTTCCTTGTGTGACACAGGAGCTCTTGAGTTGAAAGCTAGAGGGATGCAATAGAAAGAGCTGCAACCTCTGCCATACATGGCAAAGGTGAGTGGGATGTTGTTTCAATTAGTGCTGATGTCAGGAAGGACTGTAAGGATGGAAAGGCTGGTGTTTGCCATGGGCAGGGAAACACATCTGGTTTTCATTTTCTCTTTCTCTTTGAGTGCCAGATAAACAGGGGAGAGTGTGCCATCACCTTGGACCCATCCTGCCCTCTTCTGCTGAGATGGAGAAATGTTCCAGCTTCTAGAAGGACATCAGGACAAAGATATGTAATGAAAATAAGTCCAGGCTGGCTGTCCTTGTGGGCATCAGCTGCTGCCATCTGCATTGCTGCTGCCATGAGCATGGCACAGCAGGTAAAAGGTTGCTATTCCTTGTGTGCCACAGGAGCTCTTGAGTTGAAAGCTAGAGGGATGCAATAGAAAGAGCTGCAACCTCTGCCAGACATGGCAAAGGTGAGTGGGATGTTGTTTCAATTAGTGCTGATGTCAGGAAGGACTGTAAGGATGGAAAGGCTGGTGTTTGCCATGCGGAGGGAAACACATCTGGTTTTCATTTTCTCTTTCTCTTTGAGTGCCAGATAAACAGGGGAGAGTGTGCCCTCACCTTGTAACTCCCCTGCCCTCTTCTGCTGAGATGGAGAAATGTTCCAGCTTCTAGAAGGACATCAGGACAAAGATATGTAATGAAAATAAGTCCAGGCTGGCTGTCCTTGTGGGCATCAGCTGCTGGCATCTGCATTGCTGCTGCCATAAGCATGTCACAGCAGTTAAAAGGTTGCTTTTCCTTGTGTGACACAGGAGCTCTTGAGTTGAAAGCTAGAGGGATGCAATAGAAAGAGCTGCAACCTCTGCCAGACATGGCAAAGGTGAGTGGGATGTTGTTTCAATTAGTGCTGATGTCAGGAAGGACTGTAAGGATGGAAAGGCTGGTGTTTGCCATGCGGAGGGAAACACATCTGGTTTTCATTTTCTCTTTCTCTTTGAGTGCCAGATAAACAGGGCAGAGTGTGCCCTCACCTTGGACCCATCCTGCCCTCTTCTGCTGAGATGGAGAAATGTTCCAGCTTGTAGAAGGACATCAGGACAAAGATATGTAATGAAAATAAGTCCAGGCTAGCTATCCTTGTGGGCATCAGCTGCTGGCATCTGCATTGCTGCTGCCATGAGCATGGCACAGCAGGTAAAAGGTTGCTTTTCCTTGTGTGACACAGGAGCTCTTGACTTGAAAGCTAGAGGGATGCAATAGACAGAGCTGCAACCTCTGCCAGACATGGCAAAGGTGAGTGGGATGTTGTTTGAATTAGTGCTGATGTCAGGAAGGACTGTAAGGATGGAAAGGCTGGTGTTTGCCATGGGCAGGGAAACACATCTCGTTTACATTTTCTCTTTCTCTTTGAGTGCCAGAAAAAGAGGAGAGTGTGCCCTCACCTTGGAACTCCCCTGCCCTCTTCTGCTGAGATGGAGAAATGTTCCAGCTTCTAGAAGGACATCAGGACAAAGATATGTAATGAAAATAAGTCCAGGCTGGCTGTCCTTGTGGGCATCAGCTGCTGCCATCTGCATTGGTGTTGCCATGAGCATGGCAAAGCAGGTAAAAGGTTGCTTTTCCTTGTGTGACACAGGAGCTCTTGAGTTGAAAGCTAGAGGGATGCAATAGAAAGAGCTGCAACCTCTGCCATACATGGCAAAGGTGAGTGGGATGTTGTTTCAATTAGTGCTGATGTCAGGAAGGACTGTAAGGATGGAAAGTCTGGTGTTTGCCATGGGCAGGGAAACACATCTGGTTTTCATTTTCTCTTTCTCTTTGAGTGCCAGATAAACAGGGGAGAGTGTGCCCTCACCTTGTAACTCCCCTGCCCTCTTCTGCTGAGATGGAGAAATATTCCGGCTTCTAGAAGGACATCAGGACAAAGATATGTAATGAAAATAAGTCCAGGCTGGCTGTCCTTGTGGGCATCAGCTGCTGGCATCTGCATTGCTGCTGCCATGAGCATGGCACAGCAGGTAAAAGGTTGCTTTTCCTTGTGTGACACAGGAGCTCTTGACTTGAAAGCTAGAGGGATGCAATAGAAAGAGCTGCAACCTCTGCCAGACATGGCAAAGGTGAGTGGGATGTTGTTTCAATTAGTGCTGATGTCAGGAAGGACTGTAAGGATGGAAAGTCTGGTGTTTGCCATGGGCAGGGAAACACATCTGGTTTTCATTTTCTCTTTCTCTTTCAGTGCCAGATAAACAGGGGAGAGTGTGCCCTAACCTTGCAACTCTCCTGCCGTCTGCTGCTGAGAGGGAGAAATGTCCCAGCTTCTAGAAAGACATCAGGACAAAGATATGTAATGAAAATAAGTCCAGGCTGGCTGTCCTTGTGGGCATCAGCTGCTGGCATCTGCATTGGTTTTGCCATGAGCATGGCAAAGCAGGTAAAAGATTGCTTTTCCTTGTGTGCCACAGGAGCTCTTGAGTTGAAAGCTAGAGGGATGCAATAGAAAGAGCTGCAACCTCTGCCAGACATGGCAAAGGTGAGTGGGATGTTGTTTCAATTAGTGCTGATGTCAGGAAGGACTGTAAGGATGGAAAGGCTGGTGTTTGCCATGGGCAGGGAAACACATCTGGTTTTCATTTTCTCTTTCTCTTTGAGTGCCAGATAAACAGGGGAGAGTGTGCCCTCACCTTGGACCCATCCTGCCCTCTTCTGCTGAGATGGAGAAATGTTCCAGCTTCTAGAAGGACATCAGGACAAAGATATGTAATGAAAATAAGTCCAGGCTGGCTGTCCTTGTGGGCATCAGCTGCTGCCATCTGCATTGCTGCTGCCATGAGCATGGCACAGCAGGTAAAAGGTTGCTATTCCTTGTGTGCCACAGGAGCTCTTGAGTTGAAAGCTAGAGGGATGCAATAGAAAGAGCTGCAACCTCTGCCAGACATGGCAAAGGTGAGTGGGATGTTGTTTCAATTAGTGCTGATGTCAGGAAGGACTGTAAGGATGGAAAGGCTGGTGTTTGCCATGCGGAGGGAAACACATCTGGTTTTCATTTTCTCTTTCTCTTTGAGTGCCAGATAAACAGGGGAGAGTGTGCCCTCACCTTGTAACTCCCCTGCCCTCTTCTGCTGAGATGGAGAAATGTTCCAGCTTCTAGAAGGACATCAGGACAAAGATATGTAATGAAAATAAGTCCAGGCTGGCTGTCCTTGTGGGCATCAGCTGCTGGCATCTGCATTGCTGCTGCCATAAGCATGTCACAGCAGTTAAAAGGTTGCTTTTCCTTGTGTGACACAGGAGCTCTTGAGTTGAAAGCTAGAGGGATGCAATAGAAAGAGCTGCAACCTCTGCCAGACATGGCAAAGGTGAGTGGGATGTTGTTTCAATTAGTGCTGATGTCAGGAAGGACTGTAAGGATGGAAAGGCTGGTGTTTGCCATGCGGAGGGAAACACATCTGGTTTTCATTTTCTCTTTCTCTTTGAGTGCCAGATAAACAGGGCAGAGTGTGCCCTCACCTTGGACCCATCCTGCCCTCTTCTGCTGAGATGGAGAAATGTTCCAGCTTGTAGAAGGACATCAGGACAAAGATATGTAATGAAAATAAGTCCAGGCTAGCTATCCTTGTGGGCATCAGCTGCTGGCATCTGCATTGCTGCTGCCATGAGCATGGCAAAGCAGGTAAAAGATTGCTTTTCCTTGTGTGACACAGGAGCTCTTGACTTGACAGAAAGACGGATGCAATAGACAGAGCTGCAACCTCTGCCAGACATGGCAAAGGTGAGTGGGATGTTGTTTCAATTAGTGCAGATGACAGGAAGGACAGTAAGGATGGAAAGGCTGGTGTTTGCCATGGGCAGGGAAACACATTTGGTTTACATTTTCTCTTTCTCTTTGAGTGCCAGAAAAAGAGGAGCGTGTGCCCTCACCTTGTAACTCCTCTGCCCTCTTCTGCTGAGATGGAGAAATGTTCCGGCTTCTAGAAGGACATCAGGACAAAGATATGTAATGAAAATAAGTCCAGGCTGGCTGTCCTTGTGGGCATCAGCTGCTGGCATCTGCATTGCTGCTGCCATGAGCATGGCAAAGCAGGTAAAAGGTTGCTTTTCCTTGTGTGACACAGGAGCTCTTGACTTGACAGCTAGAGGGATGCAATAGACAGAGCTGCAACCTCTGCCAGACATGGCAAAGGTGAGTGGGATGTTGTTTCAATTAGTGCTGATGTCAGGAAGGACTGTAAGGTTGGAAAGTCTGGTGTTTGCCATGGGCAGGGAAACACATCTGGTTTACATTTTCTCTTTCTCTTTGAGTGCCAGATAAACAGGGGAGAGTGTGCCCTCACCTTGTAACTCCCCTGCCCTCTTCTGCTGAGATGGAGAAATGTTCCAGCTTCTAGAAGGACATCAGGACAAAGATATGTAATGAAAATAAGTCCAGGCTGGTTGTCCTTGTGGGCATCAGCTGCTGGCATCTGCATTGCGGCTGCCATGAGCATGGCAAAGCAGGTAAAAGATTGCTTTTCCTTGTGTGACACAGGAGCTCTTGACTTGACAGCAAGAGGGATGCAATAGACAGAGCTGCAACCTCTGCCAGACATGGCAAAGGTGAGTGGGATGTTGTTTCCATTGCTGCTGATGTCAGGAATAACTGTAAGGATGGAAAGGATGGTGTTTGCCATGGGCAGGGAAACACATCTGGTTTTCATCTTCTCTTTGTGTGCCAGAAAAAGAGGAGAGTGTGCCCTAACCTTGGACCCACCTGCCCTCTTCTGCTGAGATGGAGAAATGTTCCAGCTTCTAGAAGGACATCAGGACAAAGATATGTAATGAAAATAAGTCCAGGCTGGCTGTCCTTGTGGGCATCAGCTGCTGCCATCTGCATTGCTGCTGCCATGAGCATGGCACAGCAGGTAAAAGGTTGCTTTTCCTTGTGTGACACAGGAGCTCTTGAGTTGAAAGCTAGAGGGATGCAATAGACAGAGCTGCAACCTCTGCCAGACATGGCAAAGGTGAGTGGGATGTTGTTTCAATTAGTGCTGATGTCAGGAAGGACTGTAAGGATGGAAAGGCTGGTGTTTGCCATGGGCAGGGAAACACATCTGGTTTTCATTTTCTCTTTCTCTTTGAGTGCCAGATAAACAGGGGAGAGTGTGCCCTCACCTTGTAACTCCTCTGCCCTCTTCTGCTGAGATGGAGAAATGTTCCGGCTTCTAGAAGGACATCAGGACAAAGATATGTAATGAAAATAAGTCCAGGCTGGCTGTCCTTGTGGGCATCAGCTGCTGGCATCTGCATTGCTGCTGCCATGAGCATGGCACAGCAGGTAAAAGGTTGCTTTTCCTTGTGTGACACAGGAGCTCTTGACTTGACAGCTAGAGGGATGCAATAGACAGAGCTGCAACCTCTGCCAGACATGGCAAAGGTGAGTGGGATGTTGTTTGAATTAGTGCTGATGTCAGGAAGGACTGTAAGGATGGAAAGGCTGGTGTTTGCCATGGGCAGGGAAACACATCTGGTTTTCATTTTCTCTTTCTCTTTCAGTGCCAGATAAACAGGGGAGAGTGTGCCCTAACCTTGCAACTCTCCTGCCGTCTGCTGCTGAGAGGGAGAAATGTCCCAGCTTCTAGAAAGACATCAGGACAAAGATATGTAATGAAAATAAGTCCAGGCTGGCTGTCCTTGTGGGCATCAGCTGCTGGCATCTGCATTGGTTTTGCCATGAGCATGGCAAAGCAGGTAAAAGATTGCTTTTCCTTGTGTGACACAGGAGCTCTTGAGTTGAAAGCTAGAGGGATGCAATAGAAAGAGCTGCAACCTCTGCCATACATGGCAAAGGTGAGTGGGATGTTGTTTCAATTAGTGCTGATGTCAGGAAGGACTGTAAGGATGGAAAGGCTGGTGTTTGCCATGGGCAGGGAAACACATCTGGTTTTCATTTTCTCTTTCTCTTTGAGTGCCAGATAAACAGGGGAGAGTGTGCCATCACCTTGGACCCATCCTGCCCTCTTCTGCTGAGATGGAGAAATGTTCCAGCTTCTAGAAGGACATCAGGACAAAGATATGTAATGAAAATAAGTCCAGGCTGGCTGTCCTTGTGGGCATCAGCTGCTGCCATCTGCATTGCTGCTGCCATGAGCATGGCACAGCAGGTAAAAGGTTGCTATTCCTTGTGTGCCACAGGAGCTCTTGAGTTGAAAGCTAGAGGGATGCAATAGAAAGAGCTGCAACCTCTGCCAGACATGGCAAAGGTGAGTGGGATGTTGTTTCAATTAGTGCTGATGTCAGGAAGGACTGTAAGGATGGAAAGGCTGGTGTTTGCCATGCGGAGGGAAACACATCTGGTTTTCATTTTCTCTTTCTCTTTGAGTGCCAGATAAACAGGGGAGAGTGTGCCCTCACCTTGTAACTCCCCTGCCCTCTTCTGCTGAGATGGAGAAATGTTCCAGCTTCTAGAAGGACATCAGGACAAAGATATGTAATGAAAATAAGTCCAGGCTGGCTGTCCTTGTGGGCATCAGCTGCTGGCATCTGCATTGCTGCTGCCATAAGCATGTCACAGCAGTTAAAAGGTTGCTTTTCCTTGTGTGACACAGGAGCTCTTGAGTTGAAAGCTAGAGGGATGCAATAGAAAGAGCTGCAACCTCTGCCAGACATGGCAAAGGTGAGTGGGATGTTGTTTCAATTAGTGCTGATGTCAGGAAGGACTGTAAGGATGGAAAGGCTGGTGTTTGCCATGCGGAGGGAAACACATCTGGTTTTCATTTTCTCTTTCTCTTTGAGTGCCAGATAAACAGGGCAGAGTGTGCCCTCACCTTGGACCCATCCTGCCCTCTTCTGCTGAGATGGAGAAATGTTCCAGCTTGTAGAAGGACATCAGGACAAAGATATGTAATGAAAATAAGTCCAGGCTAGCTATCCTTGTGGGCATCAGCTGCTGGCATCTGCATTGCTGCTGCCATGAGCATGGCAAAGCAGGTAAAAGATTGCTTTTCCTTGTGTGACACAGGAGCTCTTGACTTGACAGAAAGACGGATGCAATAGACAGAGCTGCAACCTCTGCCAGACATGGCAAAGGTGAGTGGGATGTTGTTTCAATTAGTGCAGATGACAGGAAGGACAGTAAGGATGGAAAGGCTGGTGTTTGCCATGGGCAGGGAAACACATTTGGTTTACATTTTCTCTTTCTCTTTGAGTGCCAGAAAAAGAGGAGCGTGTGCCCTCACCTTGTAACTCCTCTGCCCTCTTCTGCTGAGATGGAGAAATGTTCCGGCTTCTAGAAGGACATCAGGACAAAGATATGTAATGAAAATAAGTCCAGGCTGGCTGTCCTTGTGGGCATCAGCTGCTGGCATCTGCATTGCTGCTGCCATGAGCATGGCAAAGCAGGTAAAAGGTTGCTTTTCCTTGTGTGACACAGGAGCTCTTGACTTGACAGCTAGAGGGATGCAATAGACAGAGCTGCAACCTCTGCCAGACATGGCAAAGGTGAGTGGGATGTTGTTTCAATTAGTGCTGATGTCAGGAAGGACTGTAAGGATGGAAAGGCTGGTGTTTGCCATGGGCAGGGAAACACATCTGGTTTACATTTTCTCTTTCTCTTTGAGTGCCAGATAAACAGGGGAGAGTGTGCCCTCAACTTGTAACTCCCCTGCCCTCTTCTGCTGAGATGGAGAAATGTTCCGGCTTCTAGAAGGACATCAGGACAAAGATATGTAATGAAAATAAGTCCAGGCTGGCTGTCCTTGTGGGCATCAGCTGCTGGCATCTGCATTGCTGCTGCCATGAGCATGGCACAGCAGTTAAAAGGTTGCTTTTCCTTGTGTGACACAGGAGCTCTTGAGTTGAAAGCTAGAGGGATGCAATAGAAAGAGCTGCAACCTCTGCCAGACATGGCAAAGGTGAGTGGGATGTTGTTTCAATTAGTGCTGATGTCAGGAAGGACTGTAAGGATGGAAAGGCTGGTGTTTGCCATGGGCAGGGAAACACATCTGGTTTTCATTTTCTCTTTCTCTTTGAGTGCCAGATAAACAGGGGAGAGTGTGCCCTCACCTTGGAACTCCCCTGCCCTCTTCTGCTGAGATGGAGAAATGTTCCAGCTTCTAGAAGGACATCAGGACAATGATATGTAATGAAAATAAGTCCAGGCTGGCTGTCCTTGTGGGCATCAGCTGCTGGCATCTGCATTGCTGCTGCCATGAGCATGGCACAGCAGGTAAAAGGTTGCTTTTCCTTGTGTGACACAGGAGTTCTTGAGTTGAAAGCTAGAGGGATGCAATAGACAGAGCTGCAACCTCTGCCAGACATGGCAAAGGTGAGTGGGATGTTGTTTCAATTATTGCTGATGTCAGGAGGACTGTAAGGATGGAAAGGCTGGTGTTTGCCATGGGCAGGGAAACACATCTGGTTTTCATTTTCTCTTTCTCTTTGAGTGCCAGATAAACAGGGGAGAGTGTGCCCTCACCTTGGAACTCTCCTGCCCTCTGCAGCTCAGAGGAAGAAATGTCCAAGCTTCTAGAAGGACATCAGGACAAAGATATGTAATGAAAATAAGTCCAGGCTGGCTGCCCTTGTGGGCATCAGCTGCTGGCATCTGCATTGCTGCTGCCATGAGCATGGCAAAGCAGGTAAAAGATTGCTTTTCCTTGTGTGACACAGGAGCTCTTGACTTGACAGCTAGAGGGATGCAATAAAAAGAGCTGCAACCTCTGCCTGACATGGCAAAGGTGAGTGGGATGTTGTTTCAATTAGTGCTGATGTCAGAAAGACTGTAAGGATGGAAAGGCTGGTGTTTGCCATGGGCTGGGAAACACATCTGGTTTTCATTTTCTCTTTCTCTTTGAGTGCCAGATAAACAGGGGAGAGTGTGCTCTCACCTTGGACCCATCCTGCCCTCTTCTGCTGAGGTGGAGAATTGTTCCAGCTTGTAGAAGGACATCAGGACAAAGATATGTAATGAAAATAAGTCCAGGCTGGCTGTCCCTGTGGGCATCAGCTGCAGGCATCTGCATTGCTGCTGCCATGAGCATGGCAAAGCAGGTAAAAGGTTGCTTTTCCTTGTGTGACACAGGAGCTCTTGACTTGAAAGCTAGAGGGATGCAATAGAAAGACCTGCAGCCTCTGCCAGACATAGCAAAAGTGAGTGGGATGTTGTTTCCATTGCTGCTGATGTCAGGAAGACTTTAAGGATGGAAAGGCTTGTGTTTGCCATTGGCTGGGAAACACATCTTGTTTTCATTTTCTCTTTATCTTTGAGTGCCAGATAAACAGGGGGAGCGTGCCCTCACCTTGGAACTCTCCTGCCCTCTGCTCCTCAGAGGGAGAATGGCCAAGCTTGTAGAAGGACATCAGGACAAAGATATGTAATGGAAATAAGTGCAGGCTGGCTGTCCTTGTGGGCATCAGCTGCTGGCATCTGCATTGCTGCTGCCATGAGCATGGCAAAGCAGGTTAAAGGTTGCTTTTCCTTGTGTGACACAGGAGCTCTTGACTTGAAAGCTAGAGGGATGCAATAGAAAGAGCTGCAACCTCTGCCAGACATGGCAAAGGTGAGTGGGATGTTGTTTCAGTTGCTGCTAATGTCAGGAAGGACTCTAAGGATGGAAAGTCTGGTGTTTGCCATGGGCAGGGAAACACATCTGGTTTTCATTTTCTCTTTCTCTTTGAGTGCCAGATAAACAGGGGAGAGTGTGCCCTCACGTTGGACCCATCCTGCCCTCTTCTGCTGAGATGGAGAAATCTTCCAGCTTGTAGAAGGACATCAGGACAAAGATATGTAATGAAAATAAGTCCAGGCTGGCTGTCCTTGTGGGCATCAGCTGCTGGCATCTGCATTGCTGCTGCCATGAGCATGGCAAAGCAGGTAAAAGATTGCTTTTCCTTGTGTGACACAGGAGCTCTTGACTTGAAAGCTAGAGGGATGCAATAGAAAGAGCTGCAACCTCTGCCTGACATGGCAAAGGTGAGTGGGATGTTGTTTCCATTTCTGCTGATGTCAGGAAGGACTGTAAGGATGGAAAGGCTGGTGTTTGCCATGGGCAGGGAAACACATCTGGTTTTCATTTTCTCTTTCTCTTTGAGTGCCAGATAAACAGGGGAGAGTGTGCCCTCACCTTGGAACTCTCCTGCCCTCTGCTGCTCAGAGGGAGAAGTGTCCAGGCTTGTAGAAGGACATCAGGACAAAGATATGTAATGAAAATAAGTCCAGGCTGGCTGCCCTTGTGGGCATCAGCTGCTGGCATCTGCATTGCTGCTGCCATGAGCATGGCACAGCAGTTAAAAGATTGCTTTTCCTTGTGTGACACAGGAGCTCTTGACTTGAAAGCTAGAGGGATGCAATAGAAAGAGCTGTAACCTTTGCCTGACATGGCAAAGGTGAGTGGGATGTTGTTTCAGTTGCTGCTAATGTCAGGAAGGACTCTAAGGATGGAAAGTCTGGTGTTTGCCATGCGGAGGGAAACACATCTGGTTTTCATTTTCTCTTTCTCTTTGAGTGCCAGATAAACAGGGGAGAGTGTGCCCTCACGTTGGACCCATCCTGCCCTCTTCTGCTGAGATGGAGAAATGTTCCAGCTTGTAGAAGGACATCAGGACAAAGATATGTAATGAAAATAAGTCCAGGCTGGCTGTCCTTGTGGGCATCAGCTGCTGGCATCTGCATTGCTGCTGCCATGAGCATGGCAAAGCAGGTAAAAGGTTGCTTTTCCTTGTGTGACACAGGAGCTCTTGACTTGAAAGCTAGAGGGATGCAATAGAAAGAGCTGCAACCTCTGCCAGACATGGCAAAGGTGAGTGGGATGTTGTTTCCATTGCTGCTGATGTCAGGAAGGACTGTAAGTATGGAAAGTCTGGTGTTTGCCATGGGCTGGGAAAAACATCTATTTTCTTGTTCTCTTAATCTTTCAGTGCTAGGTAAATAGAGGAGAGTGTGCCCTCACCTTGGAACTCTCCTGCCCTCTGCTGCTCAGAGGAAGAAATGTCCAAGCTTCTAGAAGGACATCAGGACAAAGATATGTAATGAAAATAAGTCCAGGCTGGCTGCCCTTGTGGGCATCAGCTGCTGGCATCTGCATTGCTGCTGCCATGAGCATGGCAAAGCAGGTAAATGGTTGATTTTCCTTGTGTGACACAGGAGCTCTTGACTTGAAAGCTAGAGGGATGCAATAGAAAGAGCTGCAACCTCTGCCTGACATGGCAAAGGTGAGTGGGATGTTGTTTCCATTGCTGCTGATGTCAGGAAGGACTGTAAGGATGGAAAGTCTGGTGTTTGCCATGGGCAGGGAAACACATCTGGTTTTCATTTTCTCTTTCTCTTTGAGTGCCAGATAAACAGGGGAGAGTGTGCCCTCACCTTGGAACTCTCCTGCCCTCTGCTGCTCAGAGGGAGAATGGCCAAGCTTCTAGAAGGACATCAGGACAAAGATATGTAATGAAAATAAGTCCAGGCTGGCTGCCCTTGTGGGCATCAGCTGCTGGCATCTGCATTGCTGCTGCCATGAGCATGGCAAAGCAGGTAAAAGATTGCTTTTCCTTGTGTGACACAGGAGCTCTTGACTTGACAGCTAGAGGGATGCAATAGAAAGAGCTGCAACCTCTGCCTGACATGGCAAAGGTGAGTGGGATGTTGTTTCAAGTAGTGCTGATGTCAGAAAGACTGTAAGGATGGAAAGGCTGGTGTTTGCCATGGGCTGGGAAACACATCTTGTTTTCATTTTCTCTTTCTCTTTGAGTGCCAGATAAACAGGGGAGAGCGTGCCCTCACCTTGGAACTCTCCTGCCCTCTGCTGCTCAGAGGGAGAATGGCCAAGCTTCTAGAAGGACATCAAGACAAAGATATGTAATGAAAGTAAGTCCAGGCTGGCTGTCCTTGTGGGCATCAGCTGCTGGCATCTGCACTGCTGCTGCCATGAGCATGGCACAGCAGGTAAAAGATTGCTTTTCCTTGAGTGACCCAGGAGCTCTTGACTTGAAAGCTAGAGGGATGCAATAGAAAGAGCTGCAACCTCTGCCAGACATGGCAAAGGTGAGTGGGATGTTGTTTCAACTAGTGCTGAAGTCAGGAAGACTGTAAGGATGGAAAGGCTGGTGTTTGCCATGGGCTGGGAAACACATCTGGTTTTCATTTTCTCTTTGTGTGTCAGAAAAAGAGCAGAGTGTGCCCTAACCTTGGACCCATCCTGCCCTCTGCTCCTCAGAGGGAGAATGGCCAAGCTTCTAGAAGGACATCAGGACAAAGATATGTAATGAAAATAAGTCCAGGCTGGCTGTCCTTGTGGGCATCAGCTGCTGGCATCAGCATTGCTGCTGCCATGAGCATGGCACAGCAGGTAAAAGATTGCTTTTCCTTGTGTGACACAGGAGCTCTTGAGTTGAAAGCTAGAGGGATGCAATAGACAGAGCTGCAACCTCTGCCAGACATGGCAAAGGTGAGTGGGATGTTCTTTCAATTAGAGCTGAAGTCAGGAAGACTATAAGGATGGAAAGGCTGGTGTTTGCCATGGGCAGGGAAACACATCTGGTTTTCATTTTCTCTTTGTGTGCCAGAAAAAGAGGAGAGTGTGCCCTAACCTTGGACCCCTCTTGCCCTCTTCTGCTAAGGTGGAGAAATGTTCCAGCTTCTAGAAGGACATCAGGACAAAGATATGTAATGAAAATAAGTCGAGGCTGGCTGTCCTTGTGGGCATCAGCTGCTGGCATCTGCATTGCTGCTGCCATGAGCATGGCACAGGAGGTAAAAGATTGCTTTTCCTTGTGTGACACAGGAGCTCTTGACTTGAAAGCTAGAGGGATGCAATAGAAAGAGCTGCAACCTCTGCCAGACATGGCAAAGGTGAGTGGGATGTTGTTTCAATTAGTGCTGAAGTCAGGAAGACTGTAAGGATGGAAAGGCTGGTGTTTGCCATGGGCTGGGAAACACATCTTGTTTTCATTTTCTCTTTCTCTTTGAGTGCCAGATAAAGAGCAGAGTGTGCCCTAACCTTGGAACACTCCTGCCCTCTTCTGCTGAGATGGTGAAATGTTCCAGCTTCTAGAAGGACATCAAGACAAAGATATGTAACGAAAATAAGTCCAGGCTGGCTGCCCTTGTGGGCATCAGCTGCTGGCATCTGCATTGCTGCTGCCATGAGCATGGCAAAGCAGGTAAAAGGTTGCTTTTCCTTGTGTGACACAGGAGCTCTTGACTTGAAAGCTAGAGGGATGCAATAGAAAGAGCTGCAACCTCTGCCAGACATGGCAAAGGTGAGTGGGATGTTGTTTCAATTAGTGCTGATTTCAGGAAGACTGTAAGGATGGAAGGGCTGGTGTTTGCCATGGGCAGGGAAACACATCTGGTTTTCATCTTCTCTTTGTGTGCCAGAAAAAGAGGAGAGTGTGCCTGTAACTTGGACCCCTCCTGCACTCTTCTGCTGAGATGGTGAAATGTTCCAGCTTCTAGAAGGACATCAGGACAAAGATATCTAATGAAAATAAGTCCAGGCTGGCTGTCCTTGTGGGCATCAGCTGCTGGCATCTGCATTGGTGTTGCCATGAGCATGGCAAAGCATGTAAAAGATTGCTTTTCCTTGTGTGACACAGGAGCTCTTGACTTGACAGCTAGAGGGATGCAATAGAAAGAGCTGCAACCTCTGCCAGACATGGCAAATGTGAGTGGGACGTTGTTTCAGTTGCTGCTGATGTCAGGAAGGACTGTAAGGATGGAAAGGCTGGTGATGGCCATGGGCAGGGAAGCACATCTGGTTTTCATTTTCTCCTCTTTGAGTGCCAGATAAACAGGGGAGGGTGTGCCCTCACCTTGGAACCCTCCTGCCCTTTTCTGCTGAAATGGTGAAATGTTCCAGCTTCTAGAAGGACATCAGGACAAAGATATGTAATGAAAATATGTCCAGGCTGGCTGTCCTTCTGGGCATCACCTGCTGGCATCTGGACTTCTGTGCCATGAGCATGGCAAAGCAGGTAAAAGATTGCTTTTCCTTGAGTGACACAGGAGCTCTTGACTTGAAAGCTAGAGGGATGGAATAGAAAGAGCTGCAACCTCTGCCAGACATGGCAAAGGTGAGTGGGATGTTGTTTCAATTAGTGCTGATATCAGGAAGGACTGTAAGGATGGAAAGGCTGGTGTTTGCCATGAGCAGGGAAACACATCTGGTTTTCCTTTTCTCTTTGTGTGCCAGGAAAAGAGAAGAGTGTGCCCTCACCTTGGAGCTCTCCTGCCCTCTGCTGCTCAGAGGGAGAAGTGTCCAGGCTTGTAGACGGACATCAGGACAAAGATATGTAATAAAAATAAGTCCAGGCTGGCTGTCCTTGTGGGCATCAGCTGCTGGCATCTGCATTCCTGCTGACATGAGCATGGCACAGCAGGTAAAAGGTTGCTTTTCCTTGTGTGACACAGGAGCTCTTGACTTGACAGCTAGAGGGATGTAACAGAAAGAGCTGCAACCTCTGCCAGACATGGCAATGGTGAGTGGGATGTTGTTTCAATTAGAGCAGATGTCAGGAAGGACTGTAAGGATGGAAAGGCTGTTGTTTGCCATGGGCAGGGAAAGACATCTTGTTTTCATCTTCTCTTTGTCTTTTTTTGCCAGAAAAATAGGAGAGTGTGCCCTCACCTTGGACCCCTCCTGCCCTCTTCTGCTGAGATGGAGAAATGTTCCAGCTTCTAAAAGGACATCAGGACAAAGATATGTAATGAAAATAAGTCCAGGCTGGCTGCCCTTGTGGGCATCAGCTGCTGGCATCTGCATTGCTGCTGCCATGATCATGGCAAAGCAGGTAACAAATTGCTTTTCCTTGTGTGACACAGGAGCTCTTGACTTGACAGCTAGAGGGATGCTATAGAAAGAGCTGCAACCTCTGCCAGACATGGCAAAGGTGAGTGGGATGTTGTTTCCATTGCTGCTTATGTCAGGAAGACAGTAAGGATGGAAAGGCTGGTGTTTGCCATGGGCTGGGAAACACATCTTGTTTTCATTTTCTCTTTCTCTTTGAGTGCCAGATAAAGAGCAGAGTGTGCCCTAACCTTGGAACACTCCTGCCCTCTTCTGCTGAGATGGAGAAATCTTCCAGCTTCTAGAAGGACACCAAGACAAAGATATGTAATGAAAATAAGTCCAGGCTGGCTGTCCTTGTGGGCATCAGCTGCTGGCATCTGCATTGCTGCTGCCATGAGCATGGCAAAGCAGGTAAAAGATTGCTTTTCCTTGTGTGACACAGGAGCTCTTGACTTGAAAGCTAGAGGGAAGCAATAGAAAGAGCTGCAACCTCTGCCAGACATGGCAAAGGTGAGTGGGATGTTGTTTCAATTAGTGCTGATGTCAGGAGGACTGTAAGGATGGAAAGTCTGGTGTTTGCCATGGGCTGGGAAACACATCTTGTTTTAATATTCTCTTTGCGTGCCAGAAAAAGAGCAGAGTGTGCCCTTACCTTGGACCCCTTCTGCCCTCTTCTGCTGAGGTGGAGAAATGTTCCAGCTTCTAGAAGGACATCAGGAAAAAGATATCTAATGAAAATAAGTCCAGGCTGGCTGTCCTTGTGGGCATCAGCTGCTGGCATCTGCACTGCTGCTGCCATGAGCATGGCAAAGCAGGTAAAAGATTGCTTTTCCTTGTGTGACACAGGAGCTCTTGACTTGAAAGCTAGAGGGAAGCAATAGAAAGAGCTGCAACCTCTGCCAGACATGGCAAAGGTGAGTGGGATGTTGTTTCAATTAGTGCTGAAGTCAGGAAGACTGTAAGGATGGAAAGGCTGGTGTTTGCCATGGGCTGGGAAACACATCTTATTTTCATTTTGTCTTAATCTTTCAGTGCTAGATAAATAGAGGAGTGTGTGCCCTCACCTTGGACCCCTCCTGCCCTTTTCTGCTGAGATGGAGATATGTTCCAGCTTCTAGAAGGACATCAGGACAAAGATATGTAATGAAAATAAGTCCAGGCTGTCTGTCCCTGTGGGCATCAGCTGCTGGCATCTGCATTGCTGCTGCCATGAGCATGACACAGCAGGTAAAAGATTGCTTTTCCTTGTGTGACACAGGAGCTCTTGACTTGACAGCTAGAGGGATGCTATAGAAAGAGCTGCAACCTCTGCCTGACATGGCAAAGGTGAGTGGGATGTTGTTTCTGTTGCTGCTGATGTCAGGAAGGACTGTAAGGATGGAAGTCTGGTGTTTGCCATCGGCAGGGAAACACATCTGGTTTTCATCTTCTCTTTTTCTTTGTGTGCCAGATAAAGAGGAGAGTGTGCCCTCAGCTTGGACCCCTCCTGCCCTGTGCTGCTGAGATGGAGAAATGTTCCAGCTTCTAGAAGGACATCAGGACAAAGATATGTAACGAAAATAAGTCCAGGCTGGCTGTCCTTGTGGGCATCTGCTGCTGGCATCTGCATTGCTGCTGCCATGAGCATGGCACAGCAGGTAAAAAGATTGCTTTTCCTTGTGTGACACAGCAGCTCTTGACTTGACAGCTAGAGGGATGTAATAGAAAGAGCTGCAACCTCTGCCAGACATGGCAAAGGTGAGTGGGATGTTGTTTCAATTAGTGCTGATGTCAGGAGGACTGTAAGGATGGAAAGTCTGGTGTTTGCCATGGGCTGGGAAACACATCTTGTTTTAATATTCTCTTTGCGTGCCAGAAAAAGAGCAGAGTGTGCCCTTACCTTGGACCCCTTCTGCCCTCTTCTGCTGAGGTGGAGAAATGTTCCAGCTTCTAGAAGGACATCAGGAAAAAGATATCTAATGAAAATAAGTCCAGGCTGGCTGTCCTTGTGGGCATCAGCTGCTGGCATCTGCACTGCTGCTGCCATGAGCATGGCAAAGCAGGTAAAAGATTGCTTTTCCTTGTGTGACACAGGAGCTCTTGACTTGAAAGCTAGAGGGAAGCAATAGAAAGAGCTGCAACCTCTGCCAGACATGGCAAAGGTGAGTGGGATGTTGTTTCAATTAGTGCTGAAGTCAGGAAGACTGTAAGGATGGAAAGGCTGGTGTTTGCCATGGGCTGGGAAACACATCTTATTTTCATTTTGTCTTAATCTTTCAGTGCTAGATAAATAGAGGAGTGTGTGCCCTCACCTTGGACCCCTCCTGCCCTTTTCTGCTGAGATGGAGATATGTTCCAGCTTCTAGAAGGACATCAGGACAAAGATATGTAATGAAAATAAGTCCAGGCTGTCTGTCCCTGTGGGCATCAGCTGCTGGCATCTGCATTGCTGCTGCCATGAGCATGACACAGCAGGTAAAAGATTGCTTTTCCTTGTGTGACACAGGAGCTCTTGACTTGACAGCTAGAGGGATGCTATAGAAAGAGCTGCAACCTCTGCCTGACATGGCAAAGGTGAGTGGGATGTTGTTTCTGTTGCTGCTGATGTCAGGAAGGACTGTAAGGATGGAAGTCTGGTGTTTGCCATCGGCAGGGAAACACATCTGGTTTTCATCTTCTCTTTTTCTTTGTGTGCCAGATAAAGAGGAGAGTGTGCCCTCAGCTTGGACCCCTCCTGCCCTGTGCTGCTGAGATGGAGAAATGTTCCAGCTTCTAGAAGGACATCAGGACAAAGATATGTAACGAAAATAAGTCCAGGCTGGCTGTCCTTGTGGGCATCTGCTGCTGGCATCTGCATTGCTGCTGCCATGAGCATGGCACAGCAGGTAAAAAGATTGCTTTTCCTTGTGTGACACAGCAGCTCTTGACTTGACAGCTAGAGGGATGTAATAGAAAGAGCTGCAACATTTGCCAGACATGGCAAAGGTGAGTGATTGGGATGTTGTTTCAATTAGTGCTGATGTCAGGAAGGACTATAAGGATGGAAAGGCTGGTGTTTGCCATGGGCAGGGAAACACAGCTGATTTTCATTTTCTCTTTCTCTTTGAGTGCCAGTTAAAGAGCAGAGTGTGCCCTCACCTTGCAACTCTCCTGCCCTCTGCTGCTCAGAGGGAGAAATGTCCCAGCTTCTAGAAGGACATCAGGACAAAGATATGTAATGAAAATAAGTCCAGGCTGGATGTCCTTGTGAGGATCAGCTGCTGGCATCTGGACTTCTGCTGCCATGAGCATGGCACAGCAGGTAAAAGATTGCTTTTCCTTAGGTGACACAGGCTCTGTTGACTTGAAAGCAAGAGTGATGCAATAGAAAGTGCTGCAACCTGTGGCAGACAAGGCAAAGGTGAGTGGGATGTTGTTTCAATTAGTGCTGATGTCAGGAAGACTGTAAGGATGGAAAGGCTGGTGTTTGGCATGGGCAGGGAAACACATCTGGTTTTCATTTTCTCTTTCTCTTTGAGTGCCAGATAAACAGGGGAGAGTGTGCCCTCACCTTGGAGCTCTCCTGCCCTCTGCTGCTCAGAGGGAGAAATGTCCCAGCTTCTAGAAGGACATCAGGACAAAGATATTTAACGAAAATAAGTCCAGGCTGGCTGTCCTTGTGGGCATCAGCTGCTGGCATCTTCACTGCTGCTGCCATGAGCATGGTACAGCAGGTAAGGGATTGCTTTTCCTTGTGGGACAGCTGTTAGGCCATTCTGATTCACCCTTTGCATCCACAGCATAAAGTTTTTTCCCATACTGCTGTTTCTACCCAGCAATGTGCATATGTGCAGTGCTACAGATGTTGGTGGTCCTGCCTGTGGCAGGGAGTTGGAGATTCCTGATCCTTGAGGTCCCTTCCAACCCGGGCCATTCTGTGTGTTTGTGTGTGACTTGCTAAACACCAATTGTTGCTAGCTCAGCAGGTATACTACTAATTATTGAACGTCTGACAGCTGCTTATCAACACTTGACCACTATTTCTGGACACCTGCTCATCCCTGAAGAGAGAGAAGTTTGGAAGGAGGACAGAGGGGAGTCTCTTGATGCCTGCCTGTTGCATCCCAACTTGCCCACAGAGTGAGTCAATTCGGCCTTGTGTGGAGGCCCTGGCTTCTTTGGAGTCTGTTTTTCTTTTGCTGAGCTTCTCCTATCCAAACAGAATGGCCTTACAACATGCTTTCTGGTCCTTAATACTAAACCCATGCAATTTGTAACTATTACAGTTCTGTAAGTGAGAATTGATCACATGATTGAACAACTGTATTTCTAAAATATGTTATGAAATAACTTCTTTTTACTAATACTAATAAAGTCTTTCTACTTTTTCAAACTGTTTCTAAGGGCAAATTACAAAACACATGGTGCTGTACTGCTTCAGAGCAATCCCACATTTGATAGCCAGTGCAGAAACAACATTCCATCCTACAGCATTAGCTAGTTCAGAGGTACCAGACGTGTATCTGGATGTGGCTGTTGTGCATAACTGGGGCTGAGGGATCAGAAATGACAGCTGCACTCTTGGAGACCACAGAACTAAAATGGAAAGATAAAATAGTTGCAGGGCAATTGTTCTCTGTGCCTGAAGCAGGGACCGATTTATGGGGGAGAGATTTAACAGGTAAATGAGGATTACAGCTGCAAGTCTGTGAAACAGGTATCAGGTGTCAATGAATGTGTTAACAGCTGGTGATGAGAAGAAATGAATCCAAAGCTGTGGGCAGGGGAAGGAAATCGGGGTGGACTCACAATTTTCCCTTACAAAGAACTGCCCAAGGAGGGAGTGGAGCTGTGAAACAGCAACAATATCCCATAGCCTTAGAAGGGAGAGTGGGTCTAAAAGCTGTAACACAGACAGTGGTTAAGGATGGTCTTCTGGAACCTTGTCTGTGGCCTTATAACACCCCAATCCTGTCGGCACGGAAGGCAGACGGCACGTATCGGCTGGTGCAAGATGTAAGGAAATGACTGAACCCGTTCTCAAAAGACAGCCTGTGGTTCCTAACCCCTATACCCTAATGAGTCAGATCCCACACGGACAGCAGTGGTTTGGTGTGAGAGACCTCAAAGATGCTTTCCGGACAGCCTTTGGACTCAGAGAGAAATGGCTGCGTTTGTATGAGGACACATTGTAATCCTATCGTGATTCGTGATGATACTGTAGATACTGGAACTAATCCTTGTCTTTGCAACATGTGAAGCAAGCAACTGGTGCTGCTGTCATGCAGAAAGCTCCCTTCCAACCACTCAGCAAGCATTTGGATGAGACAGCTTCCTGCTGGGGAGCCCTCCGACATCACTGCTGCCTCCTCCAGAACCATACCTGCAGATGCTTCAGAGCTCTTCAGCATGGACTTCCTTCCTCCCATCAGCAGCTGCTCCTGCACTGACCTTCATTCACACTGGGATACCATCTGCTTCCAGCAGGAGCTGACCTGCGAGACAGAGAAAGGAAACGTGGGATGAGCACCAATGCAGAAGCACAAGGCTGTGTCACCACCACGTCTTGCAGCCTTGGGAAGTCAGCTGCAACTGCAGCCTTGGTCAGAATTACAACGGGCACCGTAAATTAAGTGTGACCTCTGAAGTTGTTGCCATGATCAGAAATAGACGCTGAAATCGCTCACATAACTGTCGGTGGTTCCCTCCAAATTCTTTTGCTTTGGGGAACAGATGGACTCGGAATGGAAGGACACGAGAAAAATGACATCTGTTTGAGCTCAGCAGACTTGAGAGGTGGGCCTGGGTGAACCTCATGAGGTTCAGCACAGCCAAGTGCAAGGTTTGGCATTTGGGCCGGAGGAATCCCAGGCATTCTTTTGTCATCGTGGTGGTTTCCAATAGACCCCAACAATGAGACATCAGGTCACCGTGTGGGCTCCTGGGTGACACTGCCATTTCCCAGCCATTGCAGCCTAGGGGCAAATAAAGTAAAATACTTCAGAAAGATCTCACACTGATTGCATATTTTACTGTTCTTTTACACAAAACAGAAGGGGAGGGCAGCAGATGCATGCAGCTGCATCAACACCCAGGCTGCTAAAGGAATGGAAAGACAGAAACATCAAATATCAATGCCTTATTATAATGCAAGGAGGGAAGCTTTTTTCAATGTTACTTTTTATCATTTAAAATAAGCAGTTGGCACTCTTACAGGAAAATCCTAGGCCCCAGGTTCTGACAGTGTGGCAATCTGGACTCCGCTGTGACTGATCCAAACAGTCTGTTCCAGATTTTAACATCCCTTCTATGCATTCACAAGTTTTCTCTCTTGACTTCCCCTTACAGCCGTTAGATGCCAGCAAAACATCCCACAAACACTCCTTACCTCTGTGCACACAGGCACCCATCCAACCAGAGCCATCAGTCATTCCCAGCCATGCGCTCTTCCTCCAATCATGGTCAGCATCACACGGCCGTCACGCAGCTCACTTGACTCAGTTTTTCTCTTCTTTCTGGAGGTGTCCTTGCTTCTCAGCCTTCCCTTCTCGTGATGTTTATCTCGCTCTGCAGCTCCTGCTCTGAATAGGCTTTCTTGTATTCCCGCATGACAGGCACAAAATGCAGCCACAGCCCCTGCCAACAAGGTCAGCTCTTCAGCACACATTACCTGAGGAGCACTTGGCAACTCCTGCAACCTGAGCAGTGCCAGGAAGACTGTTCACTTCTGCTTCTCCTGGCTCAGAAATTCATTTTCCTACCTAGAAAATGGAAAAAGAAAAGAAAGAAAAAAAAACCTGACATAAAGCAGACACAATTGATACTATGGAATTCTGGAAGGCAAGGGATTTGCCCTCTATGATGAGAAGTTGAGTGCAAAGAACTAAGAAGAGCCATGAGCAGGTTGTGAACTTGTGGGTAAAATTAGGAAGTGCAGCAGTGCAGGGCTTCTGGAGGTGAGGGTCTGCTACAGCTGCCTGGAAAGAGAGCCTGTTGGTGGGAGCTGCTTACTGCAGCCAGCAGAAGCATCGCACTCACTGACTCTCATCCTGATGGGGGATTCCAGTCAGTCTGGGAAATCAGCATGGCTGGCTGCAAGCAATCTGACAGACTCCTGGAGTGCAGTGAGAATCACTCTGTGGTGCAGGCATTGGGCACAGCAAGCAGAAGGGAAGCATTGCTGGACATGGTGCACACCAGGGGTTACGACAGGAGGCGGTCAGGGCTGCAGTGACCATGCCCTCCTTGAGTTGGTGATCTCAAGGAATGCGGGCCTGGCAGGAAGCAAAGGCAGGAGCCTGAACTTCAGGAGAGCCAGCTGCAGGCTGTTCCAGGAATTCTTGGACGAGATCCTCTGGACAACTGTTTGTAGGGGCAAAGGGATGGAAAAGAGCTGGTCACTTTCTCAGAAAAAAACTTCTCAGGTTGCACGCTGAGCTGCAGGAGAGGAAGGGGAGGAGGTGCCAGCACGGCTCTGCACGATGCTCTGCCACACTGGGCAGCTTGATCATGGCTCAGCAGTGGGATCAGACAAGGAGAAGGGGAGAAGGAAATCAAGGATGGGAGGGAGCCATCAGACACAGTCAGTGAGTGTCTGTGAAGTCTTGCAAACCAGAGATTCCCAGGTTGTTTCTGCTTTTGTAGCATTTGTGTGCTGCAGGGTGAGCAAATTCTTCTGCTGCTTGATTCTTCTGCAGGAGCCACCTAAAAGGGAAATGGCCACTGAGCTGCAGACCAAGCAGTACTGCCTGACGTTGGCCAGGGGAGCTTCTCCTGCGGCAGTGTGCTGATGACAGGTCTGGAGATGATCTGCATGGCCAGCTCGTAGGTGGGAGCCAGGAAAGGACACGATGGGAGGAGGGAGGTGTTAAGCAACATCCAAGGCATGAAAATGCATCAGAAAGCCCTGAAAAGCATCACAAAGCCACAGCCAGGAAGCTTGGGAGTATCATGAGCAGCATCCAGGATGCGAGAGATTATTTGCTACCATGCCAAATGGTAGCAGAGCTCCCCCTGCAGACATCCCAAAGCCAGACAAAACAGGAACAAACCCGGAGCTGAGCTGCACGCACCCCACAGCCACAGCATTGCAAGCTGGGGTGCCTTGCTGTGTGCTGCATTCATCCCAGTCCGTGTGAATGAAGACTCCAGAAGCAGTCAAGGCGTTGATTGAGCACAAGTGTGCTTTTATTATTAAATAAAGGACAGGAGGGTGTGAGAGGTCCACGGTGAAGATGGGACTCATCCTGTCTTGTCATGGAGAGAGTGGCTCAGAGCTCTCAGTGCTGCTGTCCGGTGCCTGGGACTGGAGGCCTGATTGAAAGTCCCCCTGCAAGAGGCTCTGCTCCTCCTCCCTGACACTGACCTGCTCCTGCATGGAGGTGCTTCTGTTGGGGCACTCACACTGCTCTTGGGATGGCCTGCACTGCAGAGACTCCTGGTTCCAATCCAGGCTGCTGACTGTGGTTTCTGGCAGGCCCAGGTCAGCATTTTCAGCAGAGCCAGGTGTAATGAGGGCATGAACTTGAATGAGCTCCTTCTCTCCATCACTGTTGTCATGTGTAAGGCTGCTGTTGGAACTGCAGCAATTTGTGCTTCCTAAGAGCTCTCCACTGATGGAAGCACACAGAGCATCCTCGCTACTTGCCCTGGATCTTGTGGGTTGGCAAGGGCTCGATTCACCTAGAAAGGATACACAGGGGTTAGTGTCAAACTTTCACAAGCTGAATTACGACAGTGGTTCTTGATCAGGGGTGAACTGAAGATGCTAGGCAGGGGCTGGAATGCCAGAAGGAGATACAAGTGCAGAGCAAGCTTGAATTCTATGTTCCTGAAAAGCAGGGATTTGGAAGCTGCATTTGCACCCTTACCTGCCAGGACTACCACTGCTGTTTCTGAGGGCTGCCTGGCATTGCGCTGCAGTTGGCGTTTGCTCTCAGAGGATGGCTTTCTGAGGCTGAAGCAGCAACACCAACTGCTAGCTGGCGATTCCTCAGTCTTGCTGGGTGGATTTTGCCTGGAGAGAGAAAACAGCCAATGCTGTGAGTCGTGCGTGGTGCAGGGTGAGGGAAGAGCAGCACTGAGCTCTTGGCAGCAGTTGCTTGTTCCTAGCACTGCCTGGTTTCTTCAGAAAAACAGAAAACCCACCCAAACAATGATGCTGGGTGCTGGAAAAGAAAGTCCTCTTTACCTGTCAGATGGAAAGTTGATGACTGTGTGGAATTTGCCCTGCCCAGCTGCAGGGCTTTCTTCCACTTCAATGTCCTGGCTGCTCTCTGTCACATCAGGAGAGCTGCTGTGGCCTCGCCTCTGTGCCTGTGCCTCCTCCAGGCTGAGCAGCTTTGTGGCAGCAGAAGAGACCCCCACAGACTTGGGCCCTGGGAGAGAATTGTGCCCTGTCAGGGAAAACCACAGGTAAGAGCGAGGATCAGAAAGCAGCAGCACAGCCACCACAGTTCTGGGGGAGGTGCTGTATTTTTCTCAGGCTTGCTTATCCCAGCCACTGGAAGAAGAGGAGCCCAACATAACCATGTGGGCAGAGGTGTGTTTATGGCAAAGGATACAGTCATCATTAAGAGCAGCTTACTGTATCAAAATAGGCAAGGAAAAACCCAAGGAAATGGAGGCAGGGAACTGAGAAAGATTCGCTGACACACTTGGATCAAGCTTCTCCTGCGTGCAAACATAATAATGACGGTTTCCTCCTTGTGAAGTTTGGGCTTGGACATTCTCAGCATCCAGCAACAGGATGCCATACCCTAATGGAAGCCCAGAGGTCTGCTGTCCCCTCGAAAGCAAAAGCATTTTTCAAAGGTCCTGGAGAAGGCCTGCATTTGATCAAGGTGTCAGGTCAAGATCAAGCTAATGGAGGAAGACACTCACCTGCTGCATCTGCGATGTCTGCTCCGGATTTGGAGCAGAAGAGGACGTCTGTGTGGTTGATGAGGAATTCCACCACATCCGACTGCGTCTGCAGCTCCATGCAGGCAGCTCTTCCGCTGGCGCAGGCAGACTCGTTCTGCTGTGATCTGTAGAAAAGGCAGATTTTAGAAGTCATTTCTCCAAGACCGTTTCCCCGAGTCTGAATTGTTGCAGCCAAAAGCTGTCAGCTGAGGCTCTGGAGACTTCCGCAGTGGGCAATCAGTGATGCCACTGCAGAAATTCCCCTGGATGATCAAGGACACGTCAGTCCCATCTCAACAAGACTGCAGAAATTGTCACCTAGACATTGTGCCCGTGGGGTTGGAGAACAGCCCAGGCTCCTGCGCTTCTGTCAGCCACAGATTTTACAGGAGAAGAGCACATTTGATGGAGAAAAAGAGAGGACTGTTTTTCTTAACTGGAGAACAGAGGAAGTGTTGAAACAGAACCAGCAGTTTACCTTAAGAGGTTTGGAGCCCACACAATGGCTAGGTTCTTGGTGTGCATGTTTGTGATGGTGGAGCTCCCAGCCAGACACGCCAAGTGTCTCATCAGGAACTCCAGTGTCCTGGAAAACAAGAGAGGCAAACGTTCAGCACCAACGAGCATGCCGTGCTGCAATTCAGAAAGCAAACCTCCATTCATGCTACTTCTTGTGATTGCTACTGTCACCGAAGGTGAAGTAGATCCAACTTGACTGAGTGCCACGCTGCAGCACCAAGCCCCAGCACAGCACAGCCGCAGCCATCAGCTGCACCAAGCGTGCCCCCGTGCCCAGGAACTGACCCCATAAAGTAAGCCCATGGAGCCTTCAACCCTTCAGCATACACAGGCATCGTGTTGCCGGCGTGAGAAAGAGCCTGGAACCGCATCGTTGCCCTCTGCAATGCAGCAGGGCTGAGCTCAGCAGGCTGAGGGCAGCACTGACCTGTAGTGAGGCGCGGGCAGCTGCTGGATGACGTCCTGCATTCTGAGCAGCCGCTCCTCCTCTGTAGCGGCACCAACAGCATCCTGGAGTAGTGCAGAAAGGGAGCGAGACACCAATCAGGCTAGTACACCACTGCGAGTAAACCTCGTGGGGCTGACAGCAAAAGGGCCTCCGAGCTGGGGCACTGCTGCAGCCATCTGCCAAGAGGCCCAGGAAGAGGGAAATGAAAGACGTGGCCTTGTGCTTACCGAGAACTTGCCGTACAGCTGGTGGGTGAGCAGAGGGTTCGGGAGCTCCCTGAAGTACATCTTGCAGAGGGAGCTCACGCTGTGAATGTCACGGACGGTGAGCTCAGGAATCTGCTCCGACTCAAATTCCTGCCTGGAGAGAGGGACGCAAACCCGGTTGAGCGAGAGGAAGGCAAGCCCAAAGCCACACCAGATGCACTCAGGCTGTGTCAGTCGCAGCACTCTTACCGCAGTCTCTGGATGTTGGACGCGACGCCGGACAGGCGGTATATCCCCTGCACCACGCCGTGCTGCTCAATGAACTCAGCGCAGCTCTGGAGGACCTGGGGGACTGAAGAACACGTGCCAGCCGTCAGTGGAGCTCCTGATTCAATCGTGCTGCAGGCTGTGCTTCACATCCCATCCACTAAGCCCAGCCAGGCTTGGCTGAAGCAAATACAGATGTGCTTGTCTCTTAGGAGCATCCGCCTCACTTGATCCTTCAGCCATCAACTCCCATTACACGTGTCTCCACGGCTATCAGCCTGCCCCCTGCTAGATATGAGCTCCCTTTCATCTTCTTTAGATGCCCAGCAGAGGAAGATCTCAGGAATGGGCAGCTCCTTACCATCACGACCGGAGTGGAGAAGATGCTCTCCCAGGTCACCGCCAAACACCCTTTCCTTCTCCACCTCCCGCTCGGTCGGTTTCTTTGGGCGGGCCTTCACCAAGGAACGAAGGAAGGTGAGGATCTTGCTGCGTTTCTTGGGCACTGCACAACAAAAGGAAGAAACCAGGTCATTTCAGGTCTGGCTCCGTTGGACGAGGCCGAGCACAGCACATTCTACAGAGCACGTCAGAACGGGAAGAACATTACCAACCAGTACATACAAAAAGGGATTTTCCCCATGCCTGGAGGAGCCCAAGGCCAGGCTGGATGGGGCCCTGGGCAGCCTGATCTAGTCTCACATTAAATGTGGGGGCTGGGAGACCATCCTGAGGCAGGAGGGTTGGAGCATGATGATCCCTGAGGTCCCTTCCATCCCAAGCCATTCCATGAGTATTCTATAGTTTCCCCAAGTCCAATCATAAAATCAGGAGGATTGGGCCAAATCTCTGCCCCATGGTGTGCATGAAGAATCATCAACCCAGAGGACAATGTGGGATGGATAAAGGAGGTATTAAACACGGAACCACCCTTAAAAAGATTTCATTTTTCTTCCCGTCACCATCAAATGTAACATCCTTACCTGGCTTTGGCACAGAGTTGATGAGTGCCTCAGGAATGTTGTTATTAATCAGTTCCACACACTCCCCTGGGAAAAATCCAACCTGTAACAAGAAGAGGGGCCAACTATTGCGTGCAGCACTTCTCAGATCTGAACTGTTAAACCAAAAGCCACGTAACATTTCCCTCGGAACGTGCTTGCCTGACGTTCCATAAGACTATCCAGCAGAAAATGGCCATAGTTCACAGCATAAAGGTAATAATTTTTCAACATTTGCAGCCAAAGGCAAGGTCCTCTGACACCGACACAGGGAAACTGTTTATGTCCATTAGGCATTCTGTGCATGCAGAGCAGCTCTAAGCTGAGATTCCTGCCTCTACTGAAGTTGCACTCTCCAGTCTGAAGCTTGTGCCTACCTGGAAGCCGAGCTTGCCTCTCCACCAGGGGGTCAGCTCCTTTGGTGGCATGTCGATGACACACACGATGTCTCCCACCTGCAAGAGATTGCAACGTCAATCCCAGCTTCAGCACGGCTGGGAGGAAAGCACAGCTCAAATGACTGCATTCTTCTGCACTGCCAAACATCGCCGAGCATGAGAGCACTTGCACCAGTGCAGCTCTGAAGGCATTTGCCATTGTAAAATTGAACAACAAGGAACGCCTTGAACTGCTTACCTCAAAGGAGAGTTCATCTGTTGCCTCGGCAACGTATCTCTTAATAGCATGGGCAGCAGCAACAGCTGGAACATTCACAGGTGCCACCTCATGGTCTAGCAGGGGCTTCCCCTTGTTCTCAGCCTGAAACAGAGAGCACAGGCCACGGTGAGGAGCTGGGAACCAACAAGGAGGATTTCAAGGTGAGGAGCACATCTGCAGAGAAAGCTGCAGGAAATGCACTCGGTCCTTATCATGGGCACTTCAGAAGGAACTGCGGCTGTTTCTCTCCCTGGTGTGCGGCAGGCACACGACAGGCAATGCAAGGTTGCATCTCTCCCCGCCCAGACTAATCAGCAATGGCACTGACGCAGACAGGTGGCCTTGTCCATTTTGCCCCCTCCTTTCCTGCGCTCTTTGTGCAGGAAGGCTGACTGTTTAAGATGCTAGGAGACCGTGAAGAGGGAAACCAAAGCTACGGCTGCAGTTACAAGGTGCAAACAGTGCCACTGCAAGCACCAAGCAGCTCTCTTGAGCAGTCCAACCAACAGCGAGGCCAAAAAAGAGCAGAGAATGATTGTTGTTTCTGCAGCCATTTCAAGGGAAAAGTCAGTAGAGGACAAACACAACAGCCGAGATGGCTCTGGTACTTTGATAAACTTGCCACGCTTGCACTACTGTCTTGCCACAGAGGAGCTCTCTTGGAAAGCAGGAGAGCACATCTGCGGCTCACTCTGCTGGCTGCAGTCAGGGAACAAAGACCAATCAGAGCTTCATACTCTACCTCTGTCCATGCCAGGTCAGGCACACAGCTGATCTCGCTGCACGCCACAGCCATCAGCGTAGGTGTGACAAGCTGAAACTGAAAAGAAACACACTTTTATCTTCTCTGTTCACATCTCTGCTGTGCTCCCTACAGCTGTCGGGCACACTCACACAGCCCAAGCACGCCTGCTGGTGTCCCTGGCTGATGCTGTGCAGCTCTGCACAAGCTGGGGCTGGGACTCTTTGCCTAAGGGATTGCTTTCCATAAAACCAGCTGGTCACAGCACCACAGACAGCATCCTTCTGAGGGCTGAGCTGCAGAGCACGTGGAGAAAACCCACACGTGACCAGCGTCCCATCAAAGCTGGATGAGGCTGTGTTACTAAACACGGGGCGTCACGGGCTGCTAAAGCATGTGGGGGGACAAACCATGGCAGGTACCTGGCAAGAGATCAGAACGAGGGAGACAAATCTCACGAATCCGCAGCCGTTCCTTGTCTCTTTGCTCTGATCTTCCACGAGCAAAAGCTGCAGCAGGGAAGCAGGCAGAGGGTGGAGAGAGGAGAGAGAAAGAGCAGGTCAGTTTGCTTCCACAATATAGCAAAGACTACAAGGGAAAAACCAAAATCTGCCCTCCCTCAACTTAAAAACTTAAGTTTTCAACTTAAAACCATTTCCCCTTGTCCTGCTGATATCTACCCTTTCAAAGAGTTGATTCCCCTCCTCTTTTTAGGCTCCCTTTAGGTACTGAAGGCTGCCATGAGGTCACCCCACTGCCTTCTTTTCTCCAGGCTGAACAAGCCCTGCTCCCTCAGCCTGTCTTTGCAGGGGAGGTGCTCCAGTCCCCTGATCATCTCTGTGGCTCGCCTCTGGACCCTCTCCAACAGCTCCCTGTCTTTCTGGACACTGTACTGCAGCTGGGGCCTCACAAGAGCAGAGCAGAGGGGGACGATCACCTCCCTGTCCCTCATGGCCACCCCTCTGCTGATGGAGATAATGTGATCCTATGAGCTCCGCCAGCCAGCAGTTCTCAGCACTCACTGTCCCCCCGTCTCTCCCACACTGTCTCAGCTTACCTACAAGGTGCTGCACAGGACGGTGTGAAGACAAAGGGACGCAGTCGGTGCACAAGTGCAACAAGCGAGCTGCTCAGTCAGAGCTCCAGCGCTCCAATGAAGGGACGCAGCACGCACTGCTCCTCCCCTCATTCTAGCCCTTATGACATCACTGAGGGCCACCAGGCTGCTCCACCACGACGGACAGGGTGGGGAGGCAAGACCAGTCACAAGGGCAGAAGATTCCAACAGCCCAGCCCAACGTTCTGGAATCAGGGGCTGCTTGGAATTCTACCCCAGCCAAATCCTGGAGAAGCTGGCACGGGGTCGTCATGACCAAAGCGCAGGACCTGGCGCTTGCTCTTGTTGAGCCTCGCACAACTGGCCTCAGTGCATCCCTCTGGAGGGCCTTCCTGCCCTCAGCCAGATGGACGCTTCCTCCCAGCAGCGTACCTTGCAGTGCTGGGCCCATGTCAAATCCACATTAGAGTGGCTTTGTTACATTCAAGGGCATGTTGCAGCACCCATCTATTTCACCTGGAAGGAAATAAAGCAGGAGATGGGAGAAACACAGAACTACTGCCAGACTGCTTTATCCCTTTCTCAGCCCAACTTCCCTTGCCTCATCCCCTACCCCAACTCCTGGATGATGCCCACAGGCTGACAGTTGGATCTCAAATCCATAGGACTCCTTTCACAGGGCTCCATCAAAAAGGCTGTCACACTTGTTCCGTACACTCACACTGACCCAGCAGTGGTATCACAGTCACTTAACACACACACAACAACCAAACCCCGAGCATGCACATCCCTTCCTGCAAGACTGCAGCCCACAGCTCCCCTTCACACCTCCGTGGATCTCTGGTGTTTTACACGGATGCAGCCTCGCTGCAGCTCCGTGGCTGTCACACAAGGCCTGCAGGACCTCTTTCTCTGCAAACCCCGTCTGCAGGCATTGGTTCATGAGGTTCACCTCCTGCCCGCCTGAGCAAAAACAAGCACTAAGAAATAGAGCAAAGCACGCTGGACTCGACCTGGCTGGATCCCCAACCCTCAGTCCTGTCAGACGGACCCTGGTGTGGAGACTCATCCCCAAAGCCTGGCTGGACATCAGCACAGGCATCATTCTTCAAACGCCCCATCCAAGCAGCAAGGGATCAAAGCGTTGGCACAGCTGAAACAGAAATGCTGTGTGAGTTTCCTGTTAGCACTGAGCAGGAACAAATCTACCGCTGAGCAGCAGGATGTGAGACAAGCAGCAGAAGACACCCAACCTGCAGAACCAGCTCGTTTGGGGTCGGTCCAGATGTTTGTCTGCTCCCTTCCCTGGCCCAGGCCAAGCTTGTGAGCTGCTCCTCCTTTGTGCAGGGGGAAATGGTGCAGATGCCATGTGGTGGCTATGCACAGCATGCCTTTCACTTGCTTTTCCTCTCTCCATCTGCCATCTTCCATTAGCAAACAGCATCTCCAGCCTCCAGAGATCACTGAGTCCAACCCCTGCACAACAGTGAAAGAAAAGATATGATAAGGGGTACTTAAAGCACAGCATCTGTAATCAGATCAGACTCCTGCACTGTGAAGACTTCCATGAGTATTCCTGCAGAGTGCATCACTTAGTCTCTCTTTAGCCTTGTGTTCATGGTTTTCCTGTAAGAGCTTGTCTAAACACTGCCTATAATCGTGGTTATACTAGAAGCATTTGGATTTCTTGATCCTTACTGTGATTTCAATTACAAATTTAGATGTTTTTTTGTTAGGGACAGCTTTCAATTTCTCAACTGAAATTTCAATATTGCATTAGGTGTTGACAACCACGGGGCTGCAGTACAGAGAATTACAGGAAGATTAATTTCTCCATCTCCATGCTCCTAGACATTTATGATTACAGTGATGTAGTTATATACAAAGTTGCAAGATACCAAAGCTAGAATAACCTCTTGGTGCAGCAGGATGTCTGGAGCCCAAGTGCAGAGTCTCAGTGTTGCAAAGCCTTGAAGAGGTGCACCGTATGTGCTGGGGCTGATGACACAGACACTGGAGCAAGGCCAGTGTGATGTTAGAAACTTGACCAGCAGCTGATCTGTTGTAAGCCATTTCTGGACACAAACGGGATCTGGTCGACTTAGGACATGACCTTTGGGCTGGAGAGCAACTCCCCGAGGAATCACACAGCCACTGCAGACCGTTGGCAAGAACCCCATACCAAAACAGCTCATCTGCAATCAGTTTTTAATCTGTGCAGCAGTGATTGGAACAGGCGCACGCTCTCTGCAATTGCAGGAATGTTCACAAGTGGAATGTACATCACCTGTGTGCTCCAGCTCTTCTGTGTGCATGCTAGGAGCAGTGATCCCCCTGCACCCAGGGCTGCAATAAAGTCCTGTTGGGTTTCTAAGCTGCCAGCCAGCAGCCCAGGCTGCCCAGAGCCACATCCAGCCTGGCCTTGGATGCCTGCAGGGATGGGGCATCCACAGCCTCCCTGGGCAACCTGTTCCAGTGCCTCACCACCCTCTGGCTGAAAAACTTCCTCCTCACATCCAACCTAAACCTCAACACCCCCCGTCTCAGTTTAAACCATTCCCCACTTGTCCCATCACTGTCCACCCTCCAAAACAAAACACCTCGGCTGTTCAACACTGAAAGAGCAAAATAACCCACAGCTCTTACTTCCACTGTATGCAGTTAATTCCAAACTTAAGGTCACAGGTTAATTGCTCATGTGATCCTTCCTGACAGAAGAACTACTCGTAGTGATGTGTAGGAGTAAGGAACAGTTTGAAAAGGTCATGGACATATTAGAACTTGCAGCATTTATCTTAATAGATGCCTACATTGCAAAGCATTTTGTAAAACACACGTTACAAGTACTGTGCATTGGATTACACTATATCAAACTCTAAGTAACAATACAGGTTGCTTTTAAATCTACACTTACATGTTTTCTTCCAACTCCTTGATAAAATTCTTTACTACCTTCAGTTTTATAGCCAAAGCAGTGTTTGAGCTGGTAATGTACTCTTGAACAGCACTGTTGCCTTTAACATCTGTATGTTTAGATCTGAAAAGAGAATTTGGTCATTATTTCATGATGAGAGAATCTTATATGACAAAACAGAATTACAAAAATCTGACAATACTGTAAAATGCCAGCATAAGAATGTGGCTCTGATTTTTTTTTTCTTTTTTCTTTTTTCTTTTTTTTTTTTTTTAATTTTGAGTGTACCATTAATTCAAGACAAGAATTTTGTTTGTAAGTCGATCTCTATAACTGTTCTTGGCATCATTCTGTAGGATGAACTAGATACATGGAATTTGGCACTGGCTCCCCAGGGCAGTGGTTTGGCACTGAGCTGACAAAGGCCAAAGAGCATTTGCACAATGCTCTCAGACACAGGGCTTGACCCATAGGAGGTCCGGTGTGGAACCAGGAGGTGGAATACATGATCCTCGAGGTCCCTTCCAAATACAGATATTCCATCATCCTCTAATACTTATATTCCCAAGTCCTGTACACAGTGCTCAGGTGCTTAACTGAGAGGTTCCATGAAACAGTGAGGTATCTATGTCCCTTTACCACTCAGTTATTCAATTTGCCACATGGATCTTATATCCAGTCACATTAAAAAAACACTCAAAGTATTTCCTTCAGTCTTCCATTCTGATAGACCTTTCTAGAGCAAATAAAGAGTTGCAACTCAGAATGTCCACACCTCCCTTCCTGCACCCTGCATACTTTTTTCATTGCACTGTGATTACGTACCATTCTATTGTCACCCTCATTCTGTCATTATCTAGGCAGTTTACCGCCCTTAAATTTTCCAGCAACAGATGCCCACAAGTACAGCCAGCCTGGACTTATTTCCAATACTTACCTTTGTCCTGATGTCCTTGTAGGAGGTGGGACATTTCTCCATCTCAGCAGCAGAGGGCAGGAGGGGTCCAAGGTGAGGGAACGCTCTCCTCTATTTTTCTGGCACTCAAAGACAAAGGGAACAAGAAAACCAGCTGTGTTTCCCTGCCCACGGCAAACACCAGCCTTTCCATCCTTACAGTCCTTCCTGCCATCAGCAGAGACATTTTGCTTTCTTGTGCCACTTCATCCTGTTAGCATCTGGCATTCTAACAAAAAAGTACTTACAAGGAATTTTAATATTTTCATATTGAATGTCAGAATTAGAACCATTATGTTTACCAAATATTTAAAACGTTCAACCCAGTGAGAAGTGAATTGATGTTGCATTTAGCATTCAGATAAGAACTTGTAAAGGAAGTAAAAAGTGCTGCTTTCATAAACTATAGTCTCATTGTCAAGCCTTGCACTGTCTCAGCAGATTATTACAGAATGTTCATTCAAGCAGGAATTAAGAGATGCGTCTGAATTGATAACAACAACGAGTAATTAAGAAAGCTTGACTGCAGTCTGCTTGAGGATTCCAGTCTGAAGTGTGTTCCACCTGATGACAACTGGGAATGTCTTTCTCTCACCATTAGAATCATTGCACCTCTGACTAAACACATAGCTAATCACCACTGAAAACTAACTACCTGTTGATTAACATTCAGAGAGATTGTGCAGGTGTCCTTTTAGGAACTGGCCTACAGTATGCTAAGAGGGATGGATGTGGGGACATTAGGATAACGTGCCCTCTGCCTTTTAAGGCAGCCCCAGCAGAGCAGGTCAGCAGGCTGAAGAGCTGCGTGGGTCACCAGGGCTCAGAGACTTCACTCGGCCATCGGAAAGTTGAGGGCCTTCAGCCCAAGCTGCCCTTTTCCATGCAGGCAAGGAGGCCAAGAGAAGGTGGATCGGCACGGTTCTGGTGCAGACAGGGGCTGCAGTGTGAGCAGGCCTACACAGACAAGGCTGTGCCCACACAGAGTGACAGCAGCTTTCGCTGTGAGCAGATTCCCAGGGGGCCTGAGCCATGGCAGTTCTTGATGGCAGCATGTTCCAATCAGCCCTGGAAGTCTTCTCTGGACGTCTGTCGCATTCTGGAATCCACACTGAGGACGCAGTCGCTGTGTCAGAGCAGCTGGCAGAGTCACGGGGAACCGTGACGTAGTTGGCCCAGGGAGCAACAACAAGGCCTGCACTGCTCAGCCAGCCCAGGCCAAAGGGGAGCACGAGAGAGAGCAGAGGAGAGAGGGGGGGAAAGAGGGCCAGGAAGGAAAGGCCTGTGCCTGAATGGACGTGTAGCAGCAGCTGCTGACAGCAAACTCGGTGATGGCAGGGGCACAGCAGAGCAGTGCAATGCTGGCAGCTTCCTGTGTCTTTCACACAGGCACTGCAGACATGGCCAGCACTGGGAGATCAGCAGAACTGCTGCACACCTCTGCCAGCCCAGGCCAGAGGAGTGCAGAACAGTGAGCTGCTGCTGAGGGGAGAGAGGATGGCCTGAGAGCTGACCTGAGAGGCAGGGCTGGCTGTGTTACAGCAGCCTCTGTGTCCTCCTCCTGTGTCTGTGAGGGCCAGAGGGCCAGAAGAGAACATGCCCAGACAACGAAGCCCTGCTGTCCTCTGCTGCTCAGCTGGAGAGATGTTCCGCCTTCCTGAAGGACGCTGATCCAAAGGGAAGGAATCAAAGGAAGTCCAGGCTGGCTGTCCTTGTGGGCATCAGCTGCTGGCAGCTGCCTCTGTGCTGCCATGGGCAGGGCACAGCACACACAGTGTTTGCAGTTCCCTGTGTGACACTGGCCCTGGTGACCTGACAGCCATAGGGAGACAAGAGAAAGAGCTGCCTCCCTCTGCCAGATGAGGCAAAGGTGAGAATCCCAGAATCACAGCATGGCCCGGGTTGGAAAGGAGCTCAAGGTTCATGAATCTCCAACCCTTGGCTCTCCAAGGGTGCACAGGGGGCTTTGTTCTCCCTGTGGTGCAGCTTCAGTGCCAACTCACAGCTGAGCTGGTTGGCACACTGTGACAGCCTGCCGCTCTGAAGCTCTTGGGGCAGTGCTCAGTTCTTTCTGAAGTACTCTGGAAAATGCTGCTGTCATGACTGTCATTCTAAAGCTGATATTGTTTCTACCGCATCAGGCTTGCATGAAGCATCTCTGATCAAGACAGAAATCAGAAAAATTGCTGTTCCTATTGCAGTTTCCTTTTAACTAGTGATGAAAGCTGTCAGTTTATTATTGGCACCAGAAATCCTGGGATGCAACCAGGTTAGATAAGAAGTGAAACTGAGTGCACAGTAAAGGAACATAGATGAGATAGCATCACACAGCTCTGGAAAAGATGTTCCAGCTCTGTGTCTACCTACACCTTCAGGAGATGAAAAGTACTGGCTTACTGAGGTGTCCTGGGTTGCAGGTTCTGTTAATCTCCATTTTTGGAAGAGCTGCTTGCAATAAATACCTTGTAAGGTGAATGAGCTTGATAGAAGTAGGGTGTGAAAGAGATGGATTTGCTGTTTCCCTGAAGGTGCAGGAGTATTGCTGTGCCTACAGTCAGTAAACAAGGCAGAAATCACTGTGTTCCTCAGAATGAAAAACAAAAGAATAAAAATCTTTTTGGGAGTGACAGCACGCCTGAATGAAGCACAAATCTAAACATTTAAAATAAGGGCTAGTGTCAAAGGGACTTGCAGTATTTCTCGTGAAGAAATATTTGATGCTTCTTTATGAAAGTCATCATAACAAAAGTGTGCTGATGTCTTTGCTGAGGATTTCCTTGGTTCCAGCCTGAAGGTGTGCGCAGGCATGAGCAGGCAGTGCTGAGCTGCAGGTGAGTGCCTGTGTCCCACAGGAGGAAACCCGTGGATGTCTTTAGGGGTTTGAAATGGGCAGAGCTGTAAAACCTGCAGGCTTTCACTGAAATTGTCCTCTGCTTTAATTTGTAATCTTAGTTTCACCAATGCTTTCCAATATGATTTTCGTATGAATGCAGATACATGGGATAGGATTTAAAGTTTTTATGGTGCTGCTGTATAATTTTCTGTAGTCATCATAAGCCAATAAAAAAAATAAATGGTAATCAGGCAATCTATTAACAACCTGTGGCACGTGTCAAAACAATGAAATTCCTTGCAGGAAGACAATATTGCTATATAATAATGTGGCTATCCAAAACTGTTAATTATACTTGATGAGCTGGAGATAATCCTGAAATGCGGGACATTGATCTTAGCCAAGAATAATAAAACTTATTATCATTCTTAAATTGGCAGCTGCTATCAAAAGCCTGTGTCCTATTTCCCTTTTGGTAACACTGGCTAAATCAGAGAAACTGATAGAGGAATTTCATGATTGCAGCTTAGGGATTCTTTCCCACTTGACCAGAAGTAATCTATGTCCAAAAATGTCTGTAAATACTTTTTCTATATTATTTTGCCAGGTGTATTGATATTTGAGATGAATGGCAAAAACATTTTGCGTACATAGATAAGCAATGCAAATTCGCTGGATTGTTTTAGAGAAAAAAGCTCTGGTTATCAGATCGTTTCCATGCAGAAATAAGATTTACAGAAAAATTCTCATTATTATTATTCATGCATGAATAAGTTCAAAAAAGAGATGTGGGGGATGTTGTTTCAATTCCAGGTGATTGCAGGAAGGACTGTCAGGATGGAAATGCTAGTGTCTGCCATGGGCAAAGAAACACTTCTGGTTTTCATTTTCTCTTTCTCTTTGAGTGCAAGAGGCCATGAGGAGAGTGTGCCCTAAACTTGGATCCTTTTTGACCATTGCAGCAGAGATGGAGAAGTGTTCAACCTTCTAGAAGGACTTCAGGACAAAGATATGTAATGAAAATAAGTCCAGGCTGGCAGTCCTTGTGGGCATCAGCTGCTGGCATCTGCATTGCTGCTGCCATGAGCATGGCAAAGCAGGTAAAAGGTTGCTTTTCCTTTTGTGACACAGGAGCTCTTGACTTGAAAGCTAGAGGGATGCAATAGAAAGAGCTGCAACCTCTGCCAGACATGGCAAAGGTGAGTGGGATGTTGCTTCAATTAGTGCTGTTGTCAGGAAGGACTGTAAGGATGGAAAGGCTGGTGTTTGCCATGGGCAGGGAAACACATCTGGTTTTCATTTTCTCTTTCTCTTTGAGTGCCAGATAAACAGGGGAGAGTGTGCCCTCACCTTGTAACTCCCCTTCATTCTTCTGCTGAGATAGTGAAACGTCCCAGCTTCTAGAAGGACATCAGGACAAAGATATGTAATGAAAGTAAGTCCAGGCTGGCAGTCCTTGTGGGCATCAGCTGCTGGCATCTGCATTGCTGCTGACATGAGCATGGCACAGCAGGTAACAGATTGCTTTTCCTTGTGTGACACAGGAGCTCTTGAGTTGAAAGCTAGAGGGATGCAATAGCAAGAGCTGCAACCTCTGCCAGACATGGCAAAGGTGAGTGGGATGTTGTTTCAATTAGTGCTGATGTCAGGAAGGACTGTAAGGATGGAAAGGCTGGTGTTTGCCATGGGCAGGGAAACACATCTGGTTTTCATTTTCTCTTTCTCTTTGAGTGCCAGATAAACAGGGGAGAGTGTGCCCTCACCTTGTATCTCCCCTGCCCTCTTCTGCTGAGATGGTGAAATGTCCCAGCTTCTAGAAGGACATCAGGACAAAGATAGGTAATGAAAATAAGTCCAGGCTGTCTGTCCTTGTGGGCATCAGCTGCTGGCATCTGCATTGCTGCTGACATGAGCATGGCAAAGCAGGTAACAGATTGCTTTTCCTTGTTTGACACAGGAGCTCTTGAGTTGAAAGCTAGAGGGATGCAATAGACAGAGCTGCAACCTCTGCCAGACATGGGAAAGGTGAGTGGGATGTTGTTTCAAGTAGTGCTGATGTCAGGAAGGACTGTAAGGATGAAAAGGCTGGTGTTTGCCATGGGCAAGGAAACACATCTGGTTTTCATTTTCTCTTTCTCTTTGAGTGCCAGATAAACAGGGGAGAGTGTGCCCTCACCTTGTGACTCTCCTGCCCTCTTCTGCTGAGATGGTGAAATGTCCCAGCTTCTAGAAGGACATCAGGACAAAGATATGTAATGAAAGTAGGTCCAGGCTGGCAGTCCTTGTGGGCATCAGCTGCTGGCATCTGCATTGCTGCTGCCATGAGCATGGCACAGCAGGTAAAAGGTTGCTTTTCCTTGTGTGACACAGGAGCTCTTGAGTTGAAGGCTAGAGGGATGCAATAGACAGAGCTGCAACCTCTGCCAGACATGGCAAAGGTGAGTGGGTTGTTGTTTCAGTTCCTGCTGATGTCAGGAAGGACTGTAAGGATGAAAAGGCTGGTGTTTGCCATGGGCAGTGAAACACATCTGGTTTTCATTTTCTCTTTGAGTGCCAGATAAACAGGGGAGAGTGTGCCCTCACCTTGTAACTCCCCTGCCCTCTTCTGCTGAGATGGTGAAACGTCCCAGCTTCTAGAAGGACATCAGGACAAAGATATGTAATGAAAATAAGTCCAGGCTGGCTGTCCTTGTGGGCATCAGCTGCTGGCATCTGCATTGCTGCTGACATGAGCATGGCAAAGCAGGTAAAAGATTGCTTTTCCTTGTGTGACACAGGAGCTCTTGAGTTGAAAGCTAGAGGGATGCAATAGACAGAGCTGCAACCTCTGCCAGACATGGCAAAGGTGAGTGGGATGTTGTTTCAATTAGTGCTGATGTCAGGAAGGACTGTAAGGATGGAAAGGCTGGTGTTTGCCATGGGCAGGGAAACACATCTGTTTTTCATTTTCTCTTTCTCTTTGAGTGCCAGATAAACAGGGGAGAGTGTGCCCTCACCTTGTAACTCCCCTGCCCTCTTCTGCTGAGATGGTGAAACGTCCCAGCTTCTAGAAGGACATCAGGACAAAGATATGTAATGAAAGTAAGTCCAGGCTGGCAGTCCTTGTGGGCATCAGCTACTGGCATCTGCATTGCTGCTGACATGAGCATGGCACAGCAGGTAAAAGGTTGCTTTTCCTTGTGTGACACAGGAGCTCTTGAGTTGAAGGCTAGAGGAATGCAATGGACAGAGCTGCAACCTCTGCCAGACATGGCAAAGGTGAGTGGGATGTTGTTTCAATTAGTGCTGATGTCAGGAAGGACTGTAAGGATGGAAAGGCTGGTGTTTGCCATGGGCAGGGAAACACATCTGGTTTACATTTTCTCTTTCTCTTTGAGTGCCAGATAAACAGGGGAGAGTGTGCCCTCACCTTGCAACTCTCCTGCCCTCTGCTGCTGAGAGGGAGAAACGTCCCAGCTTCTGGAAGGACATCAGGACAAAGGTATGTTATAAAAATAAGTCCAGGCTGGCAGTTCTTGTGGGCATCAGCTGCTGGCATCTGCATTGCTGGTGACATGAGCATGGCACAGCAGGTAACAGATTGCTTTTCCTTGTGTGACACAGGAACTCTTGACTTGAAAGCTAGAGGGATGCAATAGACAGAGCTGCAACCTCTGCCAGACATGGCAAAGGTGAGTGGGATGTTGTTTCAAGTAGTGCTGATGTCAGGAAGGACTGTAAGGATGAAAAGGCTGGTGTTTGCCATGGGCAGTGAAACACATCTGGTTTTCATTTTCTCTTTCTCTTTGAGTGCCAGATAAACAGGGGAGAGTGTGCCCTCACCTTGTAACTCCCCTGCCCTCTTCTGCTGAGATGGTGAAACGTCCCAGCTTCTAGAAGGACATCAGGACAAAGATATGTAATGAAAATAAGTCCAGGCTGGCTGTCCTTGTGGGCATCAGCTGCTGGCATCTGCATTGCTGCTGACATGAGCATGGCAAAGCAGGTAAAAGATTGCTTTTCCTTGTGTGACACAGGAGCTCTTGAGTTGAAAGCTAGAGGGATGCAATAGACAGAGCTGCAACCTCTGCCAGACATGGCAAAGGTGAGTGGGATGTTGTTTCAATTAGTGCTGATGTCAGGAAGGACTGTAAGGATGGAAAGGCTGGTGTTTGCCATGGGCAGGGAAACACATCTGGTTTTCATTTTCTCTTTCTCTTTGAGTGCCAGATAAACAGGGGAGAGTGTGCCCTCACCTTGGAACTCCCCTGCCCTCTTCTGCTGAGATGGTGAAACGTCCCAGCTTCTAGAAGGACATCAGGACAAAGATATGTAATGAAAGTAAGTCCAGGCAGGCAGTCCTTGTGGGCATCAGCTACTGGCATCTGCATTGCTGCTGACATGAGCATGGCACAGCAGGTAAAAGGTTGCTTTTCCTTGTGTGACACAGGAGCTCTTGAGTTGAAGGCTAGAGGAATGCAATAGACAGAGCTGCAACCTCTGCCAGACATGGCAAAGGTGAGTGGGATGTTGTTTCAATTAGTGCTGATGTCAGGAAGGACTGTAAGGATGGAAAGGCTGGTGTTTGCCATGGGCAGGGAAACACATCTGGTTTTCATTTTCTCTTTCTCTTTGAGTGCCAGATAAACAGGGGAGAGTGTGCCCTCACCTTGTAACTCCCCTGCCCTCTTCTGCTGAGATGGTGAAACGTCCCAGCTTCTAGAAGGACATCAGGACAAAGATATGTAATGAAAGTAGGTCCAGGCTGGCAGTCCTTGTGGGCATCAGCTGCTGGCATCTGCATTGCTGCTGACATGAGCATGGCACAGCAGGTAAAAGGTTGCTTTTCCTTGTGTGACACAGGAGCTCTTGAGTTGAAGGCTAGAGGGATGCAATAGACAGAGCTGCAACCTCTGCCAGACATGGCAAAGGTGAGTGGGATGTTGTTTCAATTAGTGCTGATGTCAGGAAGGACTGTAAGGATGAAAAGGCTGGTGTTTGCCATGGGCAGTGAAACACATCTGGTTTTCATTTTCTCTTTGAGTGCCAGATAAACAGGGGAGAGTGTGCCCTCACCTTGTTACTCCCCTGCCCTCTTCTGCTGAGATGGTGAAACGTCCCAGCTTCTAGAAGGACATCAGGACAAAGATATGTAATGAAAATAAGTCCAGGCTGGCAGTCCTTGTGGGCATCAGCTACTGGCATCTGCATTGCTGCTGACATGAGCATGGCACAGCAGGTAAAAGGTTGCTTTTCCTTGTGTGACACAGGAGCTCTTGAGTTGAAGGCTAGAGGGATGCATTAGCAAGAGCTGCAACCTCTGCCAGACATGGCAAAGGTGAGTGGGATGTTGTTTCAATTAGTGCTGATGTCAGGAAGGACTGTAACGATGGAAAGGCTGGTGTTTGCCATGGGCAGGGAAACACATCTGGTTTTCATTTTCTCTTTCTCTTTGAGTGCCAGATAAACAGGGGAGAGTGTGCCCTCACCTTGCAACTCTCCTGCCCTCTGCTGCTGAGAGGGAGAAACGTCCCAGCTTCTGGAAGGACATCAGGACAAAGGTATGTTATAAAAATAAGTCCAGGCTGGCAGTTCTTGTGGGCATCAGCTGCTGGCATCTGCATTGCTGGTGACATGAGCATGGCACAGCAGGTAACAGATTGCTTTTCCTTGTGTGACACAGGAACTCTTGACTTGAAAGCTAGAGGGATGCAATAGACAGAGCTGCAACCTCTGCCAGACATGGCAAAGGTGAGTGGGTTGTTGTTTCAGTTCCTGCTGATGTCAGGAAGGACTGTAAGGATGAAAAGGCTGGTGTTTGCCATGGGCAGTGAAACACATCTGGTTTTCATTTTCTCTTTCTCTTTGAGTGCCAGATAAACAGGGGAGAGTGTGCCCTCACCTTGTAACTCCCCTGCCCTCTTCTGCTGAGATGGTGAAACGTCCCAGCTTCTAGAAGGACATCAGGACAAAGATATGTAATGAAAATAAGTCCAGGCTGGCTGTCCTTGTGGGCATCAGCTGCTGGCATCTGCATTGCTGCTGACATGAGCATGGCAAAGCAGGTAAAAGATTGCTTTTCCTTGTGTGACACAGGAGCTCTTGAGTTGAAAGCTAGAGGGATGCAATAGACAGAGCTGCAACCTCTGCCAGACATGGCAAAGGTGAGTGGGATGTTGTTTCAATTAGTGCTGATGTCAGGAAGGACTGTAAGTATGGAAAGGCTGGTGTTTGCCATGGGCAGGGAAACACATCTGGTTTTCATTTTCTCTTTCTTTTTGAGTGCCAGATAAACAGGGGAGAGTGTGCCCTCACCTTGTAACTCCCCTGCCCTCTTCTGCTGAGATGGTGAAACGTCCCAGCTTCTAGAAGGACATCAGGACAAAGATATGTAATGAAAGTAAGTCCAGGCTGGCAGTCCTTGTGGGCATCAGCTACTGGCATCTGCATTGCTGCTGACATGAGCATGGCACAGCAGGTAAAAGGTTGCTTTTCCTTGTGTGACACAGGAGCTCTTGAGTTGAAGGCTAGAGGAATGCAATAGACAGAGCTGCAACCTCTGCCAGACATGGCAAAGGTGAGTGGGATGTTGTTTCAATTAGTGCTGATGTCAGGAAGGACTGTAAGGATGGAAAGGCTGGTGTTTGCCATGGGCAGGGAAACACATCTGGTTTTCATTTTCTCTTTCTCTTTGAGTGCCAGATAAACAGGGGAGAGTGTGCCCTCACCTTGTAACTCCCCTGCCCTCTTCTGCTGAGATGGTGAAACGTCCCAGCTTCTAGAAGGACATCAGGACAAAGATATGTAATGAAAGTAGGTCCAGGCTGGCAGTCCTTGTGGGCATCAGCTGCTGGCATCTGCATTGCTGCTGACATGAGCATGGCACAGCAGGTAAAAGGTTGCTTTTCCTTGTGTGACACAGGAGCTCTTGAGTTGAAGGCTAGAGGGATGCAATAGACAGAGCTGCAACCTCTGCCAGACATGGCAAAGGTGAGTGGGATGTTGTTTCAATTAGTGCTGATGTCAGGAAGGACTGTAAGGATGAAAAGGCTGGTGTTTGCCATGGGCAGTGAAACACATCTGGTTTTCATTTTCTCTTTGAGTGCCAGATAAACAGGGGAGAGTGTGCCCTCACCTTGTTACTCCCCTGCCCTCTTCTGCTGAGATGGTGAAACGTCCCAGCTTCTAGAAGGACATCAGGACAAAGATATGTAATGAAAATAAGTCCAGGCTGGCAGTCCTTGTGGGCATCAGCTACTGGCATCTGCATTGCTGCTGACATGAGCATGGCACAGCAGGTAAAAGGTTGCTTTTCCTTGTGTGACACAGGAGCTCTTGAGTTGAAGGCTAGAGGGATGCATTAGCAAGAGCTGCAACCTCTGCCAGACATGGCAAAGGTGAGTGGGATGTTGTTTCAATTAGTGCTGATGTCAGGAAGGACTGTAACGATGGAAAGGCTGGTGTTTGCCATGGGCAGGGAAACACATCTGGTTTTCATTTTCTCTTTCTCTTTGAGTGCCAGATAAACAGGGGAGAGTGTGCCCTCACCTTGCAACTCTCCTGCCCTCTGCTGCTGAGAGGGAGAAACGTCCCAGCTTCTGGAAGGACATCAGGACAAAGGTATGTTATAAAAATAAGTCCAGGCTGGCAGTTCTTGTGGGCATCAGCTGCTGGCATCTGCATTGCTGGTGACATGAGCATGGCACAGCAGGTAACAGATTGCTTTTCCTTGTGTGACACAGGAACTCTTGACTTGAAAGCTAGAGGGATGCAATAGACAGAGCTGCAACCTCTGCCAGACATGGCAAAGGTGAGTGGGTTGTTGTTTCAGTTCCTGCTGATGTCAGGAAGGACTGTAAGGATGAAAAGGCTGGTGTTTGCCATGGGCAGTGAAACACATCTGGTTTTCATTTTCTCTTTCTCTTTGAGTGCCAGATAAACAGGGGAGAGTGTGCCCTCACCTTGTAACTCCCCTGCCCTCTTCTGCTGAGATGGTGAAACGTCCCAGCTTCTAGAAGGACATCAGGACAAAGATATGTAATGAAAATAAGTCCAGGCTGGCTGTCCTTGTGGGCATCAGCTGCTGGCATCTGCATTGCTGCTGACATGAGCATGGCAAAGCAGGTAAAAGATTGCTTTTCCTTGTGTGACACAGGAGCTCTTGAGTTGAAAGCTAGAGGGATGCAATAGACAGAGCTGCAACCTCTGCCAGACATGGCAAAGGTGAGTGGGATGTTGTTTCAATTAGTGCTGATGTCAGGAAGGACTGTAAGTATGGAAAGGCTGGTGTTTGCCATGGGCAGGGAAACACATCTGGTTTTCATTTTCTCTTTCTTTTTGAGTGCCAGATAAACAGGGGAGAGTGTGCCCTCACCTTGTAACTCCCCTGCCCTCTTCTGCTGAGATGGTGAAACGTCCCAGCTTCTAGAAGGACATCAGGACAAAGATATGTAATGAAAGTAAGTCCAGGCTGGCAGTCCTTGTGGGCATCAGCTACTGGCATCTGCATTGCTGCTGACATGAGCATGGCACAGCAGGTAAAAGGTTGCTTTTCCTTGTGTGACACAGGAGCTCTTGAGTTGAAGGCTAGAGGAATGCAATAGCAAGAGCTGCAACCTCTGCCAGACATGGCAAAGGTGAGTGGGATGTTGTTTCAATTAGTGCTGATGTCAGGAAGGACTGTAAGGATGGAAAGGCTGGTGTTTGCCATGGGCAGGGAAACACATCTGGTTTTCATTTTCTCTTTCTCTTTGAGTGCCAGATAAACAGGGGAGAGTGTGCCCTCATCTTTCAACTCTCCTGCCCTCTGCTGCTTAGAGGGAGAAACGTCCCAGCTTCTGGAAGGACATCAGGACAAAGATATGTTATAAAAATAAGTCCAGGCTGGCAGTTCTTGTGGGCATCATCTGCTGGCATCTGCATTGCTGGTGACATGAGCATGGCACAGCAGGTAACAGATTGCTTTTCCTTGTGTGACACAGGAACTCTTGAGTTGAAAGCTAGAGGGATGCAATAGCAAGAGCTGCAACCTCTGCCAGACATGGCAAAGGTGAGTGGGATGTTGTTTCAAGTAGTGCTGATGTCAGGAAGGACTGTAAGGATGAAAAGGCTGGTGTTTGCCATGGGCAGTGAAACACATCTGGTTTTCATTTTCTCTTTCTCTTTGAGTGCCAGATAAACAGGGGAGAGTGTGCCCTCACCTTGTAACTCCCCTGCCCTCTTCTGCTGAGATGGTGAAACGTCCCAGCTTCTAGAAGGACATCAGGACAAAGATATGTAATGAGAATAGGTCCAGGCTGGCTGTCCTTGTGGGCATCAGCTGCTGGCATCTGCATTGCTGCTGACATGAGCATGGCAAAGCAGGTAAAAGATTGCTTTTCCTTGTGTGACACAGGAGCTCTTGAGTTGAAAGCTAGAGGGATGCAATAGACAGAGCTGCAACCTCTGCCAGACATGGCAAAGGTGAGTGGGATGTTGTTTCAATTAGTGCTGATGTCAGGAAGGACTGTAAGGATGGAAAGGCTGGTGTTTGCCATGGGCAGGGAAACACATCTGGTTTTCATTTTCTCTTTCTCTTTGAGTGCCAGATAAACAGGGGAGAGTGTGCCCTCACCTTGTAACTCCCCTACCCTCTTCTGCTGAGATGGTGAAACGTCCCAGCTTCTAGAAGGACATCAGGACAAAGATATGTAATGAAAGTAAGTCCAGGCTGGCAGTCCTTGTGGGCATCAGCTACTGGCATCTGCATTGCTGCTGACATGAGCATGGCACAGCAGGTAAAAGGTTGCTTTTCCTTGTGTGACACAGGAACTCTTGAGTTGAAGGCTAGAGGAATGCAATAGACAGAGCTGCAACCTCTGCCAGACATGGCAAAGGTGAGTGGGATGTTGTTTCAATTAGTGCTGATGTCAGGAAGGACTGTAAGGATGGAAAGGCTGGTGTTTGCCATGGGCAGGGAAACACATCTTGTTTTCATTTTCTCTTTCTCTTTGAGTGCCAGATAAACAGGGGAGAGTGTGCCCTCACCTTGCAACTCTCCTGCCCTCTGCTGCTGAGAGGGAGAAACGTCCCAGCTTCTGGAAGGACATCAGGACAAAGGTATGTTATAACAATAAGTCCAGGCTGGCAGTCCTTGTGGGCATCAGCTGCTGGCATCTGCATTGCTGGTGACATGAGCATGGCACAGCAGGTAACAGATTGCTTTTCCTTGTGTGACACAGGAGCTCTTGAGTTGAAAGCTAGAGGGATGCAATAGACAGAGCTGCAACCTCTGCCAGACATGGCAAAGGTGAGTGGGATGTTGTTTCAATTAGTGCTGATGTCAGGATGGACTGTAAGGATGGAAAGGCTGGTGTTTGCCATGGGCAGGGAAACACATCTGGTTTTCATTTTCTCTTTCTCTTTGAGTGCCAGATAAACAGGGGAGAGTGTGCCCTCACCATGTGACTCTCCTGCCCTCTGCTGCTGAGAGGGAGAAATGTCCCAGCTTCTGGAAGGACATCAGGACAAAGATATGTTATAAAAATAAGTCCAGGCTGGCAGTCCCTGTGGGCATCAGCTGCTGGCATCTGCATTGCTGCTGCCATGAGCATGGCACGGCAGGTAACAGATTGCTTTTCCTTGTGTGACTCAGGAACTCTTGAGTTGAAAGCTAGAGGGATGCAATAGCAAGAGCTGCAACCTCTGCCAGACATGGCAAAGGTGAGTGGGATGTTGTTTCAAGTAGTGCTGATGTCAGGAAGGACTGTAAGGATGAAAAGGCTGGTGTTTGCCATGGGCAGTGAAACACATCTGGTTTTCATTTTCTCTTTGAGTGCCAGATAAACAGGGGAGAGTGTGCCCTCACCTTGTAACTCCCCTGCCCTCTTCTGCTGAGATGGTGAAACGTCCCAGCTTCTAGAAGGACATCAGGACAAAGATATGTAATGAAAATAAGTCCAGGCTGGCTGTCCTTGTGGGCATCAGCTGCTGGCATCTGCATTGCTGCTGACATGAGCATGGCAAAGCAGGTAAAAGATTGCTTTTCCTTGTGTGACACAGGAGCTCTTGAGTTGAAAGCTAGAGGGATGCAATAGACAGAGCTGCAACCTCTGCCAGACATGGCAAAGGTGAGTGGGATGTTGTTTCAATTAGTGCTGATGTCAGGAAGGACTGTAAGGATGGAAAGGCTGGTGTTTGCCATGGGCAGGGAAACACATCTGTTTTTCATTTTCTCTTTCTCTTTGAGTGCCAGATAAACAGGGGAGAGTGTGCCCTCACCTTGTAACTCCCCTACCCTCTTCTGCTGAGATGGTGAAACGTCCCAGCTTCTAGAAGGACATCAGGACAAAGATATGTAATGAAAGTAAGTCCAGGCTGGCAGTCCTTGTGGGCATCAGCTACTGGCATCTGCATTGCTGCTGACATGAGCATGGCACAGCAGGTAAAATGTTGCTTTTCCTTGTGTGACACAGGAGCTCTTGAGTTGAAGGCTAGAGGAATGCAATAGACAGAGCTGCAACCTCTGCCAGACATGGCAAAGGTGAGTGGGATGTTGTTTCAATTAGTGCTGATGTCAGGAAGGACTGTAAGGATGGAAAGGCTGGTGTTTGCCATGGGCAGGGAAACACATCTGGTTTTCATTTTCTCTTTCTCTTTGAGTGCCAGATAAACAGGGGAGAGTGTGCCCTCACCTTGCAACTCTCCTGCCCTCTGCTGCTGAGAGGGAGAAACGTCCCAGCTTCTGGAAGGACATCAGGACAAAGGTATGTTATAAAAATAAGTCCAGGCTGGCAGTTCTTGTGGGCATCAGCTGCTGGCATCTGCATTGCTGGTGACATGAGCATGGCACAGCAGGTAACAGATTGCTTTTCCTTGTGTGACTCAGGAACTCTTGACTTGAAAGCTAGAGGGATGCAATAGACAGAGCTGCAACCTCTGCCAGACATGGCAAAGGTGAGTGGGATGTTGTTTCAAGTAGTGCTGATGTCAGGAAGGACTGTAAGGATGAAAAGGCTGGTGTTTGCCATGGGCAGTGAAACACATCTGGTTTTCATTTTCTCTTTCTCTTTGAGTGCCAGATAAACAGGGGAGAGTGTGCCCTCACCTTGTAACTCCCCTGCCCTCTTCTGCTGAGATGGTGAAACGTCCCAGCTTCTAGAAGGACATCAGGACAAAGATATGTAATGAAAATAAGTCCAGGCTGGCTGTCCTTGTGGGCATCAGCTGCTGGCATCTGCATTGCTGCTGACATGAGCATGGCAAAGCAGGTAAAAGATTGCTTTTCCTTGTGTGACACAGGAGCTCTTGAGTTGAAAGCTAGAGGGATGCAATAGACAGAGCTGCAACCTCTGCCAGACATGGCAAAGGTGAGTGGGATGTTGTTTCAATTAGTGCTGATGTCAGGAAGGACTGTAAGTATGGAAAGGCTGGTGTTTGCCATGGGCAGGGAAACACATCTGGTTTTCATTTTCTCTTTCTCTTTGAGTGCCAGATAAACAGGGGAGAGTGTGCCCTCACCTTGTAACTCCCCTGCCCTCTTCTGCTGAGATGGTGAAACGTCCCAGCTTCTAGAAGGACATCAGGACAAAGATATGTAATGAAAGTAAGTCCAGGCTGGCAGTCCTTGTGGGCATCAGCTACTGGCATCTGCATTGCTGCTGACATGAGCATGGCACAGCAGGTAAAAGGTTGCTTTTCCTTGTGTGACACAGGAGCTCTTGAGTTGAAGGCTAGAGGAATGCAATAGACAGAGCTGCAACCTCTGCCAGACATGGCAAAGGTGAGTGGGATGTTGTTTCAATTAGTGCTGATGTCAGGAAGGACTGTAAGGATGGAAAGGCTGGTGTTTGCCATGGGCAGGGAAACACATCTGGTTTTCATTTTCTCTTTCTCTTTGAGTGCCAGATAAACAGGGGAGAGTGTGCCCTCACCTTGCAACTCCCCTGCCCTCTTCTGCTGAGATGGTGAAACGTCCCAGCTTCTAGAAGGACATCAGGACAACGATATGTAATGAAAGTAGGTCCAGGCTGGCAGTCCTTGTGGGCATCAGCTGCTGGCATCTGCATTGCTGCTGACATGAGCATGGCACAGCAGGTAAAAGGTTGCTTTTCCTTGTGTGACACAGGAGCTCTTGAGTTGAAGGCTAGAGGGATGCAATAGACAGAGCTGCAACCTCTGCCAGACATGGCAAAGGTGAGTGGGATGTTGTTTCAATTAGTGCTGATGTCAGGAAGGACTGTAAGGATGAAAAGGCTGGTGTTTGCCATGGGCAGTGAAACACATCTGGTTTTCATTTTCTCTTTGAGTGCCAGATAAACAGGGGAGAGTGTGCCCTCACCTTGTTACTCCCCTGCCCTCTTCTGCTGAGATGGTGAAACGTCCCAGCTTCTAGAAGGACATCAGGACAAAGATATGTAATGAAAATAAGTCCAGGCTGGCAGTCCTTGTGGGCATCAGCTACTGGCATCTGCATTGCTGCTGACATGAGCATGGCACAGCAGGTAAAAGGTTGCTTTTCCTTGTGTGACACAGGAGCTCTTGAGTTGAAGGCTAGAGGAATGCAATAGCAAGAGCTGCAACCTTTGCCAGACATGGCAAAGGTGAGTGGGATGTTGTTTCAATTAGTGCTGATGTCAGGAAGGACTGTAAGGATGGAAAGGCTGGTGTTTGCCATGGGCAGGGAAACACATCTGGTTTTCATTTTCTCTTTCTCTTTGAGTGCCAGATAAACAGGGGAGAGTGTGCCCTCACCTTGCAACTCTCCTGCCCTCTGCTGCTGAGAGGGAGAAACGTCCCAGCTTCTGGAAGGACATCAGGACAAAGGTATGTTATAAAAATAAGTCCAGGCTGGCAGTTCTTGTGGGCATCAGCTGCTGGCATCTGCATTGCTGGTGACATGAGCATGGCAAAGCAGGTAACAGATTGCTTTTCCTTGTGTGACACAGGAACTCTTGACTTGAAAGCTAGAGGGATGCAATAGACAGAGCTGCAACCTCTGCCAGACATGGCAAAGGTGAGTGGGTTGTTGTTTCAGTTCCTGCTGATGTCAGGAAGGACTGTAAGGATGAAAAGGCTGGTGTTTGCCATGGGCAGTGAAACACATCTGGTTTTCATTTTCTCTTTCTCTTTGAGTGCCAGATAAACAGGGGAGAGTGTGCCCTCACCTTGTAACTCCCCTGCCCTCTTCTGCTGAGATGGTGAAACGTCCCAGCTTCTAGAAGGACATCAGGACAAAGATATGTAATGAAAATAAGTCCAGGCTGGCTGTCCTTGTGGGCATCAGCTGCTGGCATCTGCATTGCTGCTGACATGAGCATGGCAAAGCAGGTAAAAGATTGCTTTTCCTTGTGTGACACAGGAGCTCTTGAGTTGAAAGCTAGAGGGATGCAATAGACAGAGCTGCAACCTCTGCCAGACATGGCAAAGGTGAGTGGGATGTTGTTTCAATTAGTGCTGATGTCAGGAAGGACTGTAAGTATGGAAAGGCTGGTGTTTGCCATGGGCAGGGAAACACATCTGGTTTTCATTTTCTCTTTCTTTTTGAGTGCCAGATAAACAGGGGAGAGTGTGCCCTCACCTTGTAACTCCCCTGCCCTCTTCTGCTGAGATGGTGAAACGTCCCAGCTTCTAGAAGGACATCAGGACAAAGATATGTAATGAAAGTAAGTCCAGGCTGGCAGTCCTTGTGGGCATCAGCTACTGGCATCTGCATTGCTGCTGACATGAGCATGGCACAGCAGGTAAAAGGTTGCTTTTCCTTGTGTGACACAGGAGCTCTTGAGTTGAAGGCTAGAGGAATGCAATAGCAAGAGCTGCAACCTCTGCCAGACATGGCAAAGGTGAGTGGGATGTTGTTTCAATTAGTGCTGATGTCAGGAAGGACTGTAAGGATGGAAAGGCTGGTGTTTGCCATGGGCAGGGAAACACATCTGGTTTTCATTTTCTCTTTCTCTTTGAGTGCCAGATAAACAGGGGAGAGTGTGCCCTCACCTTGCAACTCTCCTGCCCTCTGCTGCTGAGAGGGAGAAACGTCCCAGCTTCTGGAAGGACATCAGGACAAAGGTATGTTATAACAATAAGTCCAGGCTGGCAGTCCTTGTGGGCATCAGCTGCTGGCATCTGCATTGCTGGTGACATGAGCATGGCACAGCAGGTAACAGATTGCTTTTCCTTGTGTGACACAGGAGCTCTTGAGTTGAAAGCTAGAGGGATGCAATAGACAGAGCTGCAACCTCTGCCAGACATGGCAAAGGTGAGTGGGATGTTGTTTCAATTAGTGCTGATGTCAGGAAGGACTGTAAGGATGGAAAGGCTGGTGTTTGCCATGGGCAGGGAAACACATCTGGTTTTCATTTTCTCTTTCTCTTTGAGTGCCAGATAAACAGGGGAGAGAGTGCCCTCACCATGTGACTCTCCTGCCCTCTGCTGCTGAGAGGGAGAAATGTCCCAGCTTCTGGAAGGACATCAGGACAAAGATATGTTATAAAAATAAGTCCAGGCTGGCAGTCCCTGTGGGCATCAGCTGCTGGCATCTGCATTGCTGCTGCCATGAGCATGGCACGGCAGGTAACAGATTGCTTTTCCTTGTGTGACTCAGGAACTCTTGAGTTGAAAGCTAGAGGGATGCAATAGCAAGAGCTGCAACCTCTGCCAGACATGGCAAAGGTGAGTGGGATGTTGTTTCAAGTAGTGCTGATGTCAGGAAGGACTGTAAGGATGAAAAGGCTGGTGTTTGCCATGGGCAGGGAAACACATCTGGTTTTCATTTTCTCTTTCTCTTTGAGTGCCAGATAAACAGGGGAGAGTGTGCCCTAACCTTGTAACTCCCCTGCCCTCTTCTGCTGAGATGGTGAAACGTCCCAGCTTCTGGAAGGACATCAGGACAAAGGTATGTTATAACAATAAGTCCAGGCTGGCAGTCCTTGTGGGCATCAGCTGCTGGCATCTGCATTGCTGCTGACATGAGCATGGCACAGCAGGTAACAGATTGCTTTTCCTTGTGTGACACATAAGCTCATGACTTGAAAGCTAGAGGGATGCAATAGACAGAGCTGCAACCTCTGCCAGACATGGCAAAGGTGAGTGGGTTGTTGTTTCAGTTCCTGCTGATGTCATGAAGGACTGTAAGGATGGAAAGGCTGGTGTTTGCCATGGGCAGTGAAACACATCTGGTTTTCATTTTCTCTTTCTCTTTGAGTGCCAGATAAACAGGGGAGAGTGTGCCCTCACCTTGTAACTCCCCTGCCCTCTTCTGCTGAGATGGTGAAACGTCCCAGCTTCTAGAAGGACATCAGGACAAAGATATGTAATGAAAATAAGTGCAGGCTGGCAGTCATTGTGGGCATCAGCTGCTGGCATCTGCATTGCTGCTGCCATGAGCATGGCAAAGCAGGTAAAAGATTGCTTTTCCTTGAGTGACACAGGATCTCTTGAGTTGAAAGCTAGAGGGATGCAATAGCAAGAGCTGCAACCTCTGCCAGACATGGCAAAGGTGAGTGGGATGTTGTTTCAATTAGTGCTGATGTCAGGAAGGACTGTAAGGATGGAAAGGCTGGTGTTTGCCATGGGCAGGGAAACACATCTGGTTTTCATTTTCTCTTTCTCTTTGTGTGCCAGATAGACAGGGGAGAGTGTGCCCTCACCTTGTAACTCCCCTGCCCTCTGCTGCTGAGATGGTGAAATGTCCCAGCTTCTAGAAGGACATCAGGACAAAGATATGTAATGAAAATAAGTCCAGGCTGGCTGTCCTTGTGGGCATCAGCTGCTGGCATCTGCATTGCTGCTGCCATGAGCATGGCAAAGCAGGTAAAAGGTTGCTTTTCCTTGTGTGACACAGGAGCTCTTGACTTGACAGCTAGAGGGATGCAATAGACAGAGCTGCAACCTCTGCCAGACATGGCAAAGGTGAGTGGGATGTTGTTTCAATTAGTGCTGATGTCAGGAAGGACTGTAAGGATGGAAAGGCTGGTGTTTGCCATGGGCAGGGAAACACATCTGGTTTTCATCTTCTCTTTCTCTTTGAGTGCCAGATAAACAGGGGAGACTGTGCCCTCACCTTGTAACTCCCCTGCCCTCTTCTGCTGAGATGGTGAAACGTCCCAGCTTCTAGAAGGACATCAGGACAAAGATATGTAATGAAAATAAGTCCAGGCTGGCTGTCCTTGTGGGCATCAGCTGCTGGCATCTGCATTGCTGCTGACATGAGCATGGCAAAGCAGGTAAAAGTATGCTTTTCCTTGTGTGACACAGGAGCTCTTGAGTTGAAAGCTAGAGGGATGCAATAGACAGAGCTGCAACCTCTGCCAGACATGGCAAAGGTGAGTGGGATGTTGTTTCAATTAGTGCTGATGTCAGGAAGGACTGTAAGGATGGAAAGTCTGGTGTTTGCCATGGGCAGGGAAAGACATCTGGTTTTCATCTTCTCCTTCTCTATAAGTGCCAGATAAACAGGGGAGAGTGTGCCCTCATCTTGCAACTCTCCTGCCCTCTGCTGCTGAGAGGGAGAAATGTCCCAGCTTCTGGAAGGACATCAGGACAACGGTATGTTATAACAATAAGTCCAGGCTGGCTGTCCTTGTGGGCATCAGCTGCTGGCATCTGCATTGCTGCTGCCATGAGCATGGCAAAGCAGGTAAAAGATTGCTTTTCCTTGTTTGACAGAGGTTCTTTTGACTTGAAAGCAAGAGGGATGCAATAGCAAGAGCTGCAACCTCTGCCAGACATGGCAAAGGTGAGTGGGATGTTGTTTCAAATAGTGCTGATGTCAGGAAGGACTGTAAGGATGGAAAGGCTGGTGTTTGCCATGGGCAGGGAAACACATCTGGTTTTCATTTTCTCTTTCTCTTTGAGTGCCAGATAAACAGGGGAGAGTGTGCCCTCACCTTGCAACTCTCCTGCCCTCTGCTGCTGAGAGGGAGAAATGTCCCAGCTTCTGGAAGGGCATCAGGACAAAGGTATGTTATAAAAATAAGTCCAGGCTGGCAGTCCTTGTGGGCATCAGCTGCTGGCATCTGCATTGCTGCTGACATGAGCATGGCACAGCAGGTAACAGATTGCTTTTCCTTGTGTGACACAGGAGCTCTTGACTTGAAAGCTAGAGGGATGCAATAGACAGAGCTGCAACCTCTGCCAGACATGGCAAAGGTGAGTGGGATGTTGTTTCAAGTAGTGCTGATGTCAGGAAGGACTGTAAGGATGAAAAGGCTGGTGTTTGCCATGGGCAGGGAAACACATCTGGTTTTCATTTTCTCTTTCTCTTTGAGTGCCAGATAAACAGGGGAGAGTGTGCCCTCACCTTGTAACTCCCCTGCCCTCTTCTGCTGAGATGGTGAAACTTCCCAGCTTCTAGAAGGACATCAGGACAAAGATATGTAATGAAAGTAAGTCCAGGCTGGCAGTCCTTGTGGGCATCAGCTGCTGGCATCTGCATTGCTGCTGACATGAGCATGGCACAGCAGGTAAAAGGTTGCTTTTCCTTGTGTGACACAGGAACTCTTGAGTTGAAAGCTAGAGGGATGCAATAGCAAGAGCTGCAACCTCTGCCAGACATGGCAAAGGTGAGTGGGATGTTGTTTCAATTAGTGCTGATGTCAGGAAGGACTGTAAGGATGGAAAGGCTGGTGTTTGCCATGGGCAGGGAAACACATCTGGTTTTCATTTTCTCTTTCTCTTTGTGTGCCAGATAAACAGGGGAGAGTGTGCCCTCAGCTTTTAACCCAGCTGCCCTCTGCTGCTGAGAGGGAGAAATGTCCCAGCTTCTGGAAGGACATCAGGACAAAGATATGTAATGAAAGTAAGTCCAGGCTGGCTGTCCTTGTGGGCATCAGCTGCTGGCATCTGCATTGCTGCTGACATGAGCATGGCACAGCAGGTAAAAGGTTGCTTTTCCTTGTGTGACACAGGAGCTCTTGAGTTGAAAGCTAGAGGGATGCAATAGACAGAGCTGCAACCTCTGCCAGACATGGCAAAGGTGAGTGGGATGTTGTTTCAAGTAGTGCTGATGTCAGGAAGGACTGTAAGGATGGAAAGGCTGGTGTTTGCCATGGGCAAGGAAACACATCTGGTTTTCATCTTCTCTTTCTCTTTGAGTGCCAGATAAACAGGGGAGACTGTGCCCTCACCTTGTAACTCCCCTGCCCTCTTCTGCTGAGATGGTGAAACGTCCCAGCTTCTAGAAGGACATCAGGACAAAGATATGTAATGAAAATAAGTCCAGGCTGGCTGTCCTTGTGGGCATCAGCTGCTGGCATCTGCATTGCTGCTGACATGAGCATGGCAAAGCAGGTAAAAGTATGCTTTTCCTTGTGTGACACAGGAGCTCTTGAGTTGAAAGCTAGAGGGATGCAATAGCAAGAGCTGCAACCTCTGCCAGACATGGCAAAGGTGAGTGGGATGTTGTTTCAATTAGTGCTGATGTCAGGAAGGACTGTAAGGATGGAAAGTCTGGTGTTTGCCATGGGCAGGGAAAGACATCTGGTTTTCATCTTCTCCTTCTCTATAAGTGCCAGATAAACAGGGGAGAGTGTGCCCTCATCTTGCAACTCTCCTGCCCTCTGCTGCTGAGAGGGAGAAATGTCCCAGCTTCTGGAAGGACATCAGGACAAAGATATGTTATAACAATAAGTCCAGGCTGGCAGTCCTTGTGGGCATCAGCTGCTGGCATCTGCATTGCTGCTGCCATGAGCATGGCACGGCAGGTAACACATTACTTTTCCTTGTGTGACTCAGGAACTCTTGAGTTGAAAGCTAGAGGGATGCAATAGCAAGAGCTGCAACCTCTGCCAGACATGGCAAAGGTGAGTGGGATGTTGTTTCAAGTAGTGCTGATGTCAGGAAGGACTGTAAGGATGAAAAGGCTGGTGTTTGCCATGGGCAGGGAAACACATCTGGTTTTCATTTTCTCTTTCTCTTTGAGTGCCAGATAAACAGGGGAGAGTGTGCCCTAACCTTGTAACTCCCCTGCCCTCTTCTGCTGAGATGGTGAAACGTCCCAGCTTCTAGAAGGACATCAGGACAAAGATATGTAATGAAAATAAGTCCAGGCTGGCTGTACTTGTGGGCATCAGCTGCTGGCATCTGCATTGCTGCTGCCCTGAGCATGGCAAAGCAGGTAACAGATAGCTTTTCCTTGTGTGACACAGGAGCTCATGACTTGAAAGCTAGAGGGATGTAATAGAAAGAGCTGCAACCTCTGCCAGACATGGCAAAGGTGAGTGGGTTGTTGTTTCAGTTGCTGCTGATGTCAGGAAGGACTGTAAGGATGGAAAGGCTGGTGTTTGCCATGGGCAGGGAAACACATCTGGTTTTCATTTTCTCTTTCTCTTTGAGTGCCAGATAAACAGAGGAGAGTCTGCCCTCACCTTGTAACTCCCCTGCCCTCTTCTGCTGAGAGGGAGAAATGTCCCACCTTCAGGAAGGACATCAGGACAACGGTATGTTATAACAATAAGTCCAGGCTGGCTGTCCTTGTGGGCATCAGCAGCAGACATCTGCATTGCTGCTGCCATGAGCATGGCAAAGCAGGTAAAAGATTGCTTTTCCTTGTTTGACAGAGGTTCTTTTGACTTGAAAGCAAGAGGGATGCAATAGCAAGAGCTGCAACCTCTGCCAGACATGGCAAAGGTGAGTGGGATGTTGTTTCAAATAGTGCTGATGTCAGGAAGGACTGTAAGGATGGAAAGGCTGGTGTTTGCCATGGGCAGGGAAACACATCTGGTTTTCATTTTCTCTTTCTCTTTGAGTGCCAGATAAACAGGGGAGAGTGTGCCCTCACCTTGCAACTCTCCTGCCCTCTGCTGCTGAGAGGGAGAAATGTCCCAGCTTCTGGAAGGGCATCAGGACAAAGGTATGTTATAAAAATAAGTCCAGGCTGGCAGTCCTTGTGGGCATCAGCTGCTGGCATCTGCATTGCTGCTGACATGAGCATGGCACAGCAGGTAACAGATTGCTTTTCCTTGTGTGACACAGGAGCTCTTGAGTTGAAAGCTAGAGGGATGCAATAGACAGAGCTGCAACCTCTGCCAGACATGGCAAAGGTGAGTGGGATGTTGTTTCAATTAGTGCTGATGTCAGGAAGGACTGTAAGGATGGAAAGTCTGGTGTTTGCCATGGGCAGGGAAAGACATCTGGTTTTCATCTTCTCCTTCTCTATAAGTGCCAGATAAACAGGGGAGAGTGTGCCCTCACCTTGTAACTCCCCTGCCCTCTTCAGCTAGATGGTGAAATGTCCCAGCTTCTAGAAGGACATCAGGACAAAGATATGTAATGAAAGTAAGTCCAGGCTGGCTGTCCTTGTGGGCATCAGCTGCTGGCATCTGCATTGCTGCTGACATGAGCATGGCACAGCAGGTAAAAGGTTGCTTTTCCTTGTGTGACACAGGAGCTCTTGAGTTGAAAGCTAGAGGGATGCAATAGACAGAGCTGCAACCTCTGCCAGACATGGCAAAGGTGAGTGGGATGTTGTTTCAAGTAGTGCTGATGTCAGGAAGGACTGTAAGGATGGAAAGTCTGGTGTTTGCCATGGGCAGGGAAACACATCTGGTTTTCATTTTCTCTTTCTCTTTGAGTGCCAGATAAACAGGGGAGACTGTGCCCTCACCTTGTAACTCCCCTGCCCTCTTCTGCTGAGATGGTGAAACGTCCCAGCTTCTAGAAGGACATCAGGACAAAGATATGTAATGAAAGTAAGTCCAGGCTGGCTGTCCTTGTGGGCATCAGCTGCTGGCATCTGCATTGCTGCTGCCATGAGCATGGCAAAGCAGGTAAAAGGTTGCTTTTCCTTGTGTGACACAGGAGCTCTTGACTTGACAGCTAGAGGGATGCAATAGACAGAGCTGCAACCTCTGCCAGACATGGCAAAGGTGAGTGGGATGTTGTTTCAATTAGTGCTGATGTCAGGAAGGACTGTAAGGATGGAAAGTCTGGTGTTTGCCATGGGCAGGGAAAGACATCTGGTTTTCATCTTCTCCTTCTCTATAAGTGCCAGATAAACAGGGGAGAGTGTGCCCTCATCTTGCAACTCTCCTGCCCTCTGCTGCTGAGATGGTGAAACGTCCCAGCTTCTAGAAGGACATCAGGACAAAGATATGTAATGAAAGTAAGTCCAGGCTGGCAGTCCTTGTGGGCATCAGCTGCTGGCATCTGCATTCCTGCTGACATGAGCATGGCACAGCAGGTAAAAGGCTGCTTTTCCTTGTGTGACACAGGAACTCTTGAGTTGAAAGCTAGAGGGATGCAATAGCAAGAGCTGCAACCTCTGCCAGACATGGCAAAGGTGAGTGGGATGTTGTTTCAATTAGTGCTGATGTCAGGAAGGACTGTAAGGATGGAAAGGCTGGTGTTTGCCATGGGCAGGGAAACACATCTGGTTTTCATTTTCTCTTTCTCTTTGAGTGCCAGATAAACAGGGGAGAGTGTGCCCTCACCTTGCAACTCTCCTGCCCTCTGCTGCTGAGATGGAGAAATGTCCCAGCTTCTGGAAGGACATCAGGACAAAGATATGTTATAAAAATAAGTCCAGGCTGGCAGTCCTTGTGGGCATCAGCTGCTGGCATCTGCATTGCTGCTGCCATGAGCATGGCACGGCAGGTAACAGATTGCTTTTCCTTGTGTGACTCAGGAACTCTTGAGTTGAAAGCTAGAGGGATGCAATAGCAAGAGCTGCAACCTCTGCCAGACATGGCAAAGGTGAGTGGGATGTTGTTTCAATTAGTGCTGATGTCAGGAAGGACTGTAAGGATGGAAAGTCTGGTGTTTGCCATGGGCAGGGAAAGACATCTGGTTTTCATCATCTCCTTCTCTTTGAGTGCCAGATAAACAGGGGAGAGTGTGCCCTCATCTTGCAACTCTCCTGCCCTCTGCTGCTGAGAGGGAGAAATGTCCCAGCTTCTGGAAGGACATCAGGACAAAGATATGTTATAAAAATAAGTCCAGGCTGGCAGTTCTTTTGGGCATCAGCTGCTGGCATCTGCATTGCTGGTGACATGAGCATGGCACAGCAGGTAACAGATTGCTTTTCCTTGTGTGACACAGGAACTCTTGACTTGAAAGCTAGAGGGATGCAATAGCAAGAGCTGCAACCTCTGCCAGACATGGCAAAGGTGAGTGGGATGTTGTTTCAATTAGTGCTGATGTCAGGAAGGACTGTAAGGATGAAAAGGCTGGTGTTTGCCATGGGCAGGGAAACACATCTGGTTTTCATTTTCTCTTTCTCTTTGAGTGCCAGATAAACAGGGGAGAGTGTGCCCTCACCTTGTAACTCCCCTGCCCTCTTCTGCTGAGATGGTGAAACGTCCCAGCTTCTAGAAGGACATCAGGACAAAGATATGTAATGAAAATAAGTCCAGGCTGGCTGTCCTTGTGGGCATCAGCTGCTGGCATCTGCATTGCTGCTGCCATGAGCATGGCAAAGCAGGTAAAAGATTGCTTTTCCTTGAGTGACACAGGAGCTCTTCACTTGAAAGCTAGAGGGATGCAATAGCAAGAGCTGCAACCTCTGCCAGACATGGCAAAGGTGAGTGGGTTGTTGTTTCAATTAGTGCTGATGTCAGGAAGGACTGTAAGGATGGAAAGGCTGGTGTTTGCCATGGGCAGGGAAACACATCTGGTTTTCATTTTCTCTTTCTCTTTGAGTGCCAGATAAACAGAGGAGAGTGTGCCCTCACCTTGCAACTCTCCTGCCCTCTGCTGCTGAGAGGGAGAAATGTTCCAGCTTCTGGAAGGGCATCAGGACAAAGGTATGTTATAAAAATAAGTCCAGGCTGGCAGTCCTTGTGGGCATCAGCTGCTGGCATCTGCATTGCTGCTGACATGAGCATGGCACAGCAGGTAACAGATTGCTTTTCCTTGTGTGACACAGGAGCTCTTGACTTGAAAGCTAGAGGGATGCAATAGACAGAGCTGCAACCTCTGCCAGACATGGCAAAGGTGAGTGGGATGTTGTTTCAATTAGTGCTGATGTCAGGAAGGACTGTAAGGATGGAAAGGCTGGTGTTTGCCATGGGCAGGGAAACACATCTGGTTTTCATTTTCTCTTTCTCTTTGAGTGCCAGATAAACAGGGGAGACTGTGCCCTCACCTTGTAACTCCCCTGCCCTCTTCTGCTGAGATGGTGAAACGTCCCAGCTTCTAGAAGGACATCAGGACAAAGATATGTAATGAAAGTAAGTCCAGGCTGGCTGTCCTTGTGGGCATCAGCTGCTGGCATCTGCATTGCTGCTGCCATGAGCATGGCAAAGCAGGTAAAAGGTTGCTTTTCCTTGTGTGACACAGGAGCTCTTGACTTGACAGCTAGAGGGATGCAATAGACAGAGCTGCAACCTCTGCCAGACATGGCAAAGGTGAGTGGGATGTTGTTTCAATTAGTGCTGATGTCAGGAAGGACTGTAAGGATGGAAAGTCTGGTGTTTGCCATGGGCAGGGAAAGACATCTGGTTTTCATCTTCTCCTTCTCTATAAGTGCCAGATAAACAGGGGAGAGTGTGCCCTCATCTTGCAACTCTCCTGCCCTCTGCTGCTGAGATGGTGAAACGTCCCAGCTTCTAGAAGGACATCAGGACAAAGATATGTAATGAAAGTAAGTCCAGGCTGGCAGTCCTTGTGGGCATCAGCTGCTGGCATCTGCATTCCTGCTGACATGAGCATGGCACAGCAGGTAAAAGGCTGCTTTTCCTTGTGTGACACAGGAACTCTTGAGTTGAAAGCTAGAGGGATGCAATAGCAAGAGCTGCAACCTCTGCCAGACATGGCAAAGGTGAGTGGGATGTTGTTTCAATTAGTGCTGATGTCAGGAAGGACTGTAAGGATGGAAAGGCTGGTGTTTGCCATGGGCAGGGAAACACATCTGGTTTTCATTTTCTCTTTCTCTTTGAGTGCCAGATAAACAGGGGAGAGTGTGCCCTCACCTTGCAACTCTCCTGCCCTCTGCTGCTGAGATGGAGAAATGTCCCAGCTTCTGGAAGGACATCAGGACAAAGATATGTTATAAAAATAAGTCCAGGCTGGCAGTCCTTGTGGGCATCAGCTGCTGGCATCTGCATTGCTGCTGCCATGAGCATGGCACGGCAGGTAACAGATTGCTTTTCCTTGTGTGACTCAGGAACTCTTGAGTTGAAAGCTAGAGGGATGCAATAGCAAGAGCTGCAACCTCTGCCAGACATGGCAAAGGTGAGTGGGATGTTGTTTCAATTAGTGCTGATGTCAGGAAGGACTGTAAGGATGGAAAGTCTGGTGTTTGCCATGGGCAGGGAAAGACATCTGGTTTTCATCATCTCCTTCTCTTTGAGTGCCAGATAAACAGGGGAGAGTGTGCCCTCATCTTGCAACTCTCCTGCCCTCTGCTGCTGAGAGGGAGAAATGTCCCAGCTTCTGGAAGGACATCAGGACAAAGATATGTTATAAAAATAAGTCCAGGCTGGCAGTTCTTTTGGGCATCAGCTGCTGGCATCTGCATTGCTGGTGACATGAGCATGGCACAGCAGGTAACAGATTGCTTTTCCTTGTGTGACACAGGAACTCTTGACTTGAAAGCTAGAGGGATGCAATAGCAAGAGCTGCAACCTCTGCCAGACATGGCAAAGGTGAGTGGGATGTTGTTTCAATTAGTGCTGATGTCAGGAAGGACTGTAAGGATGAAAAGGCTGGTGTTTGCCATGGGCAGGGAAACACATCTGGTTTTCATTTTCTCTTTCTCTTTGAGTGCCAGATAAACAGGGGAGACTGTGCCCTCACCTTGTAACTCCCCTGCCCTCTTCTGCTGAGATGGTGAAACGTCCCAGCTTCTAGAAGGACATCAGGACAAAGATATGTAATGAAAATAAGTCCAGGCTGGCTGTACTTGTGGGCATCAGCTGCTGGCATCTGCATTGCTGCTGCCATGAGCATGGCAAAGCAGGTAAAAGATTGCTTTTCCTTGAGTGACACAGGAGCTCTTCACTTGAAAGCTAGAGGGATGCAATAGCAAGAGCTGCAACCTCTGCCAGACATGGCAAAGGTGAGTGGGTTGTTGTTTCAATTAGTGCTGATGTCAGGAAGGACTGTAAGGATGGAAAGGCTGGTGTTTGCCATGGGCAGGGAAACACATCTGGTTTTCATTTTCTCTTTCTCTTTGAGTGCCAGATAAACAGAGGAGAGTGTGCCCTCACCTTGCAACTCTCCTGCCCTCTGCTGCTGAGAGGGAGAAATGTTCCAGCTTCTGGAAGGGCATCAGGACAAAGGTATGTTATAAAAATAAGTCCAGGCTGGCTGTCCTTGTGGGCATCAGCTGCTGGCATCTGCATTGCTGCTGACATGAGCATGGCACAGCAGGTAACAGATTGCTTTTCCTTGTTTGACACAGGAGCTCTTGAGTTGAAAGCTAGAGGGATGCAATAGAAAGAGCTGCAACCTCTGCCAGACATGGCAAAGGTGAGTGGGATGTTGTTTCAAGTAGTGCTGATGTCAGGAAGGACTGTAAGGATGGAAAGGCTGGTGTTTGCCATGGGCAGGGAAACACATCTGGTTTTCATTTTCTCTTTCTCTTTGAGTGCCAGATAAACAGGGGAGAGTGTGCCCTCACCTTGCAACTCTCCTGCCCTCTGCTGCTGAGAGGGAGAAATGTCCCAGCTTCTGGAAGGGCATCAGGACAAAGGTATGTTATAAAAATAAGTCCAGGCTGGCAGTCCTTGTGGGCATCAGCTGCTGGCATCTGCATTGCTGCTGACATGAGCATGGCACAGCAGGTAACAGATTGCTTTTCCTTGTGTGACACAGGAGCTCTTGACTTGAAAGCTAGAGGGATGCAATAGACAGAGCTGCAACCTCTGCCAGACATGGCAAAGGTGAGTGGGATGTTGTTTCAATTAGTGCTGATGTCAGGAAGGACTGTAAGGATGGAAAGGCTGGTGTTTGCCATGGGCAGGGAAACACATCTGGTTTTCATTTTCTCTTTCTCTTTGAGTGCCAGATAAACAGAGGAGAGTGTGCCCTCACCTTGCAACTCTCCTGCCCTCTTCTGCTGAGAGGGAGAAATGTCCCAGCTTCTGGAAGGACATCAGGACAAAGATATGTAATGAAAGTAGGTCCAGGCTGGCTGTCCTTGTGGGCATCAGCTGCTGGCATCTGCATTGCTGCTGACATGAGCATGGCAAAGCAGGTAAAAGATTGCTTTTCCTTGTGTGACACAGGAGCTCTTGACTTGACAGCTAGAGGGATGCAATAGACAGAGCTGCAACCTCTGCCAGACATGGCAAAGGTGAGTGGGATGTTTTTTCAGTTGCTGCTGATGTCAGGAAGGACTGGAAGGATGGAAAGGCTGGTGTTTGCCATGGGCAGGGAAAGACATCTGGTTTTCATTTTCTCTTTCTCTTTGAGTGCCAGATAAACAGGGGAGAGTGTGCCCTCACCTTGTAACTCCCCTGCCCTCTTCTGCTGAGATGGTGAAACGTCCAGCTTCTAGAAGGACATCAGGACAAAGATATGTAATGAAAATAAGTCCAGGCTGTCTGTCCTTGTGGGCATCAGCTGCAGACATCTGCATTGCTGCTGCCATGAGCATGGCACAGCAGGTAACAGATTGCTTTTCCTTGTGTGACACAGGAGCTCTTGACTTGAAAGCTAGAGGGATGCAATAGCAAGAGCTGCAACCTCTGCCAGACATGGCAAAGGTGAGTGGGATGTTGTTTCAATTAGTGCTGATGTCAGGAAGGACTGTAAGGATGGAAAGGCTGGTGTTTGCCATGGGCAGGGAAACACATATGGTTTTCATTTTCTCTTTCTCTTTGAGTGCCAGATAAACAGGGGAGAGTGTGCCCTCACCTTGTAACTCCCCTGCCCTCTTCTGCTGAGATGTTGAAACGTCCCAGCTTCTAGAAGGACATCAGGACAAAGATATGTAATGAAAGTAAGTCCAGGCTGGCAGTCCTTGTGGGCATCAGCTGCTGGCATCTGCATTGCTGCTGACATGAGGATGGCACAGCAGTTAAAAGGTTGCTTTTCCTTGTGTGACACAGGAGCTCTTGAGTTGAAAGCTAGAGGGATGCAATAGCAAGAGCTGCAACCTCTGCCAGACATGGCAAAGGTGAGTGGGATGTTGTTTCAATTAGTGCTGATGTCAGGAAGGACTGTAAGGATGGAAAGGCTGGTGTTTGCCATGGGCAGGGAAACACATCTGGTTTTCATTTTCTCTTTCTCTTTGAGTGCCAGATAAACAGGGGAGAGTGTGCCCTCACCTTGTATCTCCCCTGCCCTCTTCTGCTGAGATGGTGAAACGTCCCAGCTTCTAGAAGGACATCAGGACAAAGATATGTAATGAAAGTAAGTCCAGGCTGGCAGTCCTTGTGGGCATCAGCTGCTGGCATCTGCATTCCTGCTGACATGAGCATGGCACAGCAGGTAAAAGGTTGCTTTTCCTTGTGTGACACAGGAACTCTTGAGTTGAAAGCTAGAGGGATGCAATAGCAAGAGCTGCAACCTCTGCCAGACATGGCAAAGGTGAGTGGGATGTTGTTTCAATTAGTGCTGATGTCAGGAAGGACTGTAAGGATGGAAAGGCTGGTGTTTGCCATGGGCAGGGAAACACATCTGGTTTTCATTTTCTCTTTCTCTTTGAGTGCCAGATAAACAGGGGAGAGTGTGCCCTCACCTTGCAACTCTCCTGCCCTCTGCTGCTGAGAGGGAGAAATGTCCCAGCTTCTGGAAGGACATCAGGACAAAGATATGTTATAAAAATAAGTCCAGGCTGGCAGTCCTTGTGGGCATCAGCTGCTGGCATCTGCATTGCTGCTGACATGAGCATGGCAAATCAGGTAAAAGATTGCTTTTCCTTGTGTGACACAGGAGCTCTTGACTTGACAGCTAGAGGGATGCAATAGAAAGAGCTGCAACCTCTGCCAGACATGGCAAAGGTGAGTGGGATGTTGTTTCAGTTGCTGCTGATGTCAGGAAGGACTGTAAGGATGGAAAGGCTGGTGTTTGCCATGGGCAGGGAAACACATCTGGTTTTCATTTTCTCTTTCTCTTTGAGTGCCAGATAAACAGGGGAGAGTGTGCCCTCACCTTGTAACTCCCCTGCCCTCTTCTGCTGAGATGGTGAAACGTCCAGCTTCTAGAAGGACATCAGGACAAAGATATGTAATGAAAATAAGTCCAGGCTGGCTGTCCTTGTGGGCATCAGCTGCAGACATCTGCATTGCTGCTGCCATGAGCATGGCACAGCAGGTAACAGATTGCTTTTCCTTGTGTGACACAGGAGCTCTTGACTTGAAAGCTAGAGGGATGCAATAGCAAGAGCTGCAACCTCTGCCAGACATGGCAAAGGTGAGTGGGATGTTGTTTCAAGTAGTGCTGATGTCAGGAAGGACTGTAAGGATGAAAAGGCTGGTGTTTGCCATGGGCAGGGAAACACATCTGGTTTTCATTTTCTCTTTCTCTTTGAGTGCCAGATAAACAGGGGAGAGTGTGCCCTCACCTTGTAACTCCCCTGCCCACTTCTGCTGAGATGGTGAAACGTCCCAGCTTCTAGAAGGACATCAGGACAAAGATATGTAATGAAAATAAGTCCAGGCTGGCAGTCCTTGTGGGCATCAGCTGCTGGCATCTGCATTGCTGCTGCCATGAGCATGGCAAAGCAGGTAAAAGATTGCTTTTCCTTGTGTGACACAGGAGCTCTTGAGTTGAAGGCTAGAGGAATGCAATAGCAAGAGCTGCAACCTCTGCCAGACATGGCAAAGGTGAGTGGGATGTTGTTTCAATTAGTGCTGATGTCAGGAAGGACTGTAAGGATGGAAAGGCTGGTGTTTGCCATGGGCAGGGAAACACATCTGGTTTTCATTTTCTCTTTCTCTTTGAGTGCCAGATAAACAGGGGAGAGTGTGCCCTCACCTTGCAACTCTCCTGCCCTCTGCTGCTGAGAGGGAGAAATGTCCCAGCTTCTGGAAGGACATCAGGACAAAGATATGTAATGAAAGTAGGTCCAGGCTGGCTGTCCTTGTGGGCATCAGCTGCTGGCATCTGCATTGCTGCTGACATGAGCATGGCAAAGCAGGTAAAAGATTGCTTTTCCTTGTGTGACACAGGAGCTCTTGACTTGACAGCTAGAGGGATGCAATAGACAGAGCTGCAACCTCTGCCAGACATGGCAAAGGTGAGTGGGATGTTGTTTCAGTTGCTGCTGATGTCAGGAAGGACTGTAAGGATGGAAAGGCTGGTGTTTGCCATGGGCAGGGAAACACATCTGGTTTTCATTTTCTCTTTCTCTTTGAGTGCCAGATAAACAGGGGAGAGTGTGCCCTCACCTTGTAACTCCCCTGCCCTCTTCTGCTGAGATGGTGAAACGTCCCAGCTTCTAGAAGGACATCAGGACAAAGATATGTAATGAAAATAAGTCCAGGCTGGCTGTACTTGTGGGCATCAGCTGCTGGCATCTGCATTGCTGCTGCCATGAGCATGGCAAAGCAGGTAAAAGATTGCTTTTCCTTGAGTGACACAGGAGCTCTTCACTTGAAAGCTAGAGGGATGCAATAGACAGAGCTGCAACCTCTGCCAGACATGGCAAAGGTGAGTGGGTTGTTGTTTCAATTAGTGCTGATGTCAGGAAGGACTGTAAGGATGGAAAGGCTGGTGTTTGCCATGGGCAGGGAAACACATCTGGTTTTCATTTTCTCTTTCTCTTTGAGTGCCAGATAAACAGAGGAGAGTGTGCCCTCACCTTGCAACTCTCCTGCCCTCTGCTGCTGAGAGGGAGAAATGTTCCAGCTTCTGGAAGGGCATCAGGACAAAGGTATGTTATAAAAATAAGTCCAGGCTGGCTGTCCTTGTGGGCATCAGCTGCTGGCATCTGCATTGCTGCTGACATGAGCATGGCACAGCAGGTAACAGATTGCTTTTCCTTGTTTGACACAGGAGCTCTTGAGTTGAAAGCTAGAGGGATGCAATAGAAAGAGCTGCAACCTCTGCCAGACATGGCAAAGGTGAGTGGGATGTTGTTTCAAGTAGTGCTGATGTCAGGAAGGACTGTAAGGATGGAAAGGCTGGTGTTTGCCATGGGCAGGGAAACACATCTGGTTTTCATTTTCTCTTTCTCTTTGAGTGCCAGATAAACAGGGGAGAGTGTGCCCTCACCTTGCAACTCTCCTGCCCTCTGCTGCTGAGAGGGAGAAATGTCCCAGCTTCTGGAAGGGCATCAGGACAAAGGTATGTTATAAAAATAAGTCCAGGCTGGCAGTCCTTGTGGGCATCAGCTGCTGGCATCTGCATTGCTGCTGACATGAGCATGGCACAGCAGGTAACAGATTGCTTTTCCTTGTGTGACACAGGAGCTCTTGACTTGAAAGCTAGAGGGATGCAATAGCAAGAGCTGCAACCTCTGCCAGACATGGCAAAGGTGAGTGGGATGTTGTTTCAATTAGTGCTGATGTCAGGAAGGACTGTAAGGATGGAAAGGCTGGTGTTTGCCATGGGCAGGGAAACACATCTGGTTTTCATTTTCTCTTTCTCTTTGAGTGCCAGATAAACAGGGGAGAGTGTGCCCTCACCTTGTAACTCCCCTGCCCTCTTCTGCTGAGATGTTGAAACGTCCCAGCTTCTAGAAGGACATCAGGACAAAGATATGTAATGAAAGTAAGTCCAGGCTGGCAGTCCTTGTGGGCATCAGCTGCTGGCATCTGCATTGCTGCTGACATGAGGATGGCACAGCAGTTAAAAGGTTGCTTTTCCTTGTGTGACACAGGAGCTCTTGAGTTGAAAGCTAGAGGGATGCAATAGCAAGAGCTGCAACCTCTGCCAGACATGGCAAAGGTGAGTGGGATGTTGTTTCAATTAGTGCTGATGTCAGGAAGGAATGTAAGGATGGAAAGGCTGGTGTTTGCCATGGGCAGGGAAACACATCTGGTTTTCATTTTCTCTTTCTCTTTGAGTGCCAGATAAACAGGGGAGAGTGTGCCCTCACCTTGCAACTCTCCTGCCCTCTGCTGCTGAGAGGGAGAAATGTCCCAGCTTCTGGAAGGACATCAGGACAAAGATATGTTATAAAAATAAGTCCAGGCTGGCAGTCCTTGTGGGCATCAGCTGCTGGCATCTGCATTGCTGCTGACATGAGCATGGCAAATCAGGTAAAAGATTGCTTTTCCTTGTGTGACACAGGAGCTCTTGACTTGACAGCTAGAGGGATGCAATAGAAAGAGCTGCAACCTCTGCCAGACATGGCAAAGGTGAGTGGGATGTTGTTTCAGTTGCTGCTGATGTCAGGAAGGACTGTAAGGATGGAAAGGCTGGTGTTTGCCATGGGCAGGGAAACACATCTGGTTTTCATTTTCTCTTTCTCTTTGAGTGCCAGATAAACAGGGGAGAGTGTGCCCTCACCTTGTAACTCCCCTGCCCTCTTCTGCTGAGATGGTGAAACGTCCAGCTTCTAGAAGGACATCAGGACAAAGATATATAATGAAAATAAGTCCAGGCTGGCTGTCCTTGTGGGCATCAGCTGCAGACATCTGCATTGCTGCTGCCATGAGCATGGCACAGCAGGTAACAGATTGCTTTTCCTTGTGTGACACAGGAGCTCTTGACTTGAAAGCTAGAGGGATGCAATAGACAGAGCTGCAACCTCTGCCAGACATGGCAAAGGTGAGTGGGATGTTGTTTCAAGTAGTGCTGATGTCAGGAAGGACTGTAAGGATGAAAAGGCTGGTGTTTGCCATGGGCAGGGAAACACATCTGGTTTTCATTTTCTCTTTCTCTTTGAGTGCCAGATAAACAGGGGAGAGTGTGCCCTCACCTTGTAACTCCCCTGCCCACTTCTGCTGAGATGGTGAAACGTCCCAGCTTCTAGAAGGACATCAGGACAAAGATATGTAATGAAAATAAGTCCAGGCTGGCAGTCCTTGTGGGCATCAGCTGCTGGCATCTGCATTGCTGCTGCCATGAGCATGGCAAAGCAGGTAAAAGATTGCTTTTCCTTGTGTGACACAGGAGCTCTTGAGTTGAAGGCTAGAGGAATGCAATAGCAAGAGCTGCAACCTCTGCCAGACATGGCAAAGGTGAGTGGGATGTTGTTTCAATTAGTGCTGATGTCAGGAAGGACTGTAAGGATGGAAAGGCTGGTGTTTGCCATGGGCAGGGAAACACATCTGATTTTCATTTTCTCTTTCTCTTTGAGTGCCAGATAAACAGGGGAGAGTGTGCCCTCACCTTGCAACTCTCCTGCCCTCTGCTGCTGAGAGGGAGAAATGTCCCAGCTTCTGGAAGGACATCAGGACAAAGATATGTAATGAAAGTAGGTCCAGGCTGGCTGTCCTTGTGGGCATCAGCTGCTGGCATCTGCATTGCTGCTGACATGAGCATGGCAAAGCAGGTAAAAGATTGCTTTTCCTTGTGTGACACAGGAGCTCTTGACTTGACAGCTAGAGGGATGCAATAGACAGAGCTGCAACCTCTGCCAGACATGGCAAAGGTGAGTGGGATGTTGTTTCAGTTGCTGCTGATGTCAGGAAGGACTGGAAGGATGGAAAGGCTGGTGTTTGCCATGGGCAGGGAAACACATCTGGTTTTCATTTTCTCTTTCTCTTTGAGTGCCAGATAAACAGGGGAGAGTGTGCCCTCACCTTGGAACTCCCCTGCCCTCTTCTGCTGAGATGGTGAAACGTCCAGCTTCTAGAAGGACATCAGGACAAAGATATGTAATGAAAATAAGTCCAGGCTGGCTGTCCTTGTGGGCATCAGCTGCAGACATCTGCATTGCTGCTGCCATGAGCATGGCACAGCAGGTAACAGATTGCTTTTCCTTGTGTGACACAGGAGCTCTTGAGTTGAAAGCTAGAGGGATGCAATAGCAAGAGCTGCAACCTCTGCCAGACATGGCAAAGGTGAGTGGGATGTTGTTTCAATTAGTGCTGATGTCAGGAAGGACTGGAAGGATGGAAAGGCTGGTGTTTGCCATGGGCAGGGAAACACATCTGGTTTTCATTTTCTCTTTCTCTTTGAGTGCCAGATAAACAGGGGAGAGTGTGCCCTCACCTTGCAACTCCCCTGCCCTCTTCTGCTGAGATGGTGAAACGTCCCAGCTTCTAGAAGGACATCAGGACAAAGATATGTAATGAAAGTAAGTCCAGGCTGGCAGTCCTTGTGGGCATCAGCTGCTGGCATCTGCATTGCTGCTGACATGAGCATGGCACAGCAGGTAACAGATTGCTTTTCCTTGTGTGACACAGGAGCTCTTGAGTTGAAAGCTAGAGGGATGCAATAGACAGAGATGCAACCTCTGCCAGACATGGCAAAGGTGAGTGGGATGTTGTTTCAATTAGTGCTGATGTCAGGAAGGACTGTAAGGATGGAAAGGCTGGTGTTTGCCATGGGCAGGGCAACACATCTGGTTTTCATTTTCTCTTTCTCTTTGAGTGCCATATAAACAGGGGAGAGTGTGCCCTCACCTTGTAACTCCCCTGCCCTCTTCTGCTGAGATGGTGAAACGTCCCAGCTTCTAGAAGGACATCAGGACAAAGATATGTAATGAAAGTAAGTCCAGGCTGGCAGTCCTTGTGGGCATCAGCTGCTGGCATCTGCATTCCTGCTGACATGAGCATGGCACAGCAGGTAAAAGGCTGCTTTTCCTTGTGTGACACAGGAACTCTTGAGTTGAAAGCTAGAGGGATGCAATAGCAAGAGCTGCAACCTCTGCCAGACATGGCAAAGGTGAGTGGGATGTTGTTTCAATTAGTGCTGATGTCAGGAAGGACTGTAAGGATGGAAAGGCTGGTGTTTGCCATGGGCAGGGAAACACATCTGGTTTTCATTTTCTCTTTCTCTTTGAGTGCCAGATAAACAGGGGAGAGTGTGCCCTCACCTTGCAACTCTCCTGCCCTCTGCTGCTGAGAGGGAGAAATGTCCCAGCTTCTGGAAGGACATCAGGACAAAGATATGTTATAAAAATAAGTCCAGGCTGGCAGTCCTTGTGGGCATCAGCTGCTGGCATCTGCATTGCTGCTGCCATGAGCATGGCACGGCAGGTAACAGATTGCTTTTCCTTGTGTGACTCAGGAACTCTTGAGTTGAAAGCTAGAGGGATGCAATAGCAAGAGCTGCAACCTCTGCCAGACATGGCAAAGGTGAGTGGGATGTTTGTTTCAATTAGTGCTGATGTCAGGATGGACTGTAAGGATGGAAAGTCTGGTGTTTGCCATGGGCAGGGAAAGACATCTGGTTTTCATCATCTCCTTCTCTATAAGTGCCAGATAAACAGGGGAGAGTGTGCCCTCATCTTGCAACTCTCCTGCCCTCTGCTGCTGAGAGGGAGAAATGTCCCAGCTTCTGGAAGGACATCAGGACAAAGATATGTTATAAAAATAAGTCCAGGCTGGCAGTTCTTTTGGGCATCAGCTGCTGGCATCTGCATTGCTGGTGACATGAGCATGGCACAGCAGGTAACAGATTGCTTTTCCTTGTGTGACACAGGAACTCTTGACTTGAAAGCTAGAGGGATGCAATAGCAAGAGCTGCAACCTCTGCCAGACATGGCAAAGGTGAGTGGGATGTTGTTTCAAGTAGTGCTGATGTCAGGAAGGACTGTAAGGATGAAAAGGCTGGTGTTTGCCATGGGCAGGGAAACACATCTGGTTTTCATTTTCTCTTTCTCTTTGAGTGCCAGATAAACAGGGGAGACTGTGCCCTCACCTTGTAACTCCCCTGCCCTCTTCTGCTGAGATGGTGAAACGTCCCAGCTTCTAGAAGGACATCAGGACAAAGATATGTAATGAAAATAAGTCCAGGCTGGCTGTACTTGTGGGCATCAGCTGCTGGCATCTGCATTGCTGCTGCCATGAGCATGGCAAAGCAGGTAAAAGATTGCTTTTCCTTGAGTGACACAGGAGCTCTTCACTTGAAAGCTAGAGGGATGCAATAGACAGAGCTGCAACCTCTGCCAGACATGGCAAAGGTGAGTGGGTTGTTGTTTCAATTAGTGCTGATGTCAGGAAGGACTGTAAGGATGGAAAGGCTGGTGTTTGCCATGGGCAGGGAAACACATCTGGTTTTCATTTTCTCTTTCTCTTTGAGTGCCAGATAAACAGAGGAGAGTGTGCCCTCACCTTGCAACTCTCCTGCCCTCTGCTGCTGAGAGGGAGAAATGTTCCAGCTTCTGGAAGGGCATCAGGACAAAGGTATGTTATAAAAATAAGTCCAGGCTGGCTGTCCTTGTGGGCATCAGCTGCAGACATCTGCATTGCTGCTGACATGAGCATGGCACAGCAGGTAACAGATTGCTTTTCCTTGTTTGACACAGGAGCTCTTGAGTTGAAAGCTAGAGGGATGCAATAGAAAGAGCTGCAACCTCTGCCAGACATGGCAAAGGTGAGTGGGATGTTGTTTCAAGTAGTGCTGATGTCAGGAAGGACTGTAAGGATGGAAAGGCTGGTGTTTGCCATGGGCAGGGAAACACATCTGGTTTTCATTTTCTCTTTCTCTTTGAGTGCCAGATAAACAGGGGAGAGTGTGCCCTCACCTTGCAACTCTCCTGCCCTCTGCTGCTGAGAGGGAGAAATGTCCCAGCTTCTGGAAGGGCATCAGGACAAAGGTATGTTATAAAAATAAGTCCAGGCTGGCAGTCCTTGTGGGCATCAGCTGCTGGCATCTGCATTGCTGCTGCCATGAGCATGGCAAAGCAGGTAAAAGATTGCTTTTCCTTGTGTGACACAGGAGCTCTTGAGTTGAAAGCTAGAGGGATGCAATAGCAAGAGCTGCAACCTCTGCCAGACATGGCAAAGGTGAGTGGGATGTTGTTTCAATTAGTGCTGATGTCAGGAAGGACTGTAAGGATGGAAAGGCTGGTGTTTGCCATGGGCAGGGAAACACATCTGGTTTTCATTTTCTCTTTCTCTTTGAGTGCCAGATAAACAGAGGAGAGTGTGCCCTCACCTTGCAACTCTCCTGCCCTCTTCTGCTGAGAGGGAGAAATGTCCCAGCTTCTGGAAGGACATCAGGACAAAGATATGTAATGAAAGTAGGTCCAGGCTGGCTGTCCTTGTGGGCATCAGCTGCTGGCATCTGCATTGCTGCTGACATGAGCATGGCAAAGCAGGTAAAAGATTGCTTTTCCTTGTGTGACACAGGAGCTCTTGACTTGACAGCTAGAGGGATGCAATAGACAGAGCTGCAACCTCTGCCAGACATGGCAAAGGTGAGTGGGATGTTTTTTCAGTTGCTGCTGATGTCAGGAAGGACTGGAAGGATGGAAAGGCTGGTGTTTGCCATGGGCAGGGAAAGACATCTGGTTTTCATTTTCTCTTTCTCTTTGAGTGCCAGATAAACAGGGGAGAGTGTGCCCTCACCTTGTAACTCCCCTGCCCTCTTCTGCTGAGATGGTGAAACGTCCAGCTTCTAGAAGGACATCAGGACAAAGATATGTAATGAAAATAAGTCCAGGCTGTCTGTCCTTGTGGGCATCAGCTGCAGACATCTGCATTGCTGCTGCCATGAGCATGGCACAGCAGGTAACAGATTGCTTTTCCTTGTGTGACACAGGAGCTCTTGACTTGAAAGCTAGAGGGATGCAATAGCAAGAGCTGCAACCTCTGCCAGACATGGCAAAGGTGAGTGGGATGTTGTTTCAATTAGTGCTGATGTCAGGAAGGACTGTAAGGATGGAAAGGCTGGTGTTTGCCATGGGCAGGGAAACACATCTGGTTTTCATTTTCTCTTTCTCTTTGAGTGCCAGATAAACAGGGGAGAGTGTGCCCTCACCTTGTAACTCCCCTGCCCTCTTCTGCTGAGATGTTGAAACGTCCCAGCTTCTAGAAGGACATCAGGACAAAGATATGTAATGAAAGTAAGTCCAGGCTGGCAGTCCTTGTGGGCATCAGCTGCTGGCATCTGCATTGCTGCTGACATGAGGATGGCACAGCAGTTAAAAGGTTGCTTTTCCTTGTGTGACACAGGAGCTCTTGAGTTGAAAGCTAGAGGGATGCAATAGCAAGAGCTGCAACCTCTGCCAGACATGGCAAAGGTGAGTGGGATGTTGTTTCAATTAGTGCTGATGTCAGGAAGGACTGTAAGGATGGAAAGGCTGGTGTTTGCCATGGGCAGGGAAACACATCTGGTTTTCATTTTCTCTTTCTCTTTGAGTGCCAGATAAACAGGGGAGAGTGTGCCCTCACCTTGCAACTCTCCTGCCCTCTGCTGCTGAGAGGGAGAAATGTCCCAGCTTCTGGAAGGACATCAGGACAAAGATATGTTATAAAAATAAGTCCAGGCTGGCAGTCCTTGTGGGCATCAGCTGCTGGCATCTGCATTGCTGCTGACATGAGCATGGCAAATCAGGTAAAAGATTGATTTTCCTTGTGTGACACAGGAGCTCTTGACTTGACAGATAGAGGGATGCAATAGAAAGAGCTGCAACCTCTGCCAGACATGGCAAAGGTGAGTGGGATGTTGTTTCAGTTGCTGCTGATGTCAGGAAGGACTGTAAGGATGGAAAGGCTGGTGTTTGCCATGGGCAGGGAAACACATCTGGTTTTCATTTTCTCTTTCTCTTTGAGTGCCAGATAAACAGGGGAGAGTGTGCCCTCACCTTGTAACTCCCCTGCCCTCTTCTGCTGAGATGGTGAAACGTCCAGCTTCTAGAAGGACATCAGGACAAAGATATGTAATGAAAATAAGTCCAGGCTGGCTGTCCTTGTGGGCATCAGCTGCAGACATCTGCATTGCTGCTGCCATGAGCATGGCACAGCAGGTAACAGATTGCTTTTCCTTGTGTGACACAGGAGCTCTTGACTTGAAAGCTAGAGGGATGCAATAGCAAGAGCTGCAACCTCTGCCAGACATGGCAAAGGTGAGTGGGATGTTGTTTCAAGTAGTGCTGATGTCAGGAAGGACTGTAAGGATGAAAAGGCTGGTGTTTGCCATGGGCAGGGAAACACATCTGGTTTTCATTTTCTCTTTCTCTTTGAGTGCCAGATAAACAGGGGAGAGTGTGCCCTCACCTTGTAACTCCCCTGCCCACTTCTGCTGAGATGGTGAAACGTCCCAGCTTCTAGAAGGACATCAGGACAAAGATATGTAATGAAAATAAGTCCAGGCTGGCAGTCCTTGTGGGCATCAGCTGCTGGCATCTGCATTGCTGCTGCCATGAGCATGGCAAAGCAGGTAAAAGATTGCTTTTCCTTGTGTGACACAGGAGCTCTTGAGTTGAAGGCTAGAGGAATGCAATAGCAAGAGCTGCAACCTCTGCCAGACATGGCAAAGGTGAGTGGGATGTTGTTTCAATTAGTGCTGATGTCAGGAAGGACTGTAAGGATGGAAAGGCTGGTGTTTGCCATGGGCAGGGAAACACATCTGGTTTTCATTTTCTCTTTCTCTTTGAGTGCCAGATAAACAGGGGAGAGTGTGCCCTCACCTTGCAACTCTCCTGCCCTCTGCTGCTGAGAGGGAGAAATGTCCCAGCTTCTGGAAGGACATCAGGACAAAGATATGTAATGAAAGTAGGTCCAGGCTGGCTGTCCTTGTGGGCATCAGCTGCTGGCATCTGCATTGCTGCTGACATGAGCATGGCAAAGCAGGTAAAAGATTGCTTTTCCTTGTGTGACACAGGAGCTCTTGACTTGACAGCTAGAGGGATGCAATAGACAGAGCTGCAACCTCTGCCAGACATGGCAAAGGTGAGTGGGATGTTGTTTCAGTTGCTGCTGATGTCAGGAAGGACTGGAAGGATGGAAAGGCTGGTGTTTGCCATGGGCAGGGAAACACATCTGGTTTTCATTTTCTCTTTCTCTTTGAGTGCCAGATAAACAGGGGAGAGTGTGCCCTCACCTTGGAACTCCCCTGCCCTCTTCTGCTGAGATGGTGAAACGTCCAGCTTCTAGAAGGACATCAGGACAAAGATATGTAATGAAAATAAGTCCAGGCTGGCTGTCCTTGTGGGCATCAGCTGCTGGCATCTGCATTGCTGCTGCCATGAGCATGGCAAAGCAGGTAAAAGATTGCTTTTCCTTGTGTGACACAGGAGCTCTTGAGTTGAAAGCTAGAGGGATGCAATAGACAGAGCTGCAACCTCTGCCAGACATGGCAAAGGTGAGTGGGATGTTGTTTCAATTAGTGCTGATGTCAGGAAGGACTGTAAGGATGGAAAGGCTGGTGTTTGCCATGGGCAGGGAAACACATCTGGTTTTCATTTTCTCTTTCTCTTTGAGTGCCAGATAAACAGGGGAGAGTGTGCCCTCACCTTGTAACTCCCCTGCCCTCTTCTGCTGAGATGGAGAAATGTCCCACCTTCTGGAAGGACATCAGGACAAAGGTATGTTATAACAATAAGTCCAGGCTGGCTGTCCTTGTGGGCATCAGCTGCAGACATCTGCATTGCTGCTGCCATGAGCATGGCACAGCAGGTAACAGATTGCTTTTCCTTGTGTGACACAGGAGCTCTTGAGTTGAAAGCTAGAGGGATGCAATAGCAAGAGCTGCAACCTCTGCCAGACATGGCAAAGGTGAGTGGGATGTTGTTTCAAGTAGTGCTGATGTCAGGAAGGACTGTAAGGATGAAAAGGCTGGTGTTTGCCATGGGCAGGGAAACACATCTGGTTTTCATTTTCTCTTTCTCTTTGAGTGCCAGATAAACAGGGGAGAGTGTGCCCTCACCTTGTAACTCCCCTGCCCTCTTCTGCTGAGATGGTGAAACGTCCCAGCTTCTAGAAGGACATCAGGACAAAGATATGTAATGAAAATAAGTCCAGGCTGGCTGTCCTTGTGGGCATCAGCTGCTGGCATCTGCATTGCTGCTGCCATGAGCATGGCAAAGCAGGTAAAAGATTGCTTTTCCTTGTGTGACACAGGAGCTCTTGAGTTGAAAGCTAGAGGGATGCAATAGACAGAGCTGCAACCTCTGCCAGACATGGCAAAGGTGAGTGGGATGTTGTTTCAATTAGTGCTGATGTCAGGAAGGACTGTAAGGATGGAAAGGCTGGTGTTTGCCATGGGCAGGGCAACACATCTGGTTTTCATTTTCTCTTTCTCTTTGAGTGCCAGATAAACAGGGGAGAGTGTGCCCTCACCTTGTAACTCCCCTGCCCTCTTCTGCTGAGATGGAGAAATGTCCCACCTTCTGGAAGGACATCAGGACAAAGGTATGTTATAACAATAAGTCCAGGCTGGCTGTCCTTGTGGGCATCAGCTGCAGACATCTGCATTGCTGCTGCCATGAGCATGGCAAAGCAGGTAAAAGATTGCTTTTCCTTATTTGACAGAGGTTCTTTTGACTTGAAAGCAAGAGGGATGCAATAGCAAGAGCTGCAACCTCTGCCAGACATGGCAAAGGTGAGTGGGATGTTGTTTCAAGTAGTGCTGATGTCAGGAAGGACTGTAAGGATGGAAAGGCTGGTGTTTGCCATGGGCAGGGAAACACATCTGGTTTTCATTTTCTCTTTCTCTTTGAGTGCCAGATAAACAGGGGAGAGTGTGCCCTCACCTTGCAACTCTCCTGCCCTCTGCTGCTGAGAGGGAGAAATGTCCCAGGTTCTGGAAGGGCATCAGGACAAAGGTATGTTATAAAAATAAGTCCAGGCTGGCAGTCCTTGTGGGCATCAGCTGCTGGCATCTGCATTGCTGCTGACATGAGCATGGCACAGCAGGTAACAGATTGCTTTTCCTTGTGTGACACAGGAGCTCTTGAGTTGAAAGCTAGAGGGATGCAATAGACAGAGCTGCAACCTCTGCCAGACATGGCAAAGGTGAGTGGGATGTTGTTTCAATTAGTGCTGATGTCAGGAAGGACTGTAAGGATGGAAAGGCTGGTGTTTGCCATGGGCAGGGAAACACATCTGGTTTTCATTTTCTCTTTCTCTTTGAGTGCCAGATAAACAGGGGAGAGTGTGCCCTCACCTTGCAACTCTCCTGCCCTCTGCTGCTGAGAGGGAGAAATGTCCCAGGTTCTGGAAGGGCATCAGGACAAAGATATGTAATGAAAGTAGGTCCAGGCTGGCTGTCCTTGTGGGCATCAGCTGCTGGCATCTGCATTGCTGCTGACATGAGCATGGCATAGCAGGTAAAAGATTGCTTTTCCTTGTGTGACACAGGAGCTCTTGAGTTGAAAGCTAGAGGGATGCAATAGACAGAGCTGCAACCTCTGCCAGACATGGCAAAGGTGAGTGGGATGTTGTTTCAGTTGCTGCTGATGTCAGGAAGGACTGGAAGGATGGAAAGGCTGGTGTTTGCCATGGGCAGGGAAACACATCTGGTTTTCATTTTCTCTTTCTCTTTGAGTGCCAGATAAACAGGGGAGAGTGTGCCCTCACCTTGTAACTCCCCTGCCCTCTTCTGCTGAGATGGTGAAACGTCCAGCTTCTAGAAGGACATCAGGACAAAGATATGTAATGAAAATAAGTCCAGGCTGGCTGTCCTTGTGGGCATCAGCTGCAGACATCTGCATTGCTGCTGCCATGAGCATGGCACAGCAGGTAACAGATTGCTTTTCCTTGTGTGACACAGGAGCTCTTGACTTGAAAGCTAGAGGGATGCAATAGCAAGAGCTGCAACCTCTGCCAGACATGGCAAAGGTGAGTGGGATGTTGTTTCAAGTAGTGCTGATGTCAGGAAGGACTGTAAGGATGAAAAGGCTGGTGTTTGCCATGGGCAGGGAAACACATCTGGTTTTCATTTTCTCTTTCTCTTTGAGTGCCAGATAAACAGGGGAGACTGTGCCCTCACCTTGTAACTCCCCTGCCCTCTTCTGCTGAGATGGTGAAACGTCCCAGCTTCTAGAAGGACATCAGGACAAAGATATGTAATGAAAATAAGTCCAGGCTGGCTGTCCTTGTGGGCATCAGCTGCTGGCATCTGCATTGCTGCTGCCATGAGCATGGCAAAGCAGTTAAAAGATTGCTTTTCCTTGTGTGACACAGGAGCTCTTGAGTTGAAAGCTAGAGGGATGCAATAGCAAGAGCTGCAACCTCTGCCAGACATGGCAAAGGTGAGTGGGATGTTGTTTCAATTAGTGCTGATGTCAGGAAGGACTGTAAGGATGGAAAGTCTGGTGTTTGCCATGGGCAGGGAAACACATCTGGTTTTCATTTTCTCTTTCTCTTTGAGTGCCAGATAAACAGGGGAGAGTGTGCCCTCACCTTGTAACTCCCCTGCCCTCTTCTGCTGAGATGGTGAAACGTCCCAGCTTCTAGAAGGACATCAGGACAAAGATATGTAATGAAAATAAGTCCAGGCTGGCTGTCCTTGTGGGCATCAGCTGCTGGCATCTGCATTGCTGCTGCCATGAGCATGGCAAAGCAGGTAAAAGATTGCTTTTCCTTGTGTGACACAGGAGCTCTTGAGTTGAAAGCTAGAGGGATGCAATAGCAAGAGCTGCAACCTCTGCCAGACATGGCAAAGGTGAGTGGGATGTTGTTTCAATTAGTGCTGATGTCAGGAAGGACTGTAAGGATGGAAAGGCTGGTGTTTGCCATGGGCAGGGAAACACATCTGGTTTTCATTTTCTCTTTCTCTTTGAGTGCCAGATAAACAGGGGAGAGTGTGCCCTCACCTTGCAACTCTCCTGCCCTCTGCTGCTGAGAGGGTGAAACGTCCCAGCTTCTGGAAGGACATCAGGACAAAGGTATGTTATAACAATAAGTCCAGGCTGGCAGTTCTTTTGGGCATCAGCTGCTGGCATCTGCATTGCTGGTGACATGAGCATGGCACAGCAGGTAACAGATTGCTTTTCCTTGTGTGACACAGGAACTCTTGACTTGAAAGCTAGAGGGATCACAGAATCACAGAATCGTAGAATCACAGAATCGTAGGGGTTGGAAGGGACCTCCAGAGATCATCGAGTCCAACCCCAATGCAATAGCAAGAGCTGCAACCTCTGCCAGACATGGCAAAGGTGAGTGGGATGTTGTTTCAATTAGTGCTGATGTCAGGAAGGACTGTAAGGATGGAAAGGCTGGTGTTTGCCATGGGCAGGGAAACACATCTGGTTTTCATTTTCTCTTTCTCTTTGAGTGCCAGATAAACAGGGGAGAGTGTGCCCTCACCTTGCAACTCTCCTGCCCTCTGCTGCTGAGAGGGAGAAATGTCCCAGCTTCTAGAAGGACATCAGGACAAAGATATGTTATAAAAATAAGTCCAGGCTGGCAGTCCTTGTGGGCATCAGCTGCTGGCATCTGCATTGCTGCTGCCATGAGCATGGCACGGCAGGTAACAGATTGCTTTTCCTTGTGTGACTCAGGAACTCTTGAGTTGAAAGCTAGAGGGATGCAATAGACAGAGCTGCAACCTCTGCCAGACATGGCAAAGGTGAGTGGGATGTTGTTTCAATTAGTGCTGATGTCAGGAAGGACTGTAAGGATGGAAAGGCTGGTGTTTGCCATGGGCAGGGAAAGACATCTGGTTTTCATCTTCTCCTTCTCTATAAATGCCAGATAAACAGGGGAGAGTGTGCCCTCACCTTGTAACTCCCCTGCCCTCTTCAGCTAGATGGTGAAATGTCCAAGCTTCTAGAAGGACATCAGGACAAAGATATGTAATGAAAGTAAGTCCAGGCTGGCAGTCCTTGTGGGCATCAGCTGCTGGCATCTGCATTGCTGCTGACATGAGCATGGCACAGCAGGTAAAAGGTTGCTTTTCCTTGTGTGACACAGGAGCTCTTGAGTTGAAAGCTAGAGGGATGCAATAGAAAGAGCTGCAACCTCTGCCAGACATGGCAAAGGTGAGTGGGATGTTGTTTCAAGTAGTGCTGATGTCAGGAAGGACTGTAAGGATGGAAAGGCTGGTGTTTGCCATGGGCAGGGCAACACATCTGGTTTTCATTTTCTCTTTCTCTTTGAGTGCCAGATAAACAGGGGAGAGTGTGCCCTCACCTTGTAACTCCCCTGCCCTCTTCTGCTGAGATGGAGAAATGTCCCACCTTCTGGAAGGACATCAGGACAAAGGTATTTTATAACAATAAGTCCAGGCTGGCTGTCCTTGTGGGCATCAGCTGCAGACATCTGCATTGCTGCTGCCATGAGCATGGCAAAGCAGGTAAAAGATTGCTTTTCCTTATTTGACAGAGGTTCTTTTGACTTGAAAGCAAGAGGGATGCAATAGCAAGAGCTGCAACCTCTGCCAGACATGGCAAAGGTGAGTGGGATGTTGTTTCAAGTAGTGCTGATGTCAGGAAGGACTGTAAGGATGGAAAGGCTGGTGTTTGCCATGGGCAGGGAAACACATCTGGTTTTCATTTTCTCTTTCTCTTTGAGTGCCAGATAAACAGGGGAGAGTGTGCCCTCACCTTGCAACTCTCCTGCCCTCTGCTGCTGAGAGGGAGAAATGTCCCAGCTTCTGGAAGGGCATCAGGACAAAGGTATGTTATAAAAATAAGTCCAGGCTGGCAGTCCTTGTGGGCATCAGCTGCTGGCATCTGCATTGCTGCTGACATGAGCATGGCACAGCAGGTAACAGATTGCTTTTCCTTGTGTGACACAGGAGCTCTTGAGTTGAAAGCTAGAGGGATGCAATAGACAGAGCTGCAACCTCTGCCAGACATGGCAAAGGTGAGTGGGATGTTGTTTCAAGTAGTGCTGATGTCAGGAAGGACTGTAAGGATGGAAAGTCTGGTGTTTGCCATGGGCAGGGAAACACATCTGGTTTTCATTTTCTCTTTCTCTTTGAGTGCCAGATAAACAGGGGAGACTGTGCCCTCACCTTGTAACTCCCCTGCCCTCTTCTGCTGAGATGGTGAAACGTCCAGCTTCTAGAAGGACATCAGGACAAAGATATGTAATGAAAATAAGTCCAGGCTGGCAGTCCTTGTGGGCATCAGCTGCTGGCATCTGCATTTCTGCTGCCATGAGCATGGCACAGCAGGTAACAGATTGCTTTTCCTTGTGGGACAGCTGTTAAGCCATTCTGATTCACCCTTTTCATCCACAGCATACAGATTTTTCCCACACTGCTGTTTCTGTCCAGCAGTGTGCATATGTGCAGTGCTACAGATGTTGGTGGTCCTGCCTGTGGCAGGGAGTTGGAGATTCCTGATCCTTGAGGTCTCTTCCAACCCGGGCCATTCTGTGTGTGTGTGTGTGACTGGCTAAACACCAATTGTTGCTAGCTCAGCAGGTATACTACTAATTATTAAACGCCTGACAGCTGCTTATCAACACTTGGCCACTATTTCTGGACACCTGCTCATCCCTGAAGAGAGAGAAGTTTGGAAGGAGGACAGAGGGGAGTCTCTTGATGCCTGCCTGTTGCATCCCAACCTGCCCACAGAGTGAGTCAGTTCGGCCTTGTGTGGAGGCCCTGGCTTCTTTGGAGTCTGTTTTTCTTTTGCTGAGCTTCTCCTATCCAAACAGAATGGCCTTACAACATGCTTTCTGGTCCTTAATACTAAACCCATGCAATTTGTAACTATTACAGTTCTGTAAGTGAGAATTGATCACATGATTGAACAACTGTATTTCTAAAATATGTTATGAAATAACTTCTTTTTACTAATACTAATAAAGTCTTTCTACTTTTTCAAACTGTTTCTAAGGGCAAATTACAAAACACATTGTGCTGTACTGCTTCAGAGCAATCCCACATTTGATAGCCAGTGCAGAAACAACATTCCATCCTACAGCATTAGCTAGTTCAGAGGTACCAGACGTGTATCTGGATGTGGCTGTTGTGCATAACTGGGGCTGAGGGATCAGAAATGACAGCTCCACTCTTGGAGACCACAGAACTAAAATGGAAAGATAAAATAGTTGCAGGGCAATTGTTCTCTGTGCCTGAAGCAGGGACCGATTTATGGGGGAGAGATTTAACAGTTAAATGAGGATTACAGCTGCAAGTCTGTGAAACAGATATCAGGGGTCAATGAATGTGTTAACAGCTGTGATGAAGAAGAAATGAATCCAAAGGTGTGGGCAGGGGAAGGAAATCGGGGTGAACTCACAATTTTCCCTTACAAAGAACTGCCCAAGGAGGGAGTGGAGCTGTGAAACAGCAACAATATCCCATAGCCTTAGAAGGGAGAGTGGGTCTAAAAGCTGTAACACAGACAGTGGTTAAGGATGGTGTTCTGGAACCTTGTCTGTGGCCTTATAACACCCCAATCCTGTCGGCACGGAAGGCAGACGGCACGTATCGGCTGGTGCAAGATGTAAGGAAATGACTGAACCCGTTCTCAAAAGACAGCCTGTGGTTCCTAACCCCTATACCCTAATGAGTCAGATCCCACACAGACAGCAGTGGTTTGGTGTGAGAGACCTCAAAGATGCTTTCCGGACAGCCTTTGGACTCAGAGAGAAATGGCTGCGTTTGTATGAGGACACATTGTAATCCTATCGTGATTCGTGATGATACTGTAGATACTGGAACTCGTGCTAATCCTTGTCTTTGCAACATGTGAATCAAGTGACTGGTGCTGCTGTCATGCAGAAAGCTCCCTTCCAACCACTCAGCAAGCATTTGGATGAGACAGCTTCCTGCTGGGAGCCCTCCGACATCACTGCTGCCTCCTCCAGAACCATACCTGCAGATGCTTCAGAGCTCTTCAGCATGGACTTCCTTCCTGCCATCAGCAGCTGCTCCTGCACTGACCTTCATTCACACTGGGATACCATCTGCTTCCAGCAGGAGCTGACCTGCGAGACAGAGAAAGGAAACGTGGGATGAGCACCAATGCAGAAGCACAAGGCTGTGTCACCACCACGTCTTGCAGCCTTGGGAAGTCAGCTGCAACTGCAGCCTTGGTCAGAATTACAACGGGCACCGTAAATTAAGTGTGACCTCTGAAGTTGTTGCCATGATCAGAAATAGACGCTGAAATCGCTCACATAACTGTCGGTGGTTCCCTCCAAATTCTTTTGCTTTGGGGAACAGATGGACTCGGAATGGAAGGACAGGAGAAAAATGACATCTGTTTGAGCTCAGCAGACTTGAGAGGTGGGCCTGGGTGAACCTGATGAGGTTCAGCACAGCCAAGTGCAAGGTTTGGCATTTGGGCCGGAGGAATCCCAGGCATTCTTTTGTCATCGTGGTGGTTTCCAATAGACCCCAACAATGAGACATCAGGTCGCCGTGTGGGCTCCTGGGTGACACTGCCATTTCCCAGCCATTGCAGCCTAGGGGCAAATAAAGTAAAATACTTTTAAAAGATCTCACACTGATTGCATATTTTACTGTTCTTTTACACAAAACAGAAGGGGAGGGCAGCAGATGCATGCAGCTGCATCAACACCCAGGCTGCTAAAGGAATGGAAAGACAGAAACATCAAATATCAATGCCTTATTCTAATGCAAGGAGGGAAGCTTCTATCAATGTTACTTTTTATCATTTAAAATGAGCAGTTGGCACTCTTAAAGGAAAATCCTAGGCCCCAGGTTTAGGCAGTGTGGCAATCTGGCACGGACTCCGCTGTGACTGATCCAAACAGTCTGTTCCAGATTTTAACATCCCTTCTATGCATTCACAAGTTTTCTCTCTTGACTTCCCCTTACAGCCGTTAGATGCCAGCAAAACATCCCACAAACACTCCTTACCTCTGTGCACACAGGCACCCATCCAACCAGAGCCATCAGTCATTCCCAGCCATGCGCTCTTCCTCCAATCATGGTCAGCATCACACGGCCGTCACGCAGCTCACTTGACTCAGTTTTTCTCTTCTTTCTGGAGGTGTCCTTGCTTCTCAGCCTTCCCTTCTCGTGATGTTTATCTCGCTCTGCAGCTCCTGCTCTGAATAGGCTTTCTTGTTATCCCGCATGACAGGCACAAAATGCAGCCACAGCCCCTGCCACCAAGGTCAGCTCTTCAGCACACATTACCTGAGGAGCACTTGGCAACTCCTGCAACCTGAGCAGTGCCAGGAAGACTGTTTCACTTCTGCTTCTCCTGGCTCAGAAATTCATTTTCCTACCTAGAAAATGGAAAAAGAAAGGAAAGAAAAAAAATCCTGACATAAAGCAGACACAATTGATACTATGGAATTCTGGAAGGCAAGGGATTTGCCCTCTATGATGAGAAGTTGAGTGCAAAGAACTAAGAAGAGCCATGAGCAGGTTGTGAACTTGTGGGTAAAATTAGGAAGTGCAGCAGTGCAGGGCTTCTGGAGGTGAGGGTCTGCTACAGCCGCCTGGAAAGAGAGCCTGTTGGTGGGAGCTGCTTACTGCAGCCAGCAGAAGCATCGCACTCACTGACTCTCATCCTGATGGGGGATTCCAGTCAGTCTGGGAAATCAGCATGGCTGGCTGCAAGCAATCTGACAGACTCCTGGAGTGCAGTGAGAATCACTCTGTGGTGCAGGCATTGGGCACAGCAAGCAGAAGGGAAGCATTGCTGGACATGGTGCACACCAGGGGTTACGACAGGAGGCGGTCAGGGCTGCAGTGACCATGCCCTCCTTGAGTTGGTGATCTCAAGGAATGCGGGCCTGGCAGGAAGCAAAGGCAGGAGCCTGAACTTCAGGAGAGCCAGCTGCAGGCTGTTCCAGGAATTCTTGGACGAGATCCTCTGGACAACTCTTTGTAGGGGCAAAGGGATGGAAAAGAGATGGTCACTTTCTCAGAAAAAAACTTGCTCAGAGCTGAAGAGCTCTCCATCCCTGCCACATGAAATCAAGCAGAGGAGGCAGGAGACCTGTTTGCTTTTTGTTGGGAGGGTGGGAAGGAGCTTTGGGTTAGGGGCACATCCTGTGCCAGAGCATCCCGATGGCACGCGTGGGATCAGCATGTCTGTCAGAGAAGCAGGTGAGGTTGCAGGAGAGGAAGGGGTGGAGGTGCCAGCACGGCTCTGCACGATGCTCTGCCACACTGGGCAGCTTGATCATGGCTCAGCAGTGGGATCCGACGAGGAGAAGGGGAGAAGGAAATCAAGGATGGGAGGGAGCCACCAAACAGTCAGTGAGTGTCTGTGAATTCTTGCAGACCCAGAGATTCCCAGGTTGTTTCTGCTTTTGTAGCATTTGTGTGCTGCAGGGTGAGCAAAAGGTTCTGCTGCTTGATTCTTCTGCAGGAGCCGCCTAAAAGGGAAATGGCCACTGAGCTGCAGACCAAGCAGTACTGCCTGACGTTGGCCAGGGGGAGCTTCTCCTGCCGCAGTGTGCTGATGACAGGTCTGGAGATGATCTGCAGGGCCAGTTCGTAGATGGGAGCCAGGAAAGGACATGATGGGAGGAGGGAGGTGTTAAGCAACATCCAAGGCATGAAAATGCATCAGAAAGCCCTGAAAAGCATCACAAAGCCACAGCCAGGAAGCTTGGGAGTATCATGAGCAGCATCCAGGATGCGAGAGATTATTTGCTACCATGCCAAATGGTAGCAGAGCTCCCCCTGCAGACATCCCAAAGCCAGACAAAACAGGAACAAACCCGGAGCTGTGCTGCACGCACCGCACAGCTGCAGCATTGCAAGCTGGGGTGCCTTGCTGTGTGCTGCATTCATCCCAGTCCGTGTGAATGAAGACTCTGGAGGCAGTCAAGGCGTTGATTGAGCACGAGTGTGCTTTTATTATTGTATAAAAGACAGGAGGGTGGGAGAGGTCCACGGTGACTTAGGGACTCATCCTGTCTTGTCATGGAGAGAGTGGCTCAGAGCTCTCAGTGCTGCTGTCCGGTGCCTGGGACTGGAGGCCTGATTGACAGTCCCCCTGCAAGAGGCTCTGCTCCTCCTCACTGACACTGACCTGCTCCTGCATGGAGGTGCTGCTGTCAGGGCACTCACACTGTGCTTCAGATGGGCTGCACTGCAGAGACTCTTGGTTAAAATCCACACTTGTGACTGTGGTGTCTGGGAGGCTCAGGTCAGCAACTTCAGCAGAGCCAGGTGTAATGAGAGCATGGACTTCGATGAGCTCCTTCTCTCCATTAATGTTGTTAGATGGAAGGCTGCTTTTGGAACTGCAGCAATTTGTGCTTCCTAAGAGCTCTCCACTGATGGAAGCACAGAGAGCATCATTGCTACTTGCCCTGGATCTTATGGCTTGGCAAGGGCTCGATTCACCTAGAAAGGATACACAGGGTTTAGTGTCAAACTTTCACAAGCTGAATTACGCCAGTGGTTCTTGATCAGGGATGAAGATTTAGGCACGGGATTGGACGCTAGAAAGAGATACAAGTGCAGAGCAAGCTTGAATTCTATGTTCCTGAAAAGCAGGGATTTGGAAACTGCATTTGCACCCTTACCTGCCAGGACTACCACTGCTGTTTCTGAGGGCTGCCTGGCATTGCGCTGCAGTTGGCGTTTGCTCCCAGAGGATGGCTTCCTGAGGCTGAAGCAGCAACACCAACTGCTAGCTGGCGATTCCTCCTTCTTGCTGGGTGGATTTTGTCTGGAGAGAGAAAACAGCCAATGCTGTGAGTCGTGCGTGGTGCAGGGTGAGGGAAGAGCAGCACTGAGCTCTTGGCAGCAGTTGCTTGTTCCTGGGACTGCCTGGTTTCTGCAGAAACACAACTTAGAAACTCGCTGTTTCCAGCAGTTGAGGATGGCTCCGTTCTACAGCTCAGCCCTGAAGTCTTGCTGGCTAAATTCCCCTCAACTCTGTCAAGCAAGATGCAGAGCATGTGAGCAAAGGCTCCACAGCTGTACAGCACAGCATCTGAGGGATGGCTTTGATGGAGCTGGCAGGCGTAACTGCTTTCTGAGGAACCGTGCAGCCATAAAGGAAGTTCAGAAGCATCTCTGACTCTTACATTAGCACCTCATCGGCCTCATCTCACTGCCATGTTTAATTTCCTGTGCCAGCAAGTCTGACCAACTGCTCTGCTTAGAGGAGAACTGGATTTGGTTTCAGGCACGTGGCCCTGAAATCTAGAAAACCCCACCTTAGCCTAACTTACTTTCAGCAACTTCTGGCACTAGAAATACTGGAAAAAAAAAAACACTAACACCCACCCAGACAATGATGCTAGCTGCTGGAAAAGAAAGTCCTCTTTACCTGTCAGATGGAAAGTCAACGACAGTGTGGAATTTGCCCTGCCCAGCTGCAGGGCTTTCTTCCACTACAATGTCGTGGCTGCTCTCTGTCACAGGGGGAGAGCTGCTGTGGCCTCGCCTCTGTGCCTGTGCCTCCTCCAGGCTGAGCAGCTTTGTGGCAGCAGAAGAGACCCCCACAGACTTGGGCCCTGGGAGAGAATTGTGCCCTGTCAGGGAAAACCACAGGTAAGAGTGAGGATCAGAAAGCAGCAGCACAGCCACCACAGTTCTGGGGGAGGTGCTGTATTTTTCTCAGGCTTGCTTATCTGAGCCACTGGAAGAACAGAAGCCCAAAATAACCATGTGGGCAGAAGTCTGTTTATGGCAAAGGACACGGTTATAACTAAGAGCAGCTTACTGTATCAAAATAGGCAAGGAAAAACCCAAGGAAATGGGGGCAGGGAACTGAGAAAGCTTCGCTGCCACGCTTGCATCAAGCTTTTCCTACATGCAAACCATAATAATGATGGTTTCCTCCTTGTGAAGTTTGGGCTTGGACATTCTCAGCATCCAGCAACAGGATGCCATACCCTAATGGAAGCCCAGAGGTCTGCTGTCCCCTTGATGGTAAAAGAGAATCTCAAAGGTCCCGGAGAAGGTCTGCATTTGATCAAGGTGTCAGGTCAAGATAAAGTTAATGGAGGAAGACACTCACCTGCTGCATCTGCAATGTCTGCTCCGGATTTGGAGCAGAAGAGGACGTCTGTGTGGTTGATGAGAAATTCCACCACATCCGACTGTGTCTGCAGCTCCATGCAGGCAGCTCTTCCGCTGGCGCAGGCAGACTCGTTCTGCTGTGATCTGTAGAAAAGGCAGATTTTAGAAGTCATTTCTCCAAGACCGTTTCCCCGAGTCTGAATTGTTGCAGCCAAAAGCTGTCAGCTGAGGCTCTGGAGACTTCCGCAGTGGGCAATCAGTGATGCCACTGCAGAAATTCCCCTGGATGATCAAGGACACGTCAGTCCCATCTCAACAAGACTGCAGAAATTGTCACCTAGACATTGTGCCCGTGGGGATGGAGAACAGCCCAGGCTCCTGCTCTTCTGTCAGCCACAGATTTTACAGGAGAAGAGCACATTTGATGGCGAAAAAGGGAGGACTGTTTTTTTTTTTTACTGGAGAACAGATGTCAGTGTTGTGTTGAATCAGAACCAGAAGTTTACCTTAAGAGGTTTGGAGCCCACACAATGGCTAGGTTCTTGGCATGCATGTTTGTTATCGTGGAGCTCCCAGCCAGACACGCCAAGTGTCTCATCAGGAACTCCAGTGTCCTGGAAAACAAGAGAGGCAAACGTTCAGCACCAACGAGCATGCCGTGCTGCAATTCAGAAAGCAAACCTCCATTCATGCTACTTCTTGTGATTGCTACTGTCACCGAAGATGAAGTAGATCCAACCTGACTGAGTGCCACGCTGCAGCACCAAGCCCCAGCACAGCACAGCCGCAGCCATCAGCTGCACCAAGCGTGCCCCCGTGCCCAGGAACTGACCCCATAAAGTAAGCCCATGGAGCCTTCAACCCTTCAGCATACACAGGCATCGTGTTGCCGGCGTGAGACAGAGCCTGGAACCGCATCGTTGCCCTCTGCAATGCAGCAGGGCTGAGCTCAGCAGGCTGAGGGCAGCACTGACCTGTAGTGAGGAGCGGGCAGCTGCTGGATGACGTCCTGCATTCTGAGCAGCCGCTCCTCCTCTGTAGCGGCACCAACAGCATCCTGGAGTAGTGCAGAAAGGGAGCGAGACACCAATCAGGCTAGTACACCACTGCGAGTAAACCTCGTGGGGCTGACAGCAAAAGGGCCTCCGAGCTGGGGCACTGCTGCAGCCATCTGCCAAGAGGCCCAGGAAGAGGGAAATGAAAGACGTGGCCTTGTGCTTACCGAGAACTTGCCGTACAGCTGGTGGGTGAGCAGAGGGTTCGGGAGCTCCCTGAAGTACATCTTGCAGAGGGAGCTCACGCTGTGAATGTCACGGACGGTGAGCTCAGGAATCTGCTCAGACTCAAATTCCTGCCTGGAGAGAGGGACGCAAACCCGGTTGAGCGAGAGGAAGGCAAGCCCAAAGCCACACCAGATGCACTCAGGCTGTGTCAGTCGCAGCACTCTTACCGCAGTCTCTGGATGTTGGACGCGACGCCGGACAGGCGGTATATCCCCTGCACCACGCCGTGCTGCTCAATGAACTCAGCGCAGCTCTGGAGGACCTGGGGGACTGAAGAACACGTGCCAGCCGTCAGTGGAGCTCCTGATTCAGTCGTGCTGCAGGCTGTGCTTCACATCCCATCCACTAAGCCCAGCCAGGCTTGGCTGAAGCAAATACAGATGTGCTTGTCTCTTAGGAGCATCCGCCTCACTTTATCCTTCAGCCATCAACTCCCATTACACGTGTCTCCACGGCTATCAGCCTGCCCCCTGCTAGATATGAGCTCCCTTTCATCTTCTTTAGATGCCCAGCAGAGGAAGATCTCAGGAATGGGCAGCTCCTTACCATCACGACCGGAGTGGAGAAGATGCTCTCCCAGGTCACCGCCAAACACCCTTTCCTTCTCCACCTCCCGCTCGGTCGGTTTCTTTGGGCGGGCCTTCACCAAGGAACGAAGGAAGGTGAGGATCTTGCTGCGTTTCTTGGGCACTGCACAACAAAAGGAAGAAACCAGGTCATTTCAGGTCTGGCTCCGTTGTACGAGGCCGAGCACAGCACATTCTACAGAGCACGTCAGAACGGGAAGAACATTACCAACCAGTACATACAAAAAGGGATTTTCCCCATCTCTGGAGGAGCACAAGGCCAGGCTGGATGGGGCCCTGGGCAGCCTGATCTAGTCTCACATTAACTGTGGGGGCTGGGAGACCATCCTGAGGCAGGAGGGTTGGAGCATGATGATCCCTGAGGTTCCTTTCCATCCCAAGCTATTCCATGAGTATTCTATAGTTTCCCCAAGTCCAATCATAAAATCAGGAGGATTGGGCCAAATCTCTGCCCCATGGTGTGCATGAAGAATCATCAACTCAGAGGACAATGTGGGATGGATAAAGGAGGTACTAAACATGGAACGCACCCCCAAAAAGACTTCATTTTGCTTCCCCACACCATCAAATGTAACATCCCTACCTGGCTTTGGCACAGAGTTGATGAGTGCCTCAGGAATGTTCTTATTAATGAGTTCCACACACTCCCCTGGGAAAAATCCAACCTGTAACAAGAAGAAAAGAGAGGCCAACTATTGCATGCAGCACTTCTCAGATCTGAACTGTTAAACCAAAAGCCACGTAACATTTCCCTCGGAACGTGCTTGCCTGACGTTCCATAAGACTATCCAGCAGAAAATGGCCATAGTTCACAGCATAAAGGTAATAATTTTTCAACATTTGCAGCCAAAGGCAAGGTCCTCTGATACCGACACAGGGAAACTGTTTATGTCCTTTAGGCATCCTGAGCAGGCAGAGCAGCTCTAAGCTGAGATTCCTGCCTTTACTGCAGTTGCACTCTCCAGTCTGAAGCTTGTGCCTACCTGGAAGCCGAGCTTGCCTCTCCACCAGGGGGTCAGCTCCTTTGGTGGCATGTCGATGACACACACGATGTCTCCCACCTGCAAGAGATTGCAGCGTCAATCCCAGCTTCAGCACGGCTGGGAGGAAAGCACAGCTCAAATGACTGCATTCTTCTGCACTGCCAAACATCGCCGAGCATGAGAGCACTTGCACCAGTGCAGCTCTGAAGGCATTTGCCACTGTAAAATTGAACAACAAGGAACGCCTTGAACTGCTTACCTCAAAGGAGAGTTCATCCGCTGCCTGGGCAATGTATCTCTTAATAGCATGGGCAGCAGCAATAGCTGGAACATTCACAGGTGCCACCTCATGGTCCAGCAGGGGCTTCCCCTTGTTCTCAGTCTGAAACAGAGAGCACAGGCCACGGTGAGGAGCTGGGAACCAACAAGGAGGATTTCAAGGTGAGGAGCACATCTGCAGAGAAAGCTGCAGGAAATGCACTCGGTCCTTATCATGGGCACTTCAGAAGGAACTGCAAGTCTAATAACGGCTGTTTCTCTCCCTGGTGTGCAGCAGGCACACGCCAGGCAATGCAAAGATGCATCTCTCCCCACCCAGACTAATCAGCAATGGCACTGACGCAGACAGGTGGCCTTGTCCATTTTGCCCCCTCCTTTCCTGCGCTCTTTGTGCAGGAAGGCTGGCTGTTTAAGATGCTAGGAGACCGTGAAGAGGGAAACCAAAGCTACGGCTGCAGTTACAAGGTGCAAACAGTGCCATTGCAAGCACCAAGCAGCTCTCTTGAGCAGTCCAACCAACAGCGAGGCCAAACAGAGCAGAGAATGATTGTTGTTTCTGCAGCCATTTCAAGGGAAAAGTCAGTAGAGGACAAACACAACACCCGAGATGGCTCTGGTACTTTGATAAACTTGCCACACTTGCACTGCTGTCTTGCCACAGAGGAGCTCTCTTGGAAAGCAGGAGAGCACATCTGCGGCTCACTCTGCTGGCTGCAGTCAGGGAACAAAGACCAATCAGAGCTTCATACTCTACCTCTGTCCATGCCAGGTCAGGCCCACAGCTGATCTCGCTGCACGCCACAGCCATCAGCGTAGGTGTGACAAGCTGGAACTGAAAAGAAACACACTTTTATTTTCTCTGTTCACACCTCTGCTGTGCTCCCTACAGCTGTCGGGCACACTCACGCAGCCCAAGCACGCCTGCTGGTGTCCCTGGTGATGCTGTGCAGCTCTGCACAAGCTGGGGCTGGGACTCTTTGCCTAAGGGATTGGTTTCCTGTAGACCAGCTGGTCACAGCACCACAGACAGCATCCTTTTGAGGGCTGAGCTGCAGAGCACGTGGAGAAAACCCACACGTGACCAGCGTCCCATCAAAGCTGGATGAGGCTGTGTTACTAAACACGGGGCGTCACGGGCTGCTAAAGCATGTGGGGGGACAAACCATGGCAGGTACCTGGCAAGAGATCAGAACGAGGGAGACAAATCTCTCGAATCCGCAGCCGTTCCTTGTCACTTTGCTCTGATCTTCCACGAGCAAAAGCTGCAGCAGGGAAGCAGGCAGAGGGTGGAGAGAGGAGAGAGAAAGAGCAGGTCAGTTTGCTTCCACGGTTTAGCAAAGACTACGAGGGAAAAAACAAAATCTGCCCTCCCTCAACTTAAAAACTTAAGTTTTCAACTTAAAACCATTTCCCCTTGTCCTGCTGTTATCTACCCTTTCAAAGAGGTGATTCCCCTCCTCTTTTTAGGCTCCCTTGAGGTACTGAAGGCTGCCATGAGGTCACCCCACAGCCTCCATTTCTCCAGGCTGAACAAGCCCAGCTCCCTCAGCCTGTCTTTGCAGGGGAGGTGCTCCTGTCCCCTGATCATCTCTGTGGCTCGCCTCTGGACTCTCTCCAACAGCTCCCTGTCTTTCTGGACACTGTAGTGCAGCTGGGGCCTCACAAGAGCAGAGCAGGGGGGGACGATCACCTCCCTGTCCCTCATGGCCACCCCTCTGCTGATGGAGATAATGTGATCCTATGAGCTCCGCCAGCCAGCAGTTCTCAGCACTCACTGTCCCCCCGTCTCTCCCACACTGTCTCAGCTTACCTACAAGGTGCTGCACAGGACGGTGTGAAGACAAAGGGACGCAGTCGGTGCACAAGTGCAACAAGCGAGCTGCTCAGTCAGAGCTCCAGCGCTCCAATGAATGGACGCAGCACGCACTGCTCCTCCCCTCATTCTAGCCCTTATGACATCACTGAGGGCCACCAGGCTGCTCCACCACGACGGACAGGGTGGGGAGGCAAGACCAGTCACAAGGGCAGAAGATTCCAACAGCCCAGCCCAACGTTCTGGAATCAGGGGCTGCTTGGAATTCTACCCCAGCCAAATCCTGGAGAAGCTGGCACGGGGTCGTCATGACCAAAGCGCAGGACCTGGCGCTTGCTCTTGTTGAGCCTCGCACAACTGGCCTCAGTGCATCCCTCTGGAGGGCCTTCCTGCCCTCAGCCAGATGGACGCTTCCTCCCAGCAGCGTACCTTGCAGTGCTGGGCCCATGTCAAATCCACACTAGAGTGGCTTTTGTTACATTCAAGGGCATGTTGCAGCACCAAGCTATTTCACCTGGAAGGAAATAAAGCAGGAGATGGGAGAAACACAGAACTGCTGCCAGACTGCTTTATCCCTTTCTCAGCCCAACTTCCGTTGCCTCATCCCCTACCCCAACTCCTGGATGATGCCCACAGGCTGATAGTTGGATCTCAAATCCATAGGACTCCTTTCACAGGGCTCCATCAAAAAGGCTGTCACACTTGTTCCGTACACTCACACTGACCCAGCAGTGGTATCACAGTCACTTAACACACACACAACAACCAAACCCCGAGCATGCACATCCCTTCCTGCGTGACTGCAGCCCACAGCTCCCCTTCACACCTCCGTGGATCTCTGGTGTTTTACACTGATGCAGCCTCGCTGCAGCTCCGTGGCTGTCACACAAGGCCTGCAGGACCTCTTTCTCTGCAAACCCCGTCTGCAGGCATTGGTTCACGAGGTTCACCTCCTGCCCTCCTGAGCAAAAACAAGCACTAAGAGCAAGAGCAAAGCACACTGGACTCGACCTGGCCCGATCCCCAACCCTCAGTCCTGTCAGACGGACCCTGGTGTGGAGACTCATCCCCAAAGCCTGGCTGGACATCAGCACAGGCATCCTTCTTCAAACGCCCCATCCAAGCAGCAAGGGATCAAAGCGTTGGCACAGCTGAAACAGAAATGCTGTGTGAGTTTCCTGTTAGCACTGAGCAGGAACAAATCTACCGCTGAGCAGCAGGATGTGAGACAAGCAGCAGAAGACACCCAACCTGCAGAACCAGCTCGTTTGGGGTCGGTCCAGATGTTTGTCTGCTCCCTTCCCTGGCCCAGGCCAAGCTTGTGAGCTGCTCCTCCTTGGTGCAGGGGGAAATGGTGCAGATGCCATGTGGTGGCTATGCACAGCATGCCTTGCACTTGCTTTTCCTCTCTCCATCTGCCATTAGCAAACAGCATCTCCAGCCTCCAGAGATCACTGAGTCCAACCCCTGCACAACAGTGAAAAAAAGATATGATAAGTGGTACTTAAAGCACAGCATCTGTAATCAGATCTGTAATCCCCCTGCACCCAGGGCTGCAATAAAGTCCTGTTGGGTTTCTGACCTGCCAACCAGCAGCCCAGGCTGCCCAGAGCCACATCCAGCCTGGCCTTGGATGCCTGCAGGGATGGGGCATCCACAGCCTCCCTGGGCAACCTGTTCCAGTGCCTCACCACCCTCTGGCTGAAAAACTTCCTCCTCACATCCAACCTGAACCTCAACACCCCCCGTCTCAGTTTAAAGCCATTCCCCACTTGTCCCATCACTGTCCACCCTCCAAAACAAAACACCTCGGCTGTTCAACACTGAAAGAGCAAAATAACCCACAGCTCTTACTTCCACTGTATGCATTTAATTCCAGACTTAAGGTCACAGGTTAATTACTCAGGTGATCCTTCCTGACAGAAGAACTACTCGTAGTGATGTGTAGGAGTAAGGAACAGTTTGAAAAGGTCATGGACATATTAGAACTTGCAGCATTTATCTTAATAGATGCCTACATTGCACAGCATTTTGTAAAACACACGTTACAAGTACTGTGCATTGGATTACACTATATCAAACTCTAAGTAACAATACAGGTTGCTTTTAAATCTACACTTACATGTTTTCTTCTAACTCCTTGATAAAATTCCTTACTACCTTCAGTTTTACAGCCAAAGCAGTGTTTGAGCTGGTAATGTACTCTTGAACAGCACTGCTGCCTTCAGCATTTGTATGTTTAGATATGAAAAGAGAACTTGGTCATTATTTCATGATGAGAGAATCTTATATGACACAACAGAATTTCAAAAATCTGACAATACTGTAAAATGCCAGCGTAAGAATGTGGCTTTGATTTTTTTTTTTTTCTTTTTTTTTTTATATGGTGAGTGTACCATTAATTCAAGACAAGAATTTTGTTTGTAAGTCGATCTCTATAACTGTTCTTGGCATCATTCTGGAGCATGAACTAGATACATGGAATTTGGCACTGGCTCCCCAGGGCAGTGGTTTGGCACTGAGCTGACAAAGGCCAAAGAGCATTTGCACAATGCTCTCAGACACAGGGCTTGACCCATAGGAGGTCCGGTGTGGAACCAGGAGGTGGAATACATGATCCTCGAGGTCCCTTCCAAATACAGATATTCCATGATCCTCTAATACTTATATTCCCAAGTCCTGTACACAGTGCTCAGATGCTTAATTGAAAGGTTCCATGAAACAGTGAGGTATCTATGTCCCTTTACCACTCAGTTATTCAATTTGCCACATGGATCTTTTGTCCAGTCACATTAAAAAACCACTCAAAGTATTTCCTTCAGTCTTCCATTCTGATAGAGCTTTCTGGAGCAAATAAAGAGTTGCAACTAAGAATGTCCACACCTCCCTTCCTGCACCCTGCATACTTTTTTCATTGCACTGTGATTACGTACCATTCTATTGTCACCCTCATTCTGTCATTATCGAGGCAGTTTACTGCCATTAAATTTTCCAGCAACAGATGCCCACAAGTACAGCCAGCCTGGACTTATTTCCAATACTTATCTTTGTCCTGATGTCCTTGTAGGAGGTGGGACATTTCTCCATCTCAGCAGCAGAGGGCAGGAGGGGTCCAAGGTGAGGGCACACTCTCCTCTATTTTTCTGGCACTCAGAGACAAAGGGAACAAGAAAACCAGCTGTGTTTCCCTGCCCATGGCAAACACCAGCCTTTCCATCCTTACAGTCCTTCCTGCCATCAGCAGAGATATTTTGCTTTCTTGTGCCACTTCATCCCTTTAGCATCTGGCATTCCAACAAAAAAGTACTTACAAGGAATTTTAATATTTTCATATTAAATGTCAGAATTAGAACCTTATATTTACCAAATATTTAAAACGTTCAACCCAGTGAGAAGTGAAGTGATGTTGTATTTAGCATTCAGATAAGAACTTGTAAAGGAAGTAAAAAGTGCTGCTTTCATAAACTATAGTCTCATTGTCAAGCCTTGCACTGTGTCAGCAGATTATTACAGAATGTTCATTCAAGCAGGAATTAAGAGATGCGTCTGAATTGATAACAACAACGAGTAATTAAGAAAGCTTGACTGCAGTCTGCTTGAGGATTCCAGTCTGAAGTGTGTTCCACCTGATGACAACTGGGAATGTCTTTCTCTCACCATTAGAACCATTGCACCTCTGACTAAACACATAGCTAATCACCACTGAAAACCTAGGTGCAATTTCTGCAGTGCACAGACCAACTACGTGTTGGTTAACATTCAGAGAGATTGTGCAGGTGTCCTTTTAGGAACTGGCCTACAGTATGCTAAGAGGGATGGATGTGGGGACATTAGGATAACGTGCCCTCTGCCTTTTAAGACAGCCCCAGCAGAGCAGGTCAGCAGGCTGAAGAGCTGCGTGGGTCACCAGGGCTCAGAGACTTCACTCGGCCATCTGAAAGTGGAGGGACTTCAGCCCAAGCTGCCCTTTTCCATGCAGGCAAGGAGGCCAAGAGAAGGTGGATCGGCACGGTTCTGGTGCAGACAGGGGCTGCAGTGTGAGCAGGCCTACACAGACAAGGCTGTGCCCACACAGAGTGACAGCAGCTTTCGCTGTGAGCAGATTCCCAGGGGGCCTGAGCCATGGCAGTTCTTGATGGCAGCATGTTCCAATCAGCCCTGGAAGTCTTCTCTGGACGTCTGTCGCATTCTGGAATCCACACTGAGGACGCAGTCGCTGTGTCAGAGCAGCTGGCAGAGTCACGGGGAACCGTGACGTAGTTGGCCCAGGGAGCAACAACAAGGCCTGCACTGCTCAGCCAGCCCAGGCCAAAGGGGAGCACGAGAGAGAGCAGAGGAGAGAGGGGGGGAAAGAGGGCCAGGAAGGAAAGGCCTGTGCCTGAATGGACGTGTAGCAGCAGCTGCTGACAGCAAACTCGGTGATGGCAGGGGCACAGCAGAGCAGTGCAATGCTGGCAGCTTCCTGTGTCTTTCACACAGGCACTGCAGACATGGCCAGCACTGGGAGATCAGCAGAACTGCTGCACACCTCTGCCAGCCCAGGCCAGAGGAGTGCAGAACAGTGAGCTGCTGCTGAGGGGAGAGAGGATGGCCTGAGAGCTGACCTGAGAGGCAGGGCTGGCTGTGTGACAGCAGCCTCTGTGTCCTCCTCCTGTGTCTGTGAGGGCCAGAGGGCCAGAAGAGAACATGCCCAGACAACGAAGCCCTGCTGTCCTCTGCTGCTCAGCTGGAGAGATGTTCCGCCTTCCTGAAGGACGCTGATCCAAAGGGAAGGAATCAAAGGAAGTCCAGGCTGGCTGTCCTTGTGGGCATCAGCTGCTGGCAGCTGCCTCTGTGCTGCCATGGGCAGGGCACAGCACACACAGTGTTTGCAGTTCCCTGTGTGACACTGGCCCTGGTGACCTGACAGCCATAGGGAGACAATAGAAAGAGCTGCCTCCCTCTGCCAGATGAGGCAAAGGTGAGAATCCCAGAATCACAGCATGGCCCGGGTTGGAAAGGAGCTCAAGGTTCATGAATCTCCAACCCTTGGCTCTCCAAGGGTGCACAGGGGGCTTTGTTCTCCCTGTGGTGCAGCTTCAGTGCCAACTCACAGCTGAGCTGGTTGGCACACTGTGACAGCCTGCCGCTCTGAAGCTCTTGGGGCAGTGCTCAGTTCTTTCTGAAGTACTCTGGAAAATGCTGCTTCTCCTTCACCAAGTCTGTTTTCAGACAGACGTCTTTTTCTCCTCTGTACACACAAACAGTATCTTGTAACTCCCTGGCACAGTGCTCAGAAGTGATACTTCTGGAAGCACGTCAGAGAAAAGTGGCCTTGTCCCAGTGGACTTTCAGAGCAGATGAGAACAAGTCTTGGTTGACGGCTTTCTTCTGCTTCTGGAACTGCACAGGCAGGTTGTGTGTTGTCATACTTTATGCCAGAGTGCCAAACTGAAGCAGTTTCTGCAACTTCTTTTTTTCATACTTGTCACTCTTTGCTGAGACCTTAACTTAGTCATTTTTAATGCGCTCTCATCTAAACTACTGTGTCCTCCAGTGTCAGTGTTGTATGAATCAGGACTGTGGGATTTCATCAGTGAAAGGATTCTGCTCTAATGACTGTCATTCTAAAGCTGATATTGTTTCTACCGCATCAGGCTTGCATGAAGCATCTTTGATCAACAGAGAAATCAGAAAAATTGCTTTTCCTATTGCAGTTTCCTTTTAACTAGTGATGAAAGCTGTCAGTTTATTTTTGGCACCAGAAATCCTGGGATGCAACCAGGTTAGATAAGAAGTGACACTGAGTCAACAGTAAAGGAACATAGATGAGATAGCATCACACAGCTCTGGAAAAGATGTTCCAGCTCTGTGTCTACCTACACCTTCAGGAGATGAAAAGTACTGGCTTACTGAGGTGTCCTGGGTTGCAGGTTCTGTTAATCTCCATTTTTGGAAGAGCTGCTTGCAATAAATACCTTGTAAGGTGAATGAGCTTGATAGAAGTAGGGTGTGAAAGAGATGGATTTGCTGTTTCCCTGAAGGTGCAGGAGTATTGCTGTGCCTACAGTCAGTAAACAAGGCAGAAATCACTGTGTTCCTCAGAATGAAAAGCAAAAGAATAAAAATCTTTTTGGGAGTGACAGCACGCCTGAATGAAGCACAAATCTAAACATTTAAAATAAGGGCTAGTGTCAAAGGGACTTGCAGTATTTCTCGTGAAGAAATATTTGATGCTTCTTTATGAAAGTCATCCTAACAAAAGTGTACTGATGTCTTTGCTGAGGATTTCCTTGGTTCCAGCCTGAAGGTGTGCGCAGGCATGAGCAGGCAGTGCTGAGCTGCAGGTGAGTGCCTGTGTCCCACAGCAGGAAACCCGTGGATGTCTTCAGGGGTTTGAAATGGGCAGAGCTGTAAAACCTGAAGGCTTTCACTGAAATTGTCCTCTGCTTCATTTTGTAATCTTAGTTTCACCAATGCTTTCCAATATGATTTTCGTATGAATGCAGATACATGGGATAGGATTTAAAGTTTTTATGGTGCTGCTGTATAATTTTCTGTAGTCATCATTAGACAATAAAAAAAATAAATGGTAATCAGGCAATCTGTTAACAACCTGTGGCACGTGTCAAAACAATGAAATTCCTTGCAGGAAGACAATATTGCTATATAATACTGTGGCTATCCAAAACTGTTAATTATACTTGATGAGCTGGAGATAATCCTGAAATGCAGGACTTTGATCTTAGCCAAGAAAAATAAAACTTATTATCATTCTTAAATTGGCAGCTGCTATAAAAAGCCTGTGTCTTATTTCCCTTTTAGTAACACTGGCTAAATCAGAGAAAGTGATAAAAGAATTTCATGATTGCAGCTTAGTGATTCTTTCCCACTTGACCAGAAGTAATCAATGTCCAAAAATGTCGGTAAATACTTTTTCTATATTCTTTGGCCAGGTGTATTGATATTTGAGATGAATGGCAAAAACATTTTGCGTACATAGATAAGCAATGCAAATTTCCTGGATTGTTTTAGAGAAAAAAGCTCTGGTTATCAGATCGTTTCCATGCAGAAATAAGATTTACAGAAAAATTCTCATTATGATTATTCATGCATGAATAAGTTCAAAAAAGAGATGTGGGGGATGTTGTTTCAATTCCAGGTGATTGTAGGAAGGACTGTCAGGATGGAAAGGCTAGTGTCTGCATGGGCAAAGAAACACTTCTGGTTTTCATGTTCCCTTTGTCTTTGAGTGCAAGAGGCCATGAGGAGAGTGTGCCCTAAACTTGGACCCTTTTTGACCATTGCAGCAGAGATGGAGAAGTGTTCAACCTTCTAGAAGGACTTCAGCACAAAGATATGTAATGAAAATAAGTCCAGGTTGGCTGTCCTTGTGGGCATCAGCTGCTGACATCTGCATAGTTGTTACTATGGGAATGGCAGAACAGCTGGAATGTTGCATTTCCTTGTGTGACACAAGCACTGGTGAATTCAAAGCAAGAGGGGTATAATAGAAAGAGCATCACCTCCCTGCCAGATTAGGCAAAGGTGAGTGGGATGTTGTTTCAATTAGTGCTGATGGCAGGAAGGACTGTAAGGATGGAAAGGCTGGTGTTTGCCATGGGCAGGGAAACACATTTGCTTTTCATTTTGTCTTAATCTTTCAGTGCTAGATAAATAGAAAAGAGTGTGCCCTCACCTTGGAACTCTCCTGCCCTCGTCTGCTGCGACGGAGAAATGTTCCAGCTTGTAGAAGGACAACAGGACAAAGATATGTAATGAAAATAAGTCCAAGATGGCTGTCCTTGTGGGCATCAGCTGCTGGCATCTGCATTGCTGCTGCCATGAGCATGGCAAAGCAGGTAAAAGATTGCTTTTCCTTGTGTGACACAGGAGCTCTTGACTTGAAAGCTAGAGGGATGCAATAGCAAGAGCTGCAACCTCTGCCAGACATGGCAAAGGTGAGTGGGATGTTGTTTCAATTAGTGCTGCTGATGTCAGGAAGACTGTAAGGATGGAAAGTCTGGTGTTTGCCATGGGCTGGGAAACACATCTTGTTTTCATTTTCTCTTTCTCTTTCAGTGCCAGATAAAGAGCAGAGTGTGCCCTAACCTTGGAACACTCCTGCCTTCTTCTGCTGAGATGGAGAAATGTCCAAGCTTCAAGAAGGACATCAGGACAAAGATATGTAATGAAAATAAGTCCAGGCTGGCTGCCCTTGTGGGCATCAGATGCTGGCATCTGCATTGCTGCTGCCATGAGCATGGCACAGCAGGTCAAAGATTGCTTTTCCTTGTGTGACACAGGAGCTCTTGACTTGAAAGCTAGAGGGATGCAATAGAAAGAGCTGCAACCTCTGCCTGACATGGCAAAGGTGAGTGGGATGTTCTTTCAATTAGTGCTGATGTCAGGAAGGACTGTAAGGATGGAAAGTCTGGTGTTTGCCAAGGGCAGGGAAACACATCTGGTTTTCATTTTCTCTTTCTCTTTGAGTGCCAGATAAACAGGGGAGAGTGTGCCCTCACGTTGGACCCATCCTGCCCTCTTCTGCTGAGATGGAGAAATGTTCCAGCTTGTAGAAGGACATCAGGACAAAGATATGTAATGGAAATAAGTCCAGGCTGTCTGTCCTTGTGGGCATCAGCTGCAGGCATCTGCATTGCTGCTGCCAAGAGCATGGCACAGCAGGTAACAGATTGCTTTTCCTTGTGTGACACAGGAGCTCTTGACTTGAAAGCTAGAGGGATGCAATAGAAAGAGCTGCAACCTCTGCCAGACATGGCAAAGGTGAGTGGGATGTTGTTTCCATTGCTGCTGATGTCAGGAAGACTGTAAGGATGGAAAGTCTGGTGTTTCCCATGAGCTGGGAAACACATCTTGTTTTCATTTTCTCTTTCTCTTTGAGTGCCAGATAAACAGGGGAGAGTGTGCCCTCACCTTGGAACTCTCCTGCCCCCTGCTGCTCAGAGGGAGAATGTTCCAGCTTGTAGAAGGACATCAGGACAAAGATATGTAATGGAAATAAGTCCAGGCTGGCTGTCCTTGTGGGCATCAGCTGCTGGCATCTGCATTGCTACTGCCATGAGCATGGCACAGGAGGTAAAAGATTGCTTTTCCTTGTGTGATACAGGAGCTCTTGACTTGAAAGCTAGAGGGATGCAATAGAAAGAGCTGCAACCTCTGCCTGACATGGCAAAGGTGAGTGGGATGTTGTTTCAATTAGTGCTGATGACTGGAAGACTGTAAGGATGGAAAGGCTGGTGTTTGCCATGGGCTGGGAAAAACACTATTTTCATGTTCTCTTAATCTTTCAGTGCTAGGTAAATAGAGGAGAGTGTGCCCTCAACTTGGAACTCTCCTGCCCTCTGCTGCTCAGAGGGAGAAATGTCCAAGCTTCTAGAAGGACATCAGGACAAAGATATGTAATGAAAATAAGTCCAGGCTGGCTGTCCTTGTGGGCATCAGCTGCTGGCATCTGCATTGCTGCTGCCATGAGCATGGCAAAGCAGGTAAAAGGTTGCTTTTCCTTGTGTGACCCAGGAGCTCTTGACTTGAAAGCTAGAGGGATGCAACAGAAAGAGCTGCAACCTCTGGCAGACATGGCAAAGGTGAGTGGGATGTGGTTTCAATTAGTGCTGATGTCAGGAATGACTGTAAGGATGGAAAGTCTGGTGTTTGCCATGGGCAGAGAAACACATCTGGTTTTCATTTTCTCTTTCTCTTTGAGTGCAAGATAAACAGGGGAGAGTGTGCCCTCACCTTGGACCCATCCTGCCCTCTTCTGCTGAGATGGAGAAATGTTCCAGCTTCTAGAAGGACATCAGGACAAAGATATGTAATGAAAATAAGTCCAGGCTGGCTGTCCTTGTGGGCATCAGCTGCTGGCATCTGCATTGCTGCTGCCATGAGGATGGCAGAGCAGGTAAAAGATTGCTTTTCCTTGTGTGACACAGGAGCTCTTGACTTGAAAGCTAGAGGGATGCAATAGAAAGAGCTGCAACCTCTGCCAGACATGGCAAAGGTGAGTGGGATGTTGTTTCAATTAGTGCTGATGTCAGGAAGACTGTAAGGATGGAAAGGCTTGTGTTTGCCATGGGCGGGAAAAAACATCTATTTTCATGTTCTCCTAATCTTTCAGTGCTAGGTAAATAGAGGAGAGTGTGCCCTCACCTTGGAACCCTCCTGCCCTCTTCTGCTGCGATGGAGAGATGTTCCAGCTTCTAGAAGGACATCAGGACAAAGATATGTAATGAAAATAAGTCCCGGCTGCCTGCCCTTGTGGGCTTCAGCTGCTGGCATCTGCATTGCTGCTGCCATGATCATGGCAAAGCAGGTAAAAGGTTGCTTTTCCTTTTGTGACACAGGAGGTCTTGACTTGAAAGCTAGAGGGATGCAATAGAAAGACTGCAACCTCTGCCAGACATGGCAAAGGTGAGTGGGATGTTGTTTCCATTTCTGCTGATGTCAGGAAGGACTGTAAGTATGGAAAGTCTGGTGTTTGCCATGGGCTGGGAAAAACATCTATTTTCTTGTTCTCTTAATCTTTCAGTGCTAGGTAAATAGAGGAGAGTGTGCCCTCACCTTGGAACTCTCCTGCCCTCTGCTGCTCAGAGGAAGAAATGTCCCAGCTTCTAGAAGGACATCAGGACAAAGATATGTAATGAAAATAAGTCCAGGCTGGCCGCCCTTGTGGGCATCACCTGCTGGCATCTGCATTGCTGCTGCCATGAGCATGGCAAAGCAGGTAAAAGGTTGCTTTTCCTTGTGTGACACAGGAGCTCTTGACTTGAAAGCTAGAGGGATGCAATAGCAAGAGCTGCAACCTCTGCCAGACATGGCAAAGGTGAGTGGGATGTTGTTTCAATTAGTGCTGACGACAGGAAGACTGTAAGGATGGAAAGGCTGGTGTTTGCCATGGGCAGGGAAACACATCTTGTTTTCATTTTCTCTTTCTCTTTGAGTGCCAGATAAAGAGCAGAGTGTGCCCTCACCTTGGAACCCTCCTGCCCTCTTCTGCTGAGATGGTGAAATGTTCTAGCTTCTAGAAGGACATCAGGACAAAGATATGTAATGAAAATAAGTCCAGGCTGGCTGTCCCTGTGGGCATCAGCTGCAGGAAACTGCATTGCTGCTGCCATGAGCATGGCAAAGCAGGTAAAAGATTGCTTTTCCTTGAGTGCCCAGAAGCTCTTGACTTGAAAGCTAGAGGGATGCAATAGAAAGAGCTGCAACCTCTGCCTGACATGGCAAAGGTGAGTGGGATGTTGTTTCAATTAGTGCTGATGACAGGAAGACTGTAAGGATGGAAAGGCTGGTGTTTGCCATGGGCTGGGAAACTCATCTGGTTTTCATTTTCTCTTTGTGTGCCAGAAAAAGAGGGGAGTGTGCCCTCACCTTGGACCCCTCCTGCCCTCTTCTGCTAAGGTGGAGAAATGTTCCAGCTTCTAGAAGGACATCAGGACAAAGATATGTAATGAAAATAAGTCCAGGCTGGCTCTCCTTGTGGGCATCAGCTGCTGGCATCTGCATTGCTGCTGCCATGAGCATGGCAAAGCAGGTAAAAGATTGCTTTTCCTTGTGTGACACAGGAGCTCTTGACTTGAAAGCTAGAGGGATGCAATAGAAAGAGCTGCAACCTCTGCCAGACATGGCAAAGGTGAGTGGGATGTTGTTTCAATTAGTGCTGAAGTCAGGAAGACTGTAAGGATGGAAAGGCTGGTGTTTGCCATGGGCTGGGAAAAACGTCTGGTTTTCATTTTCTCTTTCTCTTTGTGTGCCAGATAAACAGGGGAGAGTGTGCCCTCACGTTGGAACCATCCTGCCCTCTTCTGCTGAGATGGAGAAATGTTCCAGCTTCTAGAAGGACATCAGGACAAAGATATGTATTGAAAATAAGTCCCGGCTGGCTGCCCTTGTGGGCTTCAGCTGCTGGCATCTGCATTGCTGCTGCCATGAGCATGGCACAGGAGGTAAAAGATTGCTTTTCCTTTTGTGACACAGGAGCTCTTGACTTGAAAGCTAGAGGGATGCAATAGAAAGAGCTGCAACCTCTGCCAGACATGGCAAAGGTGAGTGGGATGTTGTTTCAGTTGCTGCTGATGTCAGGAGGACTGTTAGGATGGAAAGGCTGGTGTTTGCCATGGGCAGGGAAACACATCTGGTTTTCATTTTCTCTTTCTCTTTGAGTGCCAGATAAACAGGGGAGAGTGTGCCCTCACCTTGGAACTCTCCTGCCCTCTGCTGCTCAGAGGGAGAATGGCCAAGCTTCTAGAAGGACATCAAGACAAAGATATGTAATGAAAATAAGTCCAGGCTGGCTGTCCTTGTGGGCATCAGCTGCTGGCATCTGCACTGCTGCTGCCATGAGCATGGCAAAGCAGGTAAAAGATTACATTTCCTTCTGTGACACAGGAGCTCTTGACTTGAAAGCTAGAGGGAAGCAATAGAAAGAGCTGCAACCTCTGCCAGACATGGCAAAGGTGAGTGGGATGTTGTTTCCATTGCTGCTGATGTCAGGAAGGACTGTAAGGATGGAAAGGCTGGTGTTTGCCTTGGGCAGGGAAACACATCGATTTTCATTTTCTCTTTCACTTTGAGTGCCAGATAAACAGGGGAGAGTGTGCCCTCACCTTGATCCCCTACTGCCCTCTGCTGCTCAGAGGGAGAATGGCCAAGCTTCTAGAAGGACATCAAGAAAAAGATATGTAATGAAAATAAGTCCAGGCTGGCTGTCCTTGTGGGCATCAGCTGCTGGCATCTGCATTGCTGCTGCCATGAGCATGGCAAAGCAGGTAAAAGATTGCTTTTCCTTGTGTGACACAGGAGCTCTTGACTTGAAAGCTAGAGGGATGCAATAAAAAGAGCTGCAACCTCTGCCAGACATGGCAAAGGTGAGTGGGATGTTGTTTCCATTGCTGCTGATGTCAGGAGGACTGTAAGGATGGAAAGGTTGGTGTTTGCCATGGGCAGGGAAACACATCTGGTTTTCATTTTCTCTTTCTCTTTGAGTGCCAGATAAACAGGGGAGAGTGTGCCCTCCCCTTGGAACTCTCCTGCCCTCTGCTGCTCAGAGGGAGAAATGTCCAAGCTTCTAGAAGGACATCAGGACAAAGATATGTAATGAAAATAAGTCCAGGCTGGCCGCCCTTGTGGGCATCAGCTGCTGCCATCTGCATTGCTGCTGCCATGAGCATGGCAAAGCAGGTAAAAGGTTGCTTTTCCTTGTGTGACACAGGAGCTCTTGACTTGAAAGCTAGAGGGATGCAATAGAAAGAGCTGCAACCTCTGCCAGACATGGCAAAGGTGAGTGGGATGTTGTTTCAATTAGTGCTGATGACAGGAAGACTGTAAGGATGGAAAGGCTGGTGTTTGCCATGGGCAGGGAAACACATCTCGTTTTCATTTTCTCTTTGTGTGCCAGGAAAAGAGCAGAGTATGCCCTCACCTTGGAGCTCTCCTGCCCTCTGCTGCTCAGAGGGAGAAATGTCCAAGCTTCTAGAAGGACATCAGGACAAAGATATGTAATGAAAATAAGTCCAGGCTGGCTGTCCCTGTGGGCATCAGCTGCTGGCATCTGCATTGCTGCTGCCATGAGCATGACACAGCAGGTAAAAGATTGCTTTTCCTTGAGTGACATAGACTCTGTTGACTTGTAAGCAAGAAGAATGCAATAGAAAGAGCTGCAACCTCTGGCAGACAAGGCAAAGGTGAGTGGGATGTTGTTTCAGTTGCTGCTGATGTCAGGAAGGACTTTAAGGATGGAAAGGATGGTGTTTGCCATGGACAGAGAAACACATCTGGTTTTCATCTTCTCTTTTTCTTTGTGTGCCAGATAAAGAGGAGAGTGTGCCCTCAGCTTGGACCCCTCCTGCCCTCTGCTGCTGAGATGGAGAAATGTTCCAGCTTGTAGAAGGACATCAGGACAAAGATATGTAATGAAAATAAGTCCAGGCTGGCTGTCCTTGTGGGCATCAGCTGCTGGCATCTGCATTGCTGCTGCCATGAGGATGGCAGAGCAGGTAAAAGATTGCTTTTCCTTGTGTGACACAGGAGCTCTTGACTTGAAAGCTAGAGGGATGCAATAGAAAGAGCTGTAAACTCTGCCAGACATGGCAAAGGTGAGTGGGATGTTGTTTCAATTAGTGCTGATGTCAGGAAGGACTATAAGGATGGAAAGGCTGGTGTTTGCCATGGGCAGGGAAACACATCTGGTTTTCATTTTCTCTTTGTGTGCCAGGAAAAGAGCAGAGTATGCCCTCACCTTGGACCCATCCTGCCCTCTGCTGCTCAGAGGGAGAAATGTCCCAGCTTCTAGAAGGACATCAGGACAAAGATATTTAATGAAAATAAGTCCAGGCTGGCTGTCCTTGTGGGCATCAGCTGCTCGCATCTGCATTGCTGCTGCCATGAGCATGGCACAGGAGGTAAAAGATTGCTTTTCCTTGTGTGACACAGGAGCTCTTGACTTGAAAGCTAGAGGGATGCAATAGAAAGAGCTGCAACCTCTGCCAGACAAGGCAAAGGTGAGTGGGATGTTGTTTCAATTATTGCTGAAGTCAGGAAGACTGTAAGGATGGAAAGTCTGGTGTTTGCCATAGGCAGGGAAATAATGCTGGTTTTCATCTTCTCTTTCTCTTTGAGTGCCAGAAAAATAGAGGAGAGTGTGCGTGCTTTCTACCCGTCTTGCCCTCTTCTGCTGAGATGGAGAAATGTCCCAGGTTCTACAAGGACATCAGGACAAAGATATGTAGTGAAAATAAGTCCAGGCTGGCTGTCCTTGTGGGCATCAGCTGCTGGCTTCTGCATTGCTGCTGCCATGAGCATGTCACAGCAGGTAAGGGATTGCTTTTCCTTGTGGGACAGCTGTTAAGCCATTCTGATTCACCCTTTGCATCCACAGCATACAGTTTTTTCCCACACTGCTGTTTCTATCCAGCAGTGTGCATATGTGCAGTGCTACAGATGTTGGTGGTCCTGCCTGTGGCAGGGGGTTCGCGATTCCTGATCCTTGAGGTCCCTTCCAACCCGGGCCATTCTGTGTGTGTGTGTGTGACTGGCTAAACACCAATTGTTGCTAGCTCAGCAGGTATACTGCTAATTATTGAACGTCTGACAGCTGCTTATCAACACTTGGCCACTATTTCTGGACACCTGCTCATCCCTGAAGAGAGAGAAGTTTGGAAGGAGGACAGAGGGGAGTCTCTTGATGCCTGCCTGTTGCATCCCAACCTGCCCACAGAGTGAGTCAGTTCGGCCTTGTGTGGAGGCCCTGGCTTCTTTGGAGTCTGTTTTTCTTTTGCTGAGCTTCTCCTATCCAAACAGAATGGCCTTACAACATGCTTTCTGGTCCTTAATACTAAACACATGCAATTTGTAACTATTACAGTTCTGTAAGTGAGAATTGATCACATGATTGAACAACTGTATTTCTAAAATATGTTATGAAATAACTTCTTTTTACTAATACTAATACTAATAAAGTCTTTCTACTTTTTCAAACTGTTTCTAAGGGCAAATTACAAAACACATCGTGCTGTACTGCTTCAGAGCAATCCCACATTTGATAGCCAGTGCAGAAACAACATTCCATCCTACAGCATTAGCTAGTTCAGAGGTACCAGACGTGTATCTGGATGTGGCTGTTGTGCATAACTGGGGCTGAGGGATCAGAAATGACAGCTCCACTCTTGGAGACCACAGAGTTAAAATGGAAAGATAAAATAGTTGCAGGGCAATTGTTCTCTGTGCCTGAAGCAGGGACCGATTTATGGGGGAGAGATTTAACAGTTAAATGAGCATTACAGCTGCAAGTCTGTGAAACAGATATCAGGTGTCAATGAATGTGTTAACAGGTGGTGATGAGAAGAAATGAATCCAAAGGTGTGGGCAGGGGAAGGAAATTGGGGTGGACTCACAATTTTCCCTTACAAAGAACTGCCCAAGGAGGGAGTGGAGCTGTGAAACAGCAACAATATCCCATAGCCTTAGAAGGGAGAGTGGGTCTAAAAGCTGTAACACAGACAGTGGTTAAGGATGGTCTTCTGGAACCTTGTCTGTGGCCTTATAACACCCCAATCCTGTCGGCACGGAAGGCAGACGGCACGTATCGGCTGGTGCAAGATGTAAGGAAATGACTGAACCCGTTCTCAAAAGACAGCCTGTGGTTCCTAACCCCTATACCCTAATGAGTCAGATCCCACACGGACAGCAGTGGTTTGGTGTGAGAGACCTCAAAGATGCTTTCCGGACAGCCTTTGGACTCAGAGAGAAATGGCTGCGTTTGTATGAGGACACATTGTAATCCTATCGTGATTCGTGATGATACTGTAGATACTGGAACTCCTGCTAATCCTTGTCTTTGCAGCGTTTGAAGCAAGCAACTGGTGCTGCTGTCATGCAGAAAGCTCCCTTCCAACCACTCAGCAAGCATTTGGATGAGACAGCTTCCTGCTGGGGAGCCCTCCGACATCACTGCTGCCTCCTCCAGAACCATACCTGCAGATGCTTCAGAGCTCTTCAGCATGGACTTCCTTCCTCCCATCAGCAGCTGCTCCTGCACTGACCTTCATTCACACTGGGATACCATCTGCTTCCAGCAGGAGCTGACCTGCGAGACAGAGAAAGGAAACGTGGGATGAGCACCAATGCAGAAGCACAAGGCTGTGTCACCACCACGTCTTGCAGCCTTGGGAAGTCAGCTGCAACTGCAGCCTTGGTCAGAATTACAACGGGCACCGTAAATTAAGTGTGACCTCTGAAGTTGTTGCCATGATCAGAAATAGACGCTGAAATCGCTCACATAACTGTCGGTGGTTCCCTCCAAATTCTTTTGCTTTGGGGAACAGATGGACTCGGAATGGAAGGACACGAGAAAAATGACATCTGTTTGAGCTCAGCAGACTTGAGAGGTGGGCCTGGGTGAACCTCATGAGGTTCAGCACAGCCAAGTGCAAGGTTTGGCATTTGGGCCGGAGGAATCCCAGGCATTCTTTTGTCATCGTGGTGGTTTCCAATAGACCCCAACAATGAGACATCAGGTCGCCGTGTGGGCTCCTGGGTGACACTGCCATTTCCCAGCCATTGCAGCCTAGGGGCAAATAAAGTAAAATACTTCAGAAAGATCTCACACTGATTGCATATTTTACTGTTCTTTTACACAAAACAGAAGGGGAGGGCAGCAGATGCATGCAGCTGCATCAACACCCAGGCTGCTAAAGGAATGGAAAGACAGAAACAGCAAATATCAATGCCTTATTCTAATGCAAGGAGGGAAGCTTTTTTCAATGTTACTTTTTATCACTTAAAATAAGCAGTTGGCACTCTAAGGAAAATCCTGGGCCCCAAGTTCTGGCAGTGTGGCAATCTGGCACGGACTCCGCTGTGACTGATCCAAACAGTCTGTTCCAGATTTTAACATCCCTTATATGCATTCACAAGTTTTCTCTCTTGACTTCCCCTTACAGCCGTTAGATGCCAGCAAAACATCCCACAAACACTCCTTACCTCTGTGCACACAGGCACCCATCCAACCAGAGCCATCAGTCATTCCCAGCCATGCGCTCTTCCTCCAATCATGGTCAGCATCACACGGCCGTCACGCAGCTCACTTGACTCCGTTTTTCTCTTCTTTCTGGAGGTGTCCTTGCTTCTCAGCCTTACCTTCTCGTGATGTTTATCTCGCTCTGCAGCTCCTGCTCTGAATAGGCTTTCTTGGATTCCCGCATGACAGGCACAAAATGCAGCCACAGCCCCTGCCACCAAGGTCAGCTCTTCAGCACACATTACCTGAGGAGCACTTGGCAACTCCTGCAACCTGAGCAGTGCCAGGAAGACTGTTTCACTTCTGCTTCTCCTGGCTCAGAAATTCATTTTCCTACCTAGAAAATGGAAAAAGAAAAGAAAGAAAAAAAATCCTGACATTAGCAGACACAATTGATACTATGGAATTCTGGAAGGCAAGGGATTTGCCCTCTATGATGAGAAGTTGAGTGCAAAGAACTAAGAAGAGCCATGAGCAGGTTGTGAACTTGTGGGTAAAATTAGGAAGTGCAGCAGTGCAGGGCTTCTGGAGGTGAGGGTCTGCTACAGCCGCCTGGAAAGAGAGCCTGTTGGTGGGAGCTGCTTACTGCAGCCAGCAGAAGCATCGCACTCACTGACTCTCATCCTGATGGGGGATTCCAGTCAGTCTGGGAAATCAGCATGGCTGGCTGCAAGCAATCTGACAGACTCCTGGAGTGCAGTGAGAATCACTCTGTGGTGCAGGCATTGGGCACAGCAAGCAGAAGGGAAGCATTGCTGGACATGGTGCACACCAGGGGTTACGACAGGAGGCGGTCAGGGCTGCAGTGACCATGCCCTCCTTGAGTTGGTGATCTCAAGGAATGCGGGCCTGGCAGGAAGCAAAGGCAGGAGCCTGAACTTCAGGAGAGCCAGCTGCAGGCTGTTCCAGGAATTCTTGGACGAGATCCTCTGGACAACTGTTTGTAGGGGCAAAGGGATGGAAAAGAGATGGTCACTTTCTCAGAAAAAAACTTGCTCAGGTTGCAGGCTGAGCTGCAGGAGAGGAAGGGGAGGAGGTGCCAGCACGGCTCTGCACGATGCTCTGCCACACTGGGCAGCTTGATCATGGCTCAGCAGTGGGATCAGACGAGGAGAAGGGGAGAAGGAAATCAATGATGGGAGGGAACCATCAGACACAGCCGGTGAGTGTCTGTGAAGTCTTGCAAACCAGAGATTCCCAGGTTGTTTCTGCTTTTGCAGCATTTGTGTGGTGCAGGGTGAGCAAAAGGTTCTCCTGCTTGATTCTTCTGCAGGAGCCGCCTAAAAGGGAAATGGCCACTGAGCTGCAGACCAAGCAGTACTGCCTGACGTTGGCCAGGGGAGCTTCTCCTGCCGCAGTGTGCTGATGACAGGTCTGGAGATGATCTGCAGGGCCAGCTCGTAGATGGGAGCCAGGAAAGGACATGATGGGAAGAGAGAGGTGTTAAGCAACATCCAAGGCATCAAAATGCATCAGAAGGCCCTGAAAAGCATCACAAAGCCACAGCCAGGAAGCTTGGGAGTATCATGAGCAGCATCCAGGATGCGAGAGATTATTTGCTACCATGCCAAATGGTAGCAGAGCTCCCCCTGCAGACATCCCAAAGCCAGACAAAACAGGAACAAACCCGGAGCTGTGCTGCACGCACCCCACAGCCACAGCATTGCAAGCTGGGGTGCCTTGCTGTGTGCTGCATTCATCCCAGTCCGTGTGAATGAAGACTCTGGAGGCAGTCAAGGCGTTGATTGAGCACGAGTGTGCTTTTATTATTATAGAAAGGACAGGAGGGTGTGAGAGGTCCATGGTGAAGTAGGGACTCATCCTGTTTTGTCATGGAGAGAGTGGCTCAGAGCTCTCAGTGCTGCTGTCCGGTGCCTGGGACTGGAGGCCTGATTGAAAGTCCCCCTGCAAGAGGCTCTGCTCCTCCTCACTGACGCTGACCTGCTCCTGCATGGAGGTGCTGCTGTCAGGGCACTCACACAGTGCCTGGGCTGGGCTGTACTGCAGAGACTCTGGGTGACAGACCTCACTTGTGACTGTGGTGTCTGGGAGGCTCACGTCACCAATTTCAGCAGAGCCAGGTGTAATGAGAGCTTGAACTTCGATGAGCTCCTTCTCTCCATCACTGTTGTCATGTGTAAGGCTGCTGTTGGAACTGCAGCGATTCGTGCTCCCTATGAGCTCTCCACTGATGGAAGCACAGAGAGCATCCTCGCTACTTGCCCTGGATCTTGTGGGTTGGCAAGGGCTCGATTCACCTAGAAAGGATACACAGGGGTTAGTGTCAAACTTTCACAAGCTGAATTACGACAGTAGTTCTTGATCAGGGGTGAACTGAAGATGCTAGGCAGGGGCTGGAATGCCAGGAGGAGCTACAAGTGCACTGCAAGCTTGAATTCGATGTTCCTGAAAAGCAGGGATTTGGAAGCTGCATTTGCACCCTTACCTGCCAGGACTACCACTTCTGTTTCTGAGGGCTGCCTGGCATTGCGCTGCAGTTGGCATTTGCTCCCAGAGGATGGCTTTCTGAGGCTGAAGCAGCAACACCAACTGCTAGCTGGTGATTCCTCAGTTTTGCTGGGTGGATTTTGCCTGGAGAGAGAAAACAGCCAATGCTGTGAGTCGTGCGTGGTGCAGGGTGAGGGAAGAGCTGCACTGAGCTCATGGCAGCAGTTGCTTGTTCCTAGCACTGCCTGGTTTCTGCAGAAAAACAGAAAAACCCACCCAAACAATGATGCTAGGTGCTGGAAAAGAAAGTCCTCTTTACCTGTCAGATGGAAAGTCGATGACGGTGTGGAATTTGCCCTGCCCAGCTGCAGGGCTTTCTTCCACTTCAATGTCCCGGCTGCTCTCTGTCACAGGGGGAGAGCTGCTGTGGCCTCGCCTCTGTGCCTGTGCCTCCTCCAGGCTGAGCAGCTTTGTGGCAGCAGAAGAGACCCCCACAGACTTGGGCCCTGGGAGAGAATTGTGCCCTGTCAGGGAAAACCACAGGTAAGAGCGAGGATCAGAAAGCAGCAGCACAGCCACCACGGTTCTGGGGGAGGTGCTGTATTTTTCTCAGGCTTGCTTATCCGAGCCACTGGAAGAAGAGGAGCTCAAAATAACCATGTGGGCAGAGGTGTGTTTATGGCAAAGGACACGGTCATCATTAAGAGCAGCTTACTGTATCAAAATAGGCAAGGAAAAACCCAAGGAAATGGGGGCAGGGAACTGAGAAAGCTTCGCTGCCACACTTGCATCAATCTTCTCCTGCGTGCAAACATAATAATGACAGTTTCCTCCTTGTGAAGTTTGGGCTTGGACATTCTCAGCATCCAGCAACAGGATGCCATATCCTAATGGAAGTCCAGAGGTCTGCTGTCCCCTTGATGGTAAAAGAGTATCTCAAACATCCTGGAGAAGGCCTGCATTTGGTCAAGGTGTCAGGTCATGATCAAGCTAATGGAGGAAGAAACTCACCTGCTGCATCTGCGATGTCTGTTCCGGATTTGGAGCCGAAGAGGACGTCGGTGTGGTTGATGATGAATTCCACCACATCCGACTGCGTCTGCAGCTCCATGCAGGCAGCTCTTCCGCTGGCGCAGGCAGACTCGTTCTGCTGTGATCTGTAGAAAAGGCAGATTTTAGAAGTCATTTCTCCAAGACCGTTTCCCCGAGTCTGAATTGTTGCAGCCAAAAGCTGTCAGCTGAGGCTCTGGAGACTTCCGCAGTGGGCAATCAGTGATGCCACTGCAGAAATTCCCCTGGATGATCAAGGACACGTCAGTCCCATCTCAACAAGACTGCAGAAATTGTCACCTAGACATTGTGCCCGTGAGGATGGAGAACAGCTCAGGCTCCTGCTCTTCTGTCAGCCACAGATTTTACAGGAGAAGAGCACATTTGATGGAGAAAAAGGGAGCACTGTTGTTTTTTTTACTGGAGAACAGATGTAAGCGTTGTGTTGAAACAGAAGCAGAAGTTTACCTTAAGAGGTTTGGAGCCCACACAATGGCTAGGTTCTTGGCATGCATGTTTGTGATGGTGGAGCTCCCAGCCAGACACGCCAAGTGTCTCATCAGGAACTCCAGTGTCCTGGAAAACAAGAGAGGCAAACGTTCAGCACCAACGAGCATGCCGTGCTGCAATTCAGAAAGCAAACCTCCATTCATGCTACTTCTTGTGATTGCTACTGTCACCGAAGATGAAGTAGATCCAACCTGACTGAGTGCCACGCTGCAGCACCAAGCCCCAGCACAGCACAGCCGCAGCCATCAGCTGCACCAAGCGTGCCCCCGTGCCCAGGAACTGACCCCATAAAGTAAGCCCATGGAGCCTTCAACCCTTCAGCATACACAGGCATCGTGTTGCCGGCGTGAGACAGAGCCTGGAACCGCATCGTTGCCCTCTGCAATGCAGCAGGGCTGAGCTCAGCAGGCTGAGGGCAGCACTGACCTGTAGTGAGGAGCGGGCAGCTGCTGGATGACGTCCTGCATTCTGAGCAGCCGCTCCTCCTCTGTAGCGGCACCAACAGCATCCTGGAGTAGTGCAGAAAGGGAGCGAGACACCAATCAGGCTAGTACACCACTGCGAGTAAACCTCGTGGGGCTGACAGCAAAAGGGCCTCCGAGCTGGGGCACTGCTGCAGCCATCTGCCAAGAGGCCCAGGAAGAGGGAAATGAAAGACGTGGCCTTGTGCTTACCGAGAACTTGCCGTACAGCTGGTGGGTGAGCAGAGGGTTCGGGAGCTCCCTGAAGTACATCTTGCAGAGGGAGCTCACGCTGTGAATGTCGCGGACGGTGAGCTCAGGAATCTGCTCAGACTCAAATTCCTGCCTGGAGAGAGGGACGCAAACCCGGTTGAGCGAGAGGAAGGCAAGCCCAAAGCCACACCAGATGCACTCAGGCTGTGTCAGTCGCAGCACTCTTACCGCAGTCTCTGGATGTTGGACGCGACGCCGGACAGGCGGTATATCCCCTGCACCACGCCGTGCTGCTCAATGAACTCAGCGCAGCTCTGGAGGACCTGGGGGACTGAAGAACACGTGCCAGCCGTCAGTGGAGCTCCTGATTCAAGTCCTGCTGCAGCTTGTGCTTCCGGGAGTCACATCCCATCCACTAAGCCCAGCCAGGCGTGGCTGAAGCAAATACAGATGTGCTTGTCTCTTAGGAGCATCCGCCTCACTTGATCCTTCAGCCATCACCTCCCATTACACGTGTCTCCACGGCTATCAGCCTGCCCCCTGCTAGATATGAGCTCCCTTTCATCTTCTTTAGATGCCCAGCAGAGGAAGATCTCAGGAATGGGCTGCTCCTTACCATCACGACCGGAGTGGAGAAGATGCTCTCCCAGGTCACCGCCAAACACCCTTTCCTTCTCCACCTCCCGCTCGGTCGGTTTCTTTGGGCGGGCCTTCACCAAGGAACGAAGGAAGGTGAGGATCTTGCTGCGTTTCTTGGGCACTGCACAACAAAAGGAAGAAACCAGGTCATTTCAGGTCTGGCTCCGTTGGACGAGGCCGAGCACAGCACATTCTACAGAGCACGTCAGAACGGGAAGAACATTACCAACCAGTACATACAAAAAGGGATTTTCCCCATCTCTGGAGGAGCCCAAGGCCAGGTTGGATGGGGCCCTGGGCAGCCTGGTCTAATCTGACATTAAATGTGGGGGCTGGCAGCACAGCCTGATGCAAGGAAGTGGAAGCTTGAGGATCCTTAAGGACCCTACCATCCCAAGCCATTCTATGAAGATTCTATAGTTTCCCCAAGTCCAATCATAAACACAGGAGGATTGGGCCAAATCTCTGCCCCATGGTGTGCATGAAGAATCATCAACCCAGAGGACAATGTGGGATGGATAAAGGAGGTACTAAACATGGAACGCACCCCCAAAAAGACTTCATTTTGCTTCCCCACACCATCAAATGTAACATCCCTACCTGGCTTTGGCACAGAGTTGATGAGTGCCTCAGGAATGTTCTTATTAATCAGTTCCACACACTCCCCTGGGAAAAATCCAACCTGTAACAAGAAGAGAAGCCAACTATTGCATGCAGCACTTCTCAGGTCTGAACTGTTAAACCAAAAGCCACATAACATTTCCCTCGGAACGTGCTTGCCTGACGTTCCATAAGACTATCCAGCAGAAAATGGCCATAGTTCACAGCATAAAGGTAATAATTTTTCAACATTTGCAGCCAAAGGCAAGGTCCTCTGATACCGACACAGGGAAACTGTTTATGTCCTTTAGGCATCCTGAGCAGGCAGAGCAGCTCTAAGCTGAGATTCCTGCCTTTACTGCAGTTGCACTCTCCAGTCTGAAGCTTGTGCCTACCTGGAAGCCGAGCTTGCCTCTCCACCAGGGGGTCAGCTCCTTTGGTGGCATGTCGATGACACACACGATGTCTCCCACCTGCAAGAGATTGCAGCGTCAATCCCAGCTTCAGCACGGCTGGGAGGAAAGCACAGCTCAAATGTCTGCATTCTTCTGCACTGCCAAACATCACCGAGCATTAAAGCACTTGCACCAGTGCAGCTCTGAAGACATTTCCCATTGTAAAATTGAACAACAAGGAACGCCTTGAACTGCTTACCTCAAAGGAGAGTTCATCCGCTGCCTGGGCAACGTATCTCTTAATAGCATGGGCAGCAGCAATAGCTGGAACATTCACAGGTGCCACCTCATGGTCCAGCAGGGGCTTCCCCTTGTTCTCAGCCTGAAACAGAGAGCACAGGCCACGGTGAGGAGCTGGGAACCAACAAGGAGGATTTCAAGGTGAGGAGCACATCTGCAGAGAAAGCTGCAGGAAATGCACTCGGTCCTTATCATGGGCACTTCAGAAGGAACTGCAAGTCTAATAGCGGCTGTTTCTCTCCCTGGTGTGCAGCAGCCACACGCCAGCAAAGATGCATCTCTCCCCATCCAGACTAATCAGCAATGGCACTGACGCCGACAGGTGGCCTTGTGTATTTTGCCACATCCTTTCCTGCGCTCTTTGTGCAGGAAGGCTGACTGTTTAAGATGCTAGGAGACCGTGAAGAGGGAAACCAAAGCTACGGCTGCAGTTACAAGGTGCAAACAGTGCCAGTGCAAGCACAAAGCAGCTCTCTTGAGCAGTCCAACCAACAGCGAGGCCAAACAGAGCAGAGAATGACTGTTGTTTCTGCAGCCATTTGAAGGGAAAAGTCAGTAGAGGACAAACACAACAGCCGAGATGGCTCTGGTTGTTTTATAAAATTGCCACACTTGCACTGCTGTCTTGCCACAGAGGAGCTCTCTTGGAAAGCAGGAGAGCACATCTGCGGCTCACTCTGCTGGCTGCAGTCAGGGAACAAAGACCAATCAGAGCTTCATACTCTACCTCTGTCCATGCCAGGTCAGGCCCACAGCTGATCTCGCTGCACGCCACAGCCATCAGCGTAGGTGTGACAAGCTGGAACTGAAAAGAAACACACTTTTATTTTCTCTGTTCACATCTCTGCTGTGCTCCCTACAGCTGTCGGGCACACTCACACAGCCCAAGCACGCCTGCTGGTGTCCCTGGTGATGCTGTGCAGCTCTGCACAAGCTGGGGCTGGGACTCTTTGCCTAAGGGATTGCTTTCCATAAAACCAGCTGGTCACAGCACCACAGACAGCATCCTTCTGAGGGCTGAGCTGCAGAGCACGTGAAGAAAACCCACACGTGACCAGCGTCCCATCAAAGCTGGATGAGGCTGTGTTACTAAACACGGGGCGTCACGGGCTGCTAAAGCATGTGGGGGGACAAAGCATGGCAGGTACCTGGCAAGAGATCAGAACGAGGGAGAGAAATCTCACGAATCTGCAGCCGTTCCTTGTCACTTTGCTCTGATCTTCCACGAGCAAAAGCTGCAGCAGGGAAGCAGGCAGAGGGTGGAGAGAGGAGAGAGAAAGAGCAGGTCAGTTTGCTTCCACGGTTTAGCAAAGACTACGAGGGAAAAACCAAAATCTGCCCTCCCTCAACTTAGAAACTTAAGTTTTCAACTTAAAACCATTTCCCCTTGTCCTGCTGATATCTACCCTTTCAAAGAGTTGATTCCCCTCCTCTTTTTAGGCTCCCTTTAGGTACTGAAGGCTGCCATGAGGTCACCCCACTGCCTTCTTTTCTCCAGGCTGAACAAGCCCTGCTCCCTCAGCCTGTCTTTGCAGGGGAGGTGCTCCTGTCCCCTGATCATCTCTGTGGCTCGCCTCTGGACCCTCTCCAACAGCTCCCTGTCTTTCTGGACACTGTACTGCAGCTGGGGCCTCACAAGAGCAGAGCAGGGGGGGACGATCACCTCCCTGTCCCTCATGGCCACCCCTCTGCTGATGGAGATAATGTGATCCTATGAGCTCCGCCAGCCAGCAGTTCTCAGCACTCACTGTCCCCCCGTCTCTCCCACACTGTCTCAGCTTACCTACAAGGTGCTGCACAGGACGGTGTGAAGACAAAGGGACGCAGTCGGTGCACAAGTGCAACAAGCGAGCTGCTCAGTCAGAGCTCCAGCGCTCCAATGAAGGGACGCAGCACGCACTGCTCATCCCCTCATTCTAGCCCTTATGACATCACTGAGGGCCACCAGGCTGCTCCACCACGACGGACAGGGTGGGGAGGCAAGACCAGTCACAAGGGCAGAAGATTCCAACAGCCCAGCCCAACGTTCTGGAATCAGGGGCTGCTTGGAATTCTACCCCAGCCAAATCCTGGAGAAGCTGGCACGGGGTCGTCATGACCAAAGCGCAGGACCTGGCGCTTGCTCTTGTTGAGCCTCGCACAACTGGCCTCAGTGCATCCCTCTGGAGGGCCTTCCTGCCCTCAGCCAGATGGACGCTTCCTCCCAGCAGCGTACCTTGCAGTGCTGGGCCCATGTCAAATCCACACTAGAGTGGGTTTTGTTACATTCAAGGGCATGTTGCAGCACCCATCTATTTCACCTGGAAGGAAATAAAGCAGGAGATGGGAGAAACACAGAACTGCTGCCAGACTGCTTTATCCCTTTCTTAGCCCAACTTCCCTTGTCTCATCCCCTACCCCAACTCCTGGATGATGCCCACGGGCTGATAGTTGGATCTCAAGTCCATAGGACTCCTTTCACAGGGCTCCATCAAAAAGGCTGTCACACTTGTTCCGTACACTCACACTGACCCAGCAGTGGTATCACAGTCACTTAACACACACACAGCAACCAAACCCCGAGCATGCACATCCCTTCCTGCGTGACTGCAGCCCACAGCTCCCCTTCACACCTCCGTGGATCTCTGGTGTTTTACACTGATGCAGCCTCGCTGCAGCTCCGTGGCTGTCACACAAGGCCTGCAGGACCTCTTTCTCTGCAAACCCCGTCTGCAGGCATTGGTTCACGAGGTTCACCTCCTGCCCTCCTGAGCAAAAACAAGCACTAAGAACAAGAGCAAAGCACACTGGACTCGACCTGGCTGGATCCCCAACCCTCAGTCCTGTCAGTCGTACCCTGGTGTGGAGACTCATCCCCAAAGCCTGGCTGGACATCAGCACAGGCATCCTTCTTCAAACGCCCCATCCAAGCAGCAAGGGATCAAAGCGTTGGCACAGCTGAAACAGAAATGCTGTGTGAGTTTCCTGTTAGCACTGAGCAGGAACAAATCTACCGCTGAGCAGCAGGATGTGACACAAGCAGCAGAAGACACCCAACCTGCAGAACCAGCTCGTTTGGGGTCGGTCCAGATGTTTGTCTGCTCCCTTCCCTGGCCCAGGCCAAGCTTGTGAGCTGCTCCTCCTTGGTGCAGGGGGAAATGGTGCAGATGCCATGTGGTGGCTATGCACAGCATGCCTTGCACTTGCTTTTCCTCTCTCCATCTGCCATTAGCAAACAGCATCTCCAGCCTCCAGAGATCACTGAGTCCAACCCCTGCACAACAGTGAAAAAAAAGATATGATAAGGGGTACTTAAAGCACAGCATCTGTAATCAGATCAGACTCCTGCACTGTGAAGACTTCCATGAGTATTCCTGCAGAGTGCATCACTTAGTCTCTCTTTAGCCTTGTGTTCATGGTTTTCCTGTAAGAGCTTGTCTAAACACTACCTGTAATCGTGGTTATGCTAGAAGCATTTGGATTTCTTGATCCTTACTGTAATTTCAATTACAAATTTAGATGTTTTTTTGTTAGGGACAACTTTCAATTTCTCAACTGAAATTTCAATATTGCATTAGGTGTTGACAACCACGGGGCTGCAGTACAGAGAATTACAGGAAGATTAATTTCTCCATCTCCATGCTCCTAGACATTTATGGTTACAGTTATGTAGTTATATACAAAGTCGCAAGATACCAAGGCTAGAATAACCTCTTGGTGTTGTGAAATTGAGGTTCACAAATACAAATGACAAAATTCGATGAATCTGTGATTCTGAATACAAGAAGTGACTCCACTCTGATCAGAAATGCCTATTAATTGTGTTTATTCCTTACATGTCTGAATTTTCATTTCAGTGGTCCCTCCAGAAAGAAAAAAATCAGATCTCAGACCCTCAAAATGATTCCAGACAGACATTACTGATACCACGATTGTTACAGCAGACCTTGGTAAAGGCAAACAGAAAGTTACTCAGAATTACTGAAATGATGGGTAGCACAGCCGTCATCTCCTCTGGCAAAAAAAAATTCAGTGTTAGATTGATACCTTGCAATTAATTCGGACATCAGCACTGAATTAAGAGCATTCAGGACAGCGATGCTCTGTCTAGGGAAGGATGTTTTTTCCATCCTTACAGTCCTTCCTGACATCAGCACTAATTGAAACAACATCCCACTCACCTTTGCCATGTCTGGCAGAGGTTGCAGCTCTTTCTATTGCATCCCTCTAGCTGTCAATTCAAGAGCTCCTGTGTCACACAGAGAAAAGCAATCTTTTACCTGCTGTGCCATGCTCATTTCAAAACCAATGCAGATGTCAGCAGCTGATGCCCACAAGGACAGCCAGCCTGGACTTATTTTCATTACATATCTTTGTCCTGATGTCCTTCTAGAAGCTGGAACATTTCTCCATCTCAGCAGAAGAGGGTAGGAGGAATCTAAGGTGAGGGCACACACTACTCTTTTTCTGGAACACAAAGAGAAGATTAAAACCATATGTGTTTCCCTGCCCATGCCAAACACCAGCCTTTCCATCCTTACAGTCCTTCCTGACATCAGCAGCAATGGAAACAACATCCCACTCACCTTTGCCATGTCTGGAAGAGGTTGCAGCTCTTTCTATTGCATCCCTCTAGCTGTCAAGTCAAGAGCTCCTGTGTCACTCATGGAAAAGCAATCTTTTACCTGCTGTGCCATGCTCATGCCAGCAGCAATGCAGATGCCAGCAGCTGATGCCCACAAGGACAGCCAGCCTGGACTTATTTTCATTACATATCTTTGTCCTGATGTCCTTCTAGAAGCTGGAACATTTCACCATCTCAGCAGAAGAGGGCAGGAGGGGTCCAAGTTGCAGGCACACTCTCCTCTTTTTCTGGAACACAAAGAGAAGATGAAAACCAGATGTGTTTCCCTGCCCACGCCAAACACCAGCCTTTCCATCCTTACAGCCCTTCCTGACATCAGCACTAATTGAAACAACATCCCACTCACCTTTGCCATGTCTGGAAGAGGTTGCAGCTCTTTCTATTGCATCCCTCCAGCTGTCAAGTGAAGAGCTCCTGTGTCACTCATGGAAAAGCAATCTTTTACCTGCTGTGCCATGCTCATGCCAGCAGCAATGCAGATGCCAGCAGCTGATGCCCACAAGGACAGCCAGCCTGGACTTATTTTCATTACATATCTTTGTCCTGATGTCCTTCTAGAAGCTGGAACATTTCACCATCTCAGCCGAGGAGGGCGGGAGGGGTCCAAGTAGCTGGCACACTTTCCTCTTTTTCTGGAACACAAAGAGAAGATTAAAACCAGATGTGTTTCCCTGCCCATGCCAAACACCAGCCTTTCCATGCTTCCAGTCCATACTGACATCAGCAGCAATGGAAACAACATCCCACTCACCTTTGCCATGTCTGGCAGAGGTTTCAGCTCTTTCTATTGCATCCCTCCAGCTGTCAAGTCAAGAGCTCCTGTGTCACTCATGGAAAAGCAATATTTTACCTGCTGTGCCATGCTCATGCCAGCAGCAATGCAGATGCCAGCAGCTGATGCCCACAAGGACAGCCAGCCTGGACTTATTTTCATTACATATCTTTGTCCTGATGTCCTTCTAGAATATGGAACATTTCTCCATCTCAGCAGAAGAGGGCAGGAGGGGTCCAAGGTGAGGGCACACACTCCTCCATTAATCTAGCACTGAAAAATTAAGACAAAATGAAAACAGATGTGTTTCCCTGCCCATGGCAAACATCAGCCTTTCCATCCTTACAGTCCTTCCCGACATCAGCAGCAATGGAAACAACATCCCACTCACCTTTGCCATGTCTGGCAGAGGTTGCAGCTCTTTCTATTGCATCCCTCCAGCTGTCAAGTGAAGAGCTCCTGTGTCACTCATGGAAAAGCAATCTTTTACCTGCTGTGCCATGCTCATGGCAGCAGCAATGCAGATGCCAGCAGCTGATGCCCACAAGGACAGCCAGCCTGGACTTATTTTCATTACATATTTTTGTCCTGATGTCCTTCTAGATGCTGGAACATTTCTCCACCTCAGCAGAAGAGGGCAGGAGGGGTCCAAGTTGCCGGCACACTCTCCTCTTTTTCTGGAACACAAAGAGAAAGAGAAGATGAAAACCAGATATGTTTCCCTGCCCATGCCAAACACCAGCCTTTCCATCCTTACAGTCCTTCCTGACATCAGCACTAATTGAAACAACATCCCACTCACCTTTGCCATGTCTGGCAGATGTTGCAGCTCTTTCTTTTGCATCCCTCTAGCTTTCAACTACAGAGCTCCTGTGTCACACAAGGAAAAGCAATCTTTTACCTGCTGTGCCATGCTCATGGCAGCAGCAATGCAGATGCCAGCAGCTGATGCCCACAAGGACAGCCAGCCTGGACTTATTTTCATTACATATTTTTGTCCTGATGTCCTTCTAGATGCTGGAACATTTCTCCACCTCAGCAGAAGAGGGCAGGAGGGGTCCAAGGTGAGGGCACACTCTGCTCTTTTTCTGGCACACAAAGAGAAAATGAAAACCAGATGTGTTTCCCTGCCCATGGCAAACACCAGCCTTTCCATCCTTACAGTCCTTCCTGACATCAGCACTAATTGAAACAACATCCCACTCACCTTTGCCATGTCTGGCAGAGGTTGCAGCTCTTTCTTTTGCATCCCTCTTGCTTTCAAGTCAAGAGCTCCTGTGTCACACAAGGAAAAGCAATCTTTTACCTGCTGTGCCATGCTCATGGCAGCAGCAATGCAGATGCCAGCAGCTGATGCCCACAAGGACAGCCAGCCTGGACTTATTTTCATTACATATCTTTGTCCTGATGTCCTTCTAGAAGCTGGAACATTTCTCCATCTCAGCAGAAGAGGGCAGGAGGGGTCCAAGTTGCAGGCACACTCTCCTCTTTTTCTGGAACACAAAGAGAAGATTAAAACCAGATGTGTTTCCCTGCCCATGCCAAACACCAGCCTTTCCATCCTTACAGTCCTTCCTGACATCAGCAGCACTAATTGAAACAACATCCCACTCACCTTTGCCATGTCTGGCAGAGGTTGCAGCTCTTTCTATTGCATCCCTCCAGCTGTCAAGTGAAGAGCTCCTGTGTCACTCATGGAAAAGCAATCTTTTACCTGCTGTGCCATGCTCATGCCAGCAGCAATGCAGATGCCAGCAGCTGATGCCCACAAGGACAGCCAGCCTGGACTTATTTTCATTACATATCTTTGTCCCGATGTCCTTCTACAAGCTGGAACATTTCTCCACCTCAGCAGAAGAGGGCAGGAGGGGTCCAAGTTGCCGGCACACTCTCCTATTTTTCTGGCACACAAAGAGAAAGAGAAGATGAAAACCAGATATGTTTCCCTGCCCATGCCAAACACCAGCCTTTCCATCCTTACAGTCCTTCCTGACATCAGCACTAATTGAAACAACATCCCACTCACCTTTGCCTAATCTGGCAGGGAGGTGATGCACTTTCTATTATACCCCTCTTGCTTTGAATTCACCAGTGCTTGTGTCACACAAGGAAATGCAACATTCCAGCTGTTCTGCCATTCCCATAGCAACAACTATGCATATGCCAGCAGCTGATGCCCACAAGGACAGCCAGCCTGGACTTATTTTCATTACATATCTTTGTCCTGAAGTCCTTCTAGAAGGTTGAACACTTCTCCATCTCTGCTGCAATGGTCAAAAAGGGTCCAAGTTTAGGGCACACTCTCCTCATGGCCTCCTGCAGTCATAGACAAAGGGAACATGAAAACCAGAAGTGTTTCTTTGCCCATGGCAGACACTAGCCTTTCCATCCTGACAGTCCTTCCTACAATCACTTGGAATTGAAGCAACATCCCCCACATCTCTTTTTTGAACTTATTCATGCATGAATAATAATAATGAGAATTTTTCTGTAAATCTTATTTCTGCATGGAAACGATCAGATAACCAGAGCTTTTTTCTCTAAAACAATCCAGCAAATTTGCATTGCTTATCTATGTACGCAAAATGTTTTTGCCATTCATCTCAAATATCAGTGCATCTGGCCAAAGAATATAGAAAAAGTATTTACAGACATTTTTGGACAGATTACTTCTGGTCAAGTGGGAAGGAATCCCTAAGCTGCAATCATGAAATTCTTTTATCACTTTCTCTGATTTAGCCAGTGTTACCAAAAGGGAAATAAGACACAGGCTTTTGATAGCAGCTGCCAATTTAAGAACGATAATAAGTTTTATTATTCTTGGCTAAGATCATAGTCCCCCATTTCAGGATTATCTCCAGCTCATCAAGTATAATTAACAGTTTTGGATAGCCACATTATTATATAGCAATATTGTCTTCCTGCAAGGAATTTCATTGTTTTGACACGTGCCACAGGTTGTTAATAGATTGCCTGATTACCATTTATTTTTTTTATTGGCTTATGATGACTACAGAAAATTATACAGCAGCACCATAAAAACTTTAAATCCTATCCCATGTATCTGCACTCATACGAAAATAATATTGGAAAACATTGGTGAAACTAAGATTACAAAATAAAGCAGAGGACAATTTCAGTGAAAGCCTGCAGATATTTATTGCAAGCAGCTCTTCCAAAAATGGTGATTAACAGAACCTGCAACCCAGGACACCTCAGTAAGCCAGTACTTTTCATCTCCTGAAGGTGTAGGTAGACACAGAGCTGGAACATCTTTTCCAGAGCTGTGTGATGCTATCTCATCTACGTTCCTTTACTGTTGACTCAGTTTCACTTCTTATCTAACCTGGTTGCATCCCAGGATTTCTGGTGCCAAAAATAAACTGACAGCTTTCATCACTAGTTAAAAGGAAACTGCAATAGGAAAAGCAATTTTTCTGATTTCTCTGTTGATCAAAGATGCTTCATGCAAGCCTGATGCGGTAGAAACAATATCAGCTTTAGAATGACAGTCATGACAGCAGCATTTTGCAGAGTACTTCAGAAAGAACTGAGCACTGCCCCAAGAGCTTCAGAGCGGCAGGCTGTCACAGTGTGCCAACCAGCTCAGCTGTGAGTTGGCACTGAAGCTGCACCACAGGGAGAACAAAGCCCCCTGTGCACCCTTGGAGAGCCAAGGGTTGGAGATTCATGAACCTTGAGCTCCTTTCCAAGCCGGGCCATGCTGTGATTCTGGGATTCTCACCTTTGCCTCATCTGGCAGAGGGAGGCAGCTCTTTCTATTGTCTCCCTATGGCTGTCAGGTCACCAGGGCCAGTGTCACACAGGGAACTGCAAACACTGTGTGTGCTGTGCCCTGCCCATGGCAGCACAGAGGCAGCTGCCAGCAGCTGATGCCCACAAGGACAGCCAGCCTGGACTTCCTTTGATTCCTTCCCTTTGGATCAGCGTCCTTCAGGAAGGCGGAACATCTCTCCAGCTGAGCAGCAGAGGACAGCAGGGCTTCGTTGTCTGGGCATGTTCTCTTCTGGCCCTCTGGCCCTCACAGACACAGGAGGAGGACACAGAGGCTGCTGTCACACAGCCAGCCCTGCCTCTCAGGTCAGCTCTCAGGCCATCCTCTCTCCCCTCAGCAGCAGCTCACTGTTCTGCACTCCTCTGGCCTGGGCTGGCAGAGGTGTGCAGCAGTTCTGCTGATCTCCCAGTGCTGGCCATGTCTGCAGTGCCTGTGTGAAAGACACAGGAAGCTGCCAGCATTGCACTGCTCTGCTGTGCCCCTGCCATCACCGAGTTTGCTGTCAGCAGCTGCTGCTACACGTCCATTCAGGCACAGGCCTTTCCTTCCTGGCCCTCTTTCCCCCCCTCTCTCCTCTGCTCTCTCTCGTGCTCCCCTTTGGCCTGGGCTGGCTGAGCAGTGCAGGCCTTGTTGTTGCTCCCTGGGCCAACTACGTCACGGTTCCCCGTGACTCTGCCAGCTGCTCTGACACAGCGACTGCGTCCTCAGTGTGGATTCCAGAATGCGACAGACGTCCAGAGAAGACTTCCAGGGCTGATTGGAACATGCTGCCATCAAGAACTGCCATGGCTCAGGCCCCCTGGGAATCTGCTCACAGCGAAAGCTGCTGTCACTCTGTGTGGGCACAGCCTTGTCTGTGTAGGCCTGCTCACACTGCAGCCCCTGTCTGCACCAGAACCGTGCCGATCCACCTTCTCTTGGCCTCCTTGCCTGCATGGAAAAGGGCAGCTTGGGCTGAAGGCCCTCAACTTGCAGATGGCCGAGTGAAGTCTCTGAGCCCTGGTGACCCACGCAGCTCTTCAGCCTGCTGACCTGCTCTGCTGGGGCTGTCTTAAAAGGCAGAGGGCACGTTATCCTAATGTCCCCACATCCATCCCTCTTAGCATACTGTAGGCCAGTTCCTAAAAGGACACCTGCACAATCTCTCTGAATGTTAATCAACAGGTAGTTAGTTTTCAGTGGTGATTAGCTATGTGTTTAGTCAGAGGTGCAATGGTTCTAATGGTGAGAGAAAGACATTCCCAGTTGTCATCAGGTGGAACACACTTCAGACTGGAATCCTCAAGCAGACTGCAGTCAAGCTTTCTTAATTACTCGTTGTTGTTATCAATTCAGACGCATCTCTTAATTCCTGCTTGAATGAACATTCTGTAATAATCTGCTGAGACAGTGCAAGGCTTGACAATGAGACTATAGTTTATGAAAGCAGCACTTTTTACTTCCTTTACAAGTTCTTATCTGAATGCTAAATACAACATCAATTCACTTCTCACTGGGTTGAACGTTTTAAATATTTGGTAAATATAAGGTTCTAATTCCGACATTTAATATGAAAATATTAAAATTCCTTGTAAGTACTTTTTTGTTAGAATGCCAGATGCTAAAGGGATGAAGTGGCACAAGAAAGCAAAATATCTCTGCTGCTGGCAGGAAGGACTGTAAGGATGGAAAGGCTGGTGTTTGCCCTGGGCAGGGAAACACGTCTGGTTTTCTTGTTCCCTTTGTCTTTGAGTGCCAGAAAAATAGAGGAGAGCGTGCCCTCACCTTGGACCCCTCCTGCCCTCTGCTGCTGAGATGGAGAAATGTCCCACCTCCTACAAGGACATCAGGACAAAGATAAGTAATCAAAGTATTTCCAGGCTGGCTGGACTTGTGGGCATCTGTTGCTGGAAAATTTAATGGCAGTAAACTGCCTAGATAATGACAGAATGAGGGTGACAATAGAATGGTACGTAATCACAGTACAATGAAAAAAGTATGCAGGGTGCAGGAAGGGAGGTGTGGACATTCTGAGTTGCAACTCTTTATTTGCTCCAGAAAGCTCTATCAGAATGGAAGACTGAAGGAAATACTTTGAGTGTTTTTTTAATGTGACTGGACAAAAGATCCATGTGGCAAATTGAATAACTGAGTGGTAAAGGGACATAGATACCTCACTGTTTCATGGAACCTTTCAATTAAGCATCTGAGCACTGTGTACAGGACTTGGGCATAACAGTATTAGAGGATCATGGAATATCTTTATTTGGAAGGGACCTCGAGGATCATGTATTCCACCTCCTGGTTCCACACCGGACCTCCTATGGGTCAAGCCCTGTGTCTGAGAGCATTGTGCAAATGCTCTTTGGCCTTTGTCAGCTCAGTGCCAAACCACTGCCCTGGGGAGCCAGTGCCAAATTCCATGTATCTAGTTCATCCTACAGAATGATGCCAAGAACAGTTATAGAGATCGACTTACAAACAAAATTCTTGTCTTGAATTAATGGTACACTCACCATTTAAAAAAAAAAAAAAAAAAAGAAGAAGAAAAAGAAAAAAAAAATCAAAGCCACATTCTTACGCTGGCATTTTACAGTATTGTCAGATTTTTGTAATTCTGTTGTGTCAGATCAAGGTTCTCTCATCATGAAATAATGACCAAATTCTACTTTCAGATCTAAACATACAAATGCTAAAGGCAGCAGTGCTGTTCAAGAGTACATTACCAGCTCAAACACTGCTTTGGCTATAAAACTGAAGGTAGTATGGAATTTTATCAAGTAGTTAGAAGAAAACATGTAAGTGTAGATTTAAAAGCAACCTGTATTGTTACTTAGAGTTTGATATAGTGTAATCCAATGCACAGTACTTGTAACGTGTGTTTTACAAAATGCTTTGCAATGTAGGCATCTATTAAGATAAATGCTGCAAGTTCTAATATGTCCATGACCTTTTCAAACAGTTCCTTACTCCTACACATCACTACGAGTAGTTCTTCTGTCAGGAAGGATCACATGAGTAATTAACCTGTGACCTTAAGTTTGGAATTAGATGCATACAGTGGAAGTAAGAGCTGAGAGTTATTTTGCTCTTTCAGAGTTGAACAGCCGAGGTGTTTTGTTTTGGAGGGTGGACAGTGATGGGACAAGTGGGGAATGGCTTTAAACTGAGACGGGGGGTGTTGAGGTTTAGGTTGGATGTGAGGAGGAAGTTTTTCAGCCAGAGGGTGGTGAGGCACTGGAACAGGTTGCCCAGGGAGGCTGTGGATGCCCCATCCCTGCAGGCATCCAAGGCCAGGCTGGATGTGGCTCTGGGCAGCCTGGGCTGCTGGTGGGCAGGTTAGAAACCCAACATGACTTTATTGCAGCCCTGGGTGCAGGGGGATCACTGCTCCTAGCATGCACACAGAAGAGCTGGAGCACACAGGTGATGTCCATTCCACTTGTGAACATTCCTGCAATTGCAGAGAGCGTGCGCCTGTTCCAATCACTGCTGCACAGATTAAAAACTGATTGCAGATGAGCTGTTTTGGTATGGGGTTCTTGCAAACGGTCTGCAGTGGCTGTGTGATTCCTCGGGGAGTTGCTCTCCAGCCAAAAGGTCATGTCCTAAGTCGACCAGATCCCGTTTGTGTCCAGAAATGGCTGACAACAGATCAGCTGCTGGTCAAGTTTCTAACAGCACACTGGCCTTGCTCCAGTGTCTGTGTCATCAGCCCCAGCACATACGGTGCACCTCTTCAAGGCTTTGGAACACTGAGACTCTGCACTTGGGCTCCAGACATCCTGCTGCACCAAGAGGTTATTCTAGCTTTGGTATCTTGCAACTTTGTATATAACTACATCACTGTAATCATAAATGTCTAGGAGCATGGAGATGGAGAAATTAATCTTCCTGTAATTCTCTGTACTGCAGCCCCGTGGTTGTCAACACCTAATGCAATATTGAAATTTCAGTTGAGAAATTGAAAGTTGTCCCTAACAAAAAAACATCTAAATTTGTAATTGAAATTACAGTAAGGATCAAGAAATCCAAATGCTTCTAGCATAACCACGATTACAGGTAGTGTTTAGACAAGCTCTTACAGGAAAACCATGAACACAAGGCTAAAGAGAGACTAAGTGATGCACTCTGCAGGAATACTCATGGAAGTCTTCACAGTGCAGGAGTCTGATCTGATTACAGATGCTGTGCTTTAAGTACCCCTTATCATATCTTTATTTTCACTGTTGTGCAGGGGTTGGACTCAGTGATCTCTGGAGGCTGGAGATGCTGTTTGCTAATGGCAGATGGAGAGAGGAAAAGCAAGTCCAAGGCATGCTGTGCATAGCCACCACATGGCATCTGCACCATTTCCCCCTGCACCAAGGAGGAGCAGCTCACAAGCTTGGCCTGGGCCAGGGAAGGGAGCAGACAAACATCTGGACCAACCCCAAACGAGCTGGTTCTGCAGGTTGGGTGTCTTCTGCTGCTTGTGTCACATCCTGCTGCTCAGCGGTAGATTTGTTCCTGCTCAGTGCTAACAGGAAACTCACACAGCATTTCTGTTTCAGCTGTGCCAACGCTTTGATCCCTTGCTGCTTGGATGGGGCGTTTGAAGAATGATGCCTGTGCTGATGTCCAGCCAGGCTTTGGGGATGAGTCTCCACACCAGGGTCTGACAGGACTGAGGGTTGGGGATCCAGCCAGGTCGAGTCCAGTGTGCTTTGCTCTTGTTCTTAGTGCTTGTTTTTGCTCAGGAGGGCAGGAGGTGAACCTCGTGAACCAATGCCTGCAGACGGGGTTTGCAGAGAAAGAGGTCCTGCAGGCCTTGTGTGACAGCCACGGAGCTGCAGCGAGGCTGCATCAGTGTAAAACACCAGAGATCCACGGAGGTGTGAAGGGGAGCTGTGGGCTGCAGTCACGCAGGAAGGGATGTGCATGCTCGGGGTTTGGTTGCTGTGTGTGTGTTAAGTGACTGTGATACCACTGCTGGGTCAGTGTGAGTGTACGGAACAAGTGTGACAGCCTTTTTGATGGAGCCCTGTGAAAGGAGTCCTATGGACTTGAGATCCAACTATCAGCCCGTGGGCATCATCCAGGAGTTGGGGTAGGGGATGAGACAAGGGAAGTTGGGCTAAGAAAGGGATAAAGCAGTCTGGCAGCAGTTCTGTGTTTCTCCCATCTCCTGCTTTATTTCCTTCCAGGTGAAATAGATGGGTGCTGCAACATGCCCTTGAATGTAACAAAACCCACTCTAGTGTGGATTTGACATGGGCCCAGCACTGCAAGGTACGCTGCTGGGAGGAAGCGTCCATCTGGCTGAGGGCAGGAAGGCCCTCCAGAGGGATGCACTGAGGCCAGTTGTGCGAGGCTCAACAAGAGCAAGCGCCAGGTCCTGCGCTTTGGTCATGACGACCCCGTGCCAGCTTCTCCAGGATTTGGCTGGGGTAGAATTCCAAGCAGCCCCTGATTCCAGAACGTTGGGCTGGGCTGTTGGAATCTTCTGCCCTTGTGACTGGTCTTGCCTCCCCACCCTGTCCGTCGTGGTGGAGCAGCCTGGTGGCCCTCAGTGATGTCATAAGGGCTAGAATGAGGGGAGGAGCAGTGCGTGCTGCGTCCCTTCATTGGAGCGCTGGAGCTCTGACTGAGCAGCTCGCTTGTTGCACTTGTGCACCGACTGCGTCCCTTTGTCTTCACACCGTCCTGTGCAGCACCTTGTAGGTAAGCTGAGACAGTGTGGGAGAGACGGGGGGACAGTGAGTGCTGAGAACTGCTGGCTGGCGGAGCTCATAGGATCACATTATCTCCATCAGCAGAGGGGTGGCCATGAGGGACAGGGAGGTGATCGTCCCCCCCTGCTCTGCTCTTGTGAGGCCCCAGCTGCAGTACAGTGTCCAGAAAGACAGGGAGCTGTTGGAGAGGGTCCAGAGGCGAGCCACAGAGATGATCAGGGGACAGGAGCACCTCCCCTGCAAAGACAGGCTGAGGGAGCTGGGCTTGTTCAGCCTGGAGAAAAGAAGGCAGTGGGGTGACCTCATGGCAGCCTTCAGTACCTAAAGGGAGCCTAAAAAGAGGAGGGGAATCAACTCTTTGAAAGGGTAGATAACTGCAGGACAAGGGGAAATGGTTTTAAGTTGAAAACTTAAGTTTTTAAGTTGAGGGAGGGCAGATTTTGGTTTTTCCCTTGTAGTCTTTGCTAAACCGTGGAAGCAAACTGACCTGCTCTTTCTCTCTCCTCTCTCCACCCTCTGCCTGCTTCCCTGCTGCAGCTTTTGCTCGTGGAAGATCAGAGCAAAGTGACAAGGAACGGCTGCGGATTTGTGAGATTTCTCTCCCTCGTTCTGATCTCTTGCCAGGTACCTGCCATGCTTTGTCCCCCCACATGCTTTAGCAGCCCGTGACGCCCCGTGTTTAGTAACACAGCCTCATCCAGCTTTGATGGGACGCTGGTCACGTGTGGGTTTTCTCCACGTGCTCTGCAGCTCAGCCCTCAGAAGGATGCTGTCTGTGGTGCTGTGACCAGCTGGTCTACAGGAAACCAATCCCTTAGGCAAAGAGTCCCAGCCCCAGCTTGTGCAGAGCTGCACAGCATCACCAGGGACACCAGCAGGCGTGCTTGGGCTGTGTGAGTGTGCCCAACAGCTGTAGGGAGCACAGCAGAGATGTGAACAGAGAAGATAAAAGTGTGTTTCTTTTCAGTTCCAGCTTGTCACACCTACGCTGATGGCTGTGGTGTGCAGCGAGATCAGCTGTGGGCCTGACCTGGCATGGACAGAGGTAGAGTATGAAGCTCTGATTGGTCTTTGTTCCCTGACTGCAGCCAGCAGAGTGAGCCGCAGATGTGCTCTCCTGCTTTCCAAGAGAGCTCCTCTGTGGCAAGACAGTAGTGCAAGCGTGGCAAGTTTATCAAAGTACCAGAGCCATCTCGGCTGTTGTGTTTGTCCTCTACTGACTTTTCCCTTCAAATGGCTGCAGAAACAACAGTCATTCTCTGCTCTGTTTGGCCTCGCTGTTGGTTGGACTGCTCAAGAGAGCTGCTTGGTGCTTGCAATGGCACTGTTTGCACCTTGTAACTGCAGCCGTAGCTTTGGTTTCCCTCTTCACGGTCTCCTAGCATCTTAAACAGCCAGCCTTCCTGCACAAAGAGCGCAGGAAAGGAGGGGGCAAAATGGACAAGGCCACCTGTCTGTGTCAGTGCCATTGCTGATTGGTCTGGGTGGGGAGAGATGCAGCATTGCCTGGCGTGTGCCTGCTGCACACCAGGGAGAGAAACAGCCGCTATTAGACTTGCAGTTCCTTCTGAAGTGCCCATGATAAGGACCGAGTGCATTTCCTGCAGCTTTCTCTGCAGATGTGCTCCTCACCTTGAAATCCTCCTCGCTTGTTCTCTGCTCCTCACTGTGGCCTGTGCTCTCTGTTTCAGACTGAGAACAAGGGGAAGCCCCTGCTGGACCATGAGGTGGCACCTGTGAATGTTCCAGCTATTGCTGCTGCCCATGCTATTAAGAGATACGTTGCCCAGGCAGCGGATGAACTCTCCTTTGAGGTAAGCAGTTCAAGGCGTTCCTTGTTGTTCAGTTTTACAATGGCAAATGCCTTCAGAGCTGCACTGGTGCAAGTGCTTTAATGCTCGGCGATGTTTGGCAGTGCAGAAGAATGCAGACATTTGAGCTGTGCTTTCCTCCCAGCTGTGCTGAAGCTGGGATTGACGTTGCAATCTCTTGCAGGTGGGAGACATCGTGTGTGTCATCGACATGCCACCAAAGGAGCTGACCCCCTGGTGGAGAGGCAAGCTCGGCTTCCAGGTAGGCACAAGCTTCAGACTGGAGAGTGCAACTGCAGTAAAGGCAGGAATCTTAGCTTAGAGCTGCTCTGCATGCATAGGATGCCTAATGGACGTAAACAGTTTCCCTGTGTCGGTGTCAGGGGACCTTGCCGTTGGCTGCAAATGTTGAAAAATTATTACCTTTATGCTTTGAACTATGGCCATTTTCTGCTGGATAGTCTTATGGAACGTCAGGCAAGCACGTTCCGAGGGAAATGTTATGTGGCTTTTGGTTTAACAGTTCAGACCTGAGAAGTGCTGCATGCAATAGTTGGCCTCTCTTCTTGTTACAGGTTGGATTTTTCCCAGGGGAGTGTGTGGAACTCATTAATAAGAACATTCCTGAGGCACTCATCAACTCAGTGCCAAAGCCAGGTAGGGATGTTACATTTGATGGTGTGGGGAAGCAAAATGAAGTCTTTTTGGGGGTGCGTTCCATGTTTAGTACCTCCTTTATCCATCCCACATTGTCCTCTGGGTTGATGATTCTTCATGCACACCATGGGTCAGAGATTTGGCCCAATCCTCCTGGGTTTATGACTGGACTTGGGGAAACTATAGAATACTCATGGAATGGCTTGGGATGGAAAGGAACCTCAGGGATCATCATGCTCCAACCCTCCTGCCTCCCAGCCCCCACATTTAATGTGAGACTAGATCAGGCTGCCCAGGGCCCCATCCCACCTGGCCTTGGGCTCCTCCAGAGATGGGGAAAATCCCTTTTTGTATGTACTGGTTGGTAATGTTCTTCCCGTTCTGACGTGCCCTGTAGAATGTGCTGTGCTTGGCCTCGTCCAACAGAGCCAAACCTGAAATGACCTGGTTTCTTCCTTTTGTTGTGCAGTGCCCAAGAAACGCAGCAAGATCCTCACCTTCCTTCGTTCCTTGGTGAAGGCCCGCCCAAAGAAACCGACCGAGCGGGAGGTGGAGAAGGAAAGGGTGTTTGGCGGTGACCTGGGAGAGCATCTTCTCCACTCCGGTCGTGATGGTAAGGAGCTGCCCATTCCTGAGATCTTCCTCTGCTGGGCATCTAAAGAAGATGAAAGGGAGCTCGTATCTAGCAGGGGGCAGGCTGACAGCAGTGGAGACACGTGTAATGGGAGTTGATGGCTGAAGGATAAAGTGAGGCGGATGCTCCTAAGAGACAAGCACATCTGTATTTGCTTCAGCCAAGCCTGGCTGGGCTTAGTGGATGGGATGTGAAGCACAGCCTGCAGCACGATTGAATCAGGAGCTCCACTGACGGCTGGCACGTGTTCTTCAGTCCCCCAGGTCCTCCAGAGCTGCGCTGAGTTCATTGAGCAGCACGGCGTGGTGCAGGGGATATACCGCCTGTCCGGCGTCGCGTCCAACATCCAGAGACTGCGGTAAGAGTGCTGCGACTGACACAGCCTGAGTGCATCTGGTGTGGCTTTGGGCTTGCCTTCCTCTCGCTCAACCGGGTTTGCGTCCCTCTCTCCAGGCAGGAATTTGAGTCTGAGCAGATTCCTGAGCTCACCGTCCGGGACATTCACAGCGTGAGCTCCCTCTGCAAGATGTACTTCAGGGAGCTCCCGAACCCTCTGCTCACCCACCAGCTGTACGGCAAGTTCTCGGTAAGCACAAGGCCACGTCTTTCATTTCCCTCTTCCTGGGCCTCTTGGCAGATGGCTGCAGCAGTGCCCCAGCTCGGAGGCCCTTTTGCTGTCAGCCCCACGAGGTTTACTCGCAGTGGTGTACTAGCCTGATTGGTGTCTCGCTCCCTTTCTGCACTACTCCAGGATGCTGTTGGTGCCGCTACAGAGGAGGAGCGGCTGCTCAGAATGCAGGACGTCATCCAGCAGCTGCCCGCTCCTCACTACAGGTCAGTGCTGCCCTCAGCCTGCTGAGCTCAGCCCTGCTGCATTGCAGAGGGCAACGATGTGGTTCCAGACTTTGTCTTTCTGAATTGCAGCACGGCATGCTCGTTGGTGCTGAACGTTTGCCTCTCTTGGTTCCAGGACACTGGAGTTCCTGATGAGACACTTGGCGTGTCTGGCTGGGAGCTCCACCATCACAAACATGCATGCCAAGAACCTAGCCATTGTGTGGGCTCCAAACCTCTTAAGGTAAACTTCTGGTTCTGATTCAACACAACGCTTCATCTGTTCTCCAGAAAAAAAACCAATCCTCCCTTTTTCTCCATCAAATGTGCTCGTCTCCTGTAAAATCTGTGGCTGACAGAAGCGCAGGAGCCTGGGCTGTCCTCCATCCCCACGGGCACAATGTCTAGGTGACAATTACTGCAGTCTTGTTGAGATGGGACTGACGTGTCCTTGATCATCCAGGGGAATTTCTGCAGTGGCATCACTGATTGCCCACTGCGGAAGTCTCCAGAGCCTCAGCTGACAGCTTTTGGCTGCAACAATTCAGACTCGGGGAAACGGTCTTGGAGAAATGACTTCTAAAATCTGCCTTTTCTACAGATCACAGCAGAACGAGTCTGCCTGCGCCAGCGGAAGAGCTGCCTGCATGGAGCTGCAGACACAGTCGGATGTGGTGGAATTTCTCATCAACCACACCGACGTCCTCTTCAGCTCCAAATCCGGAGCAGACATCGCAGATGCAGCAGGTGAGTGTCTTCCTCCATTAGCTTGATCTTGACCTGACACCTTGACCAAATGCAGGCCTTCTCCAGGACCTTTGAGATACTCTTTTACCATCAAGGGGACAGCAGACCTCTGGACTTCCATTAGGGTATGGCATACTGTTGCTGGATGCTGAGAATGTCCAAGCGCAAAGTTCACAAGGAGGAAACCGTCATTATTATGGTTTGCATGCAGGAAAAGCTTGATGCAAGCGTGGCAGCGAAGCTTTCTCAGTTCCCTGCCCCTTTTATCTAGGGGTGAGATCTCTTAATGATGACCGTGTCCTTTGCCATAAACACACCTCTTCCCACATGGTTATTTTGGGCTCCTCTTCTTCCAGTGGCTCGGATAAGCAAGCCTGAGAAAAATACAGCACCTCCCCCAGAACTGTGGTGGCTGTGCTGCTGCTTTCTGATCCTTGCTCTTACCTGTGGTTTTCCCTGACAGGGCACAATTCTCTCCCAGGGCCCAAGTCTGTGGGGGTCTCTTCTGCTGCCACAAAGCTGCTCAGCCTGGAGGAGGCACAGGCACAGAGGCGAGGCCACAGCACCTCTTCTGTGGTAACAGAGAGCAGCCGGGACATTGAAGTGGAAGAAAGCCCTGCAGCTGGGCAGGGCAAATTCCACACAGTCATCGACTTTCCATCTGACAGGTAAAGAGGACTTTCTTTTCCAGCACCCAGCATCATTGTTTGGGTGGGTTTTCCTGTTTTTCTGCAGAATCCAGGCAGTGCTAGGAACAAGCAACTGCTGCCAAGAGCTCAGTGCTGCTCTTTCCTCACCCTGCACCACGCACAACTCACAGCATTGGCTGTTTTCTCTCTCCAGACAAAATCCACCCAGCAAGACTGAGGAATCACCAGCTAGCAGTTGGTGTTGCTGCTTCAGCCTCAGAAAGCCATCCTCTGGCAGCAAACGCCAACTGCAGCGCAATGCCAGGCAGCCCTCAGAAACAGCAGTGGTAGTCCTGGCAGGTAAGGGTGCAAATGCAGCTTCCAAATCCCTGCTTTTCAGGAGCATAGAATTCAAGCTTGCTCTGCACTTGTATCTCCTTCTGGCATTCCAGCCCCTGCCTAGCATCTTCAGTTCACCCCTGATCAAGAACCACTGTCGTAATTCAGCTTGTGAAAGTTTGACACTAACCCCTGTGTATCCTTTCTAGGTGAATCAAGGCCTTGCCAAGCCAGAAGATCCAGGGCAAGTAGCGAGGATGCTCTGTGTGCTTCCATCAGTGGAGAGCTCTTAGGAAGCACAAATTGCTGCAGTTCCAACAGCAGCCTTCCATCTAACAACATTAATGGAGAGAGGGAGCTCATGGAAGTTCATGCTCTCATTACACCTGGCTCTGCTGAAGTTGCTGACCTGAGCCTCCCAGACACCACAGTCACAAGTGTGGTCTGTCACCCAGAGTCTCTGCAGTGCAGCCCATCTGAAGCACAGTGTGAGTGCCCCGACAGCAGCACCTCCATGCAGGAGCAGGTCAGTGTCAGTGAAGAGCAGCAGAGCCTCTTGCAGGAGGACTTTCAATCAGGCCTCCAGTCCCACGCACCGGACAGCAGCACTGAGAGCTCTGAGCCACTCTCTCCATGACAAGACAGGATGAGTCCCTAAGTCACCGTGGACCTCTCACACCCTCCTGTCTTTTATACAATAATAAAAGCACACTCGTGCTCAATCAACACCTTGACTGCCTCCAGAGTCCTCATTCACACGGACTGGGATGAATGCAGCACACAGCAAGGCACCCCAGCTTGCAATGCTGTGGCTGTGGGGTGTGTGCAGCACAACTCCGGGTTTGTTCCTGTTTTGTCTGGCTTTGGGATGTCTGCAGGGGGAGCTCTGCTACCATTTGGCATGGTAGCAAATAATCTCTCGCATCCTGGATGCTGCTCATGATACTCCCAAGCTTCCTGGCTGTGGCTTTGTGATGCTTTTCAGGGCCTTCTGATGCATTTTGATGCCTTGGATGTTCCTTAACACCTCCCTCCTCCCATCATGTCCTTTCCTGGCTCCCATCTACGAACTGGCCCTGCAGATCATCTCCAGACCTGTCATCAGCACACTGCGGCAGGAGAAGCTCCCCTGGCCAACGTCAGGCAGTACTGCTTGGTCTGCAGCTCAGTGGCCATTTCCCTTTTAGGCGGCTCCTGCAGAAGAATCAAGCAGCAGAACCTTTTGCTAACCCTGCACCACACAAATGCTGCAAAAGCAGAAACAACCTGGGAATCTCTGGTTTGCAAGACTTCACAGACACTCACCGACTGTGTCTGATGGTTCCCTCCCATCCTTGATTTCCTTCTCCCCTTCTCCTCGTCTGATCCCACTGCTGAGCCATGATCAAGCTGCCCAGTGTGGCAGAGCATCGTGCAGAGCCGTGCTGGCACCTCCTCCCCTTCCTCTCCTGCAGCTCAGCGTGCAACCTGAGCACGTTTTTTTCTGAGAAAGTGACCAGCTCTTTTCCATCCCTTTGCCCCTACACACAGTTGTCCAGAGGATCTCGTCCAAGAATTCCTGGAACAGCCTGCAGCTGGCTCTCCTGAAGTTCAGGCTCCTGCCTTTGCTTCCTGCCAGGCCCGCATTCCTCGAGATCACAAACTCAAGGAGGGCATGGTCACTGCAGCCCTGACCGCCTCCTGTCGTAACCCCTGGTGTGCACCATGTCCAGCAATGCTTCCCTTCTGCTTGCTGTGCCCAATGCCTGCACCACAGAGTGATTCTCACTGCACTCCAGGAGTCTGTCAGATTGCTTGCAGCCAGCCATGCTGATTTCCCAGACTGACTGGAATCCCCCATCAGGATGAGAGTCAGTGAGTGCGATGCTTCTGCTGGCTGCAGTAAGCAGCTCCCACCAACAGGCTCTCTTTCCAGGCGGCTGTAGCAGACCCTCACCTCCAGAAGCCCTGCACTGCTGCACTTCCTAATTTTACCCACAAGTTCACAACCTGCTCATGGCTCTTCTTAGTTCTTTGCAGTCAACTTCTCATCATAGAGGGCAAATCCCTTGCCTTCCAGAATTCCATAGTATCAATTGTGTCTGCTAATGTCAGGATTTTTTTTCTTTCCTTTCTTTTTCCATTTTCTAGGTAGGAAAATGAATTTCTGAGCCAGGAGAAGCAGAAGTGAAACAGTCTTCCTGGCACTGCTCAGGTTGCAGGAGTTGCCAAGTGCTCCTCAGGTAATGTGTGCTGAAGAGCTGACCTTGGTGGCAGGGGCTGTGGCTGCATTTTGTGCCTGTCATGCGGGAATACAAGAAAGCCTATTCAGAGCAGGAGCTGCAGGGCGAGATAAACATCACGAGAAGGTAAGGCTGAGAAGCAAGGACACCTCCAGAAAGAAGAGAAAAACTGAGTCAAGTGAGCTGCGTGACGGCCGTGTGATGCTGACCATGATTGGAGGAAGAGCGCATGGCTGGGAATGACTGATGGCTCTGGTTGGATGGGTGCCTGTGTGCACAGAGTTAAGGAGTGTTTGTGGGATGTTTTGCTGGCATCTAACGGCTGTAAGGGGAAGTCAAGAGAGAAAACTTGTGAATGCATAGAAGGGATGTTAAAATCTGGAACAGACTGTTTGGATCAGTCACAGCTGAGTCCAGATTGCCACACTGTCAGAACCTGGGGCCTAGGATTTTCCTTTAAGAGTGCCAACTGCTCATTTTGAATGATAAAAAGTAACATTGAAAAAAGCTTCCCTCCTTGCATTAGAATAAGGCATTGATATTTGATGTTTCTGTCTTTCCATTCCTTTAGCAGCCTGGGTGTTGATGCAGCTGCATGCATCTGCTGCCCTCCCCTTCTGTTTTGTGTAAAAGAACAGTAAAATATGCAATCAGTGTGAGATCTTTCTGAAGTATTTTACTTTATTTGCCCCTAGGCTGCAATGGCTGGGCAATGGCAGTGTCACCCAGGAGCCCACACGGCGACCTGATGTCTCATTGTTGGGGTCTATTGGAAACCACCACGATGACAAAAGAATGCCTGGGATTCCTCCGGCCCAAATGCCAAACCTTGCACTTGGCTGTGCTGAACCTCATGAGGTTCACCCAGGCCCACCTCTCAAGTCTGCTGAGCTCAAACAGATGTCATTTTTCTCGTGTCCTTCCATTCCGAGTCCATCTGTTCCCCAAAGCAAAAGAATTTGGAGGGAACCACCGACAGTTATGTGAGCGATTTCAGCGTCTATTTCTGATCATGGCAACAACTTCAGAGGTCACACTTAATTTACGGTGCCCGTTGTAATTCTGACCAAGGCTGCAGTTGCAGCTGACTTCCCAAGGCTGCAAGACGTGGTGGTGACACAGCCTTGTGCTTCTGCATTGGTGCTCATCCCACGTTTCCTTTCTCTGTCTCGCAGGTCAGCTCCTGCTGGAAGCAGATGGTATCCCAGTGTGAATGAAGGTCAGTGCAGGAGCAGCTGCTGATGGCAGGAAGGAAGTCCATGCTGAAGAGCTCTGAAGCATCTGCAGGTATGGTTGTGGAGGAGGCAGCAGTGATGTTGGAGAGCTCCCCAGCAGGAAGCTGTCTCATCCAAATGCTTGCTGAGTGGTTGGAAGGGAGCTTTCTGCATGACAGCAGCACCAGCTGCTTGCTTCAAATGCTGCAAAGACAAGGATTAGCACGAGTTCCAGTATCGACAGTATCATCACGAATCACGATAGGATTACAATGTGTCCTCATACAAACGCAGCCATTTCTCTCTGAGTCCAGAGGCTGTCCGGAAAGCATCTTTGAGGTCTCTCACACCAAACCACTGCTGTCCGTGTGGGATCTGACTCATTAGGGTATAGGGGTTAGGAACCACAGGCTGTCTTTTGAGAACGGGTTCAGTCATTTCCTTACATCTTGCACCAGCCGATACGTGCCGTCTGCCTTCCGTGCCGACAGGATTGGGGTGTTATAAGGCCACAGACAAGGTTCCAGAACACCATCCTTAACCACTGTCTGTGTTACAGCTTTTAGACCCACTCTCCCTTCTAAGGCTATGGGATATTGTTGCTGTTTCACAGCTCCACTCCCTCCTTGGGCAGTTCTTTGTAAGGGAAAATTGTGAGTCCACCCCGATTTCCTTCCCCTGCCCACACCTTTGGATTCATTTCTTCTTCATCACAGCTGTTAACACATTCATTGACACCTGACATCTGTTTCACAGACTTACAGCTGTAATCTTCATTTAACTTTTAAATCTCTCCCCCATAAATCGGTCCCTGCTTCAGGCACAGAGAATAATTGCCCTGCAACTATTTTCTCTTTCCATTTCAGTTCTGTGGTCTCCAAGAGTGGAGCTGTCATTTCTGATCCCTCAGCCCCCCTCCCCAGCCTGCTCATGGCTGTAACACTCCTGCAAGGACAGCCTCGGGACCCGGAGGATGCATTTTCTGCCATTCCTGCATGGCAGCTTGTCGAATCATTCCCCATTCCTCCCTGTTAAACAACATACTCAGGATGGACATCATCTCGTCCCATGGGTAAAAGTCTGGCCCTAAGAATTGATCACACTGCTCTGCTAATCCAATAGGATCTTCCATGGAAGATTTCATTTCCCTTTTAAAATCTCTCCCCTCTCCACTAGGAGTGGGGCATTGACATGCCCTATTCCTGTTAACCCTGGAATGGCACTGACAGCTTAGAGCAAAGAGATGCTCTTTCTGCAGTGTCCTGCTTGCCTGCTCCTCCCTGGAGGACCACATGCCACAGATGTGCACTGTGCCATGGAAATAGCAGGAAAAGAGCACGAGAAGGCACCCCTCACCGTGCCATGGGGGAAGGAACAGTGCTTTGTCGTGTGTGTGTCCTTTTCTGCATGTGTGCAGCAGTAGAACACCACGTTTCCTGCAGTGCTCTGGAACCCAACTTTCCTTTCACCTGGCTGCTGCTGGGTGTCCAGGAAGTTATGCACAACAGCCACATCCAGATACACGTCTGGTACCTCTGAACTAGCTAATGCTGTAGGATGGAATGTTGTTTCTGCACTGGCTATCAAATGTGGGATTGCTCTGAAGCAGTACAGCACCATGTGTTTTGTAATTTGCCCTTAGAAACAGTTTGAAAAAGTAGAAAGACTTTATTAGTATTAGTAAAAAGAAGTTATTTCATAACATATTTTAGAAATACAGTTGTTCAATCATGTGATCAATTCTCACTTACAGAACTGTAATAGTTACAAATTGCATGGGTATAGCATTGAGGACCAGAAAGCATGTTGTAAGGCCATTCTGTTTGGATAGGAGAAGCTCAGCAAAAGAAAAACAGACTCCAAAGAAGCCACGGCCTCCACACAAGGCCGAATTGACTCACTCTGTGGGCAGGTTGGGATGCAACAGGCAGGCATCAAGAGACTCCCCTCTGTCCTCCTTCCAAACTTCTCTCTCTTCAGGGATGAGCAGGTGTCCAGAAATAGTGGCCAAGTGTTGATAAGCAGCTGTCAGGCGTTCAATAATTAGCAGTATACCTGCTGAGCTAGCAACAATTGGTGTTTAGCCAGTCACACACACACACACACACAGAATGGCACTGGTTGGAAGGGACCTTAAGGATCAGGAATCTCGAACCCCCTGCCACAGGCAGGGCCACCAACCTCTGTACCACTGCACATATGCACATTGCTGGATAGAAACAGCAGTTTGGGAAGAAACTGTATGCAAAGGGTGAATCAGAATGGGTTAACAGCTCAAATTATGAATGTATTTTCACCTTCACATTACCCATACAATGTCTGAGAAGGAGCTGTGTGTCAGATTTTTTTTTTATGCTCCCTTTCTATCACCAGCCCTCATGTGAAGTGCCTAGCTGATGGCAGCCCTGCTCAGCCTCAGAGAAAGGTGACCCCAGCCAGCATTTCTGTGCTTTGTGTCCTGTGTCAGCAATAACTCTGAGTAACTAATGCATTCAGGAAAACCAGGGTCTGTTCGTAGACCATTTGCAAACATAAAGAGATGCAAAAACCCAATGGATAACTGACCTGTTATGAATTATTGCCAAGCTGCAACAAAAGCTGCATGGCAGAAGTGCCTATGGGACCTTTTTCATGGCCTGATGGAAATCACTGCAGTTGTTTTCTGTTCCCATTTGCTCAAGTAATGTCACAGTACTTGTGGTGCCACCACAGCCAGAAGCACTGCTGAGGAAGAAGGTCCATTGCTCAACTATACTGCTAGACACAGCTCCCAGAAGCTTACAAACTAAGGTTCTATCTCCATAGCATACTGGAAAATAGACAGATTTTTGTGCACCGTCTTGGTCCTTCCTTTTCAAAAGCAGTGGGAAAGACAGAGCCTCAGTTAGCACAGAGTTAACCCGGGGTTAAAGGCAAGGTAATCTAAAGGGGTTTCTGCCCTGCAGTATGCCTGTATTGCTCCCTCTCAGTTTAAAGCCTGGTAGCCATCCAGAAGTACACTGCACTGACAGAGTATTTGATAGGAAAAACTAAAAGAAAAAAGAAAAAGAAAAAAAGAAAAAGAAAAAAGAAAGGGAAGACATAAGAATGAATGTGGTTTATGGGTCAATTTATGCGGTATCATTAGGGCTGATGCACAAAATCTGTGTTTGGACATCTCTCCACATTCTTGTTCCATTGGTGCCACAGAAGAAATGCTCCCGAGGGATTTGGCATAACAACGTATGATCTTCCATGTCAGTGTAGGAAGGTCTTTTCATTCTGTGGGAGCAAAGAGAAAGAAAAGCTATGAGAAGAATAGCACTCTACTATGCTGGAATCCTTGTTCCCAGTTTGACCAAACACTAAGTCATTATGAAAAGAATAAAATGTGACAAGAAATTCTACATTTGTCCCTGTATTCAGACCTTGAAAGTCATATTGATGCTCATGCTTTCCTTGGTAGAGTAATTAAGGATGTGCACTGACTCTCAGCCCCAAGATGAAGAGGTGTTTTCTAAACATTTTCTTATTTTTCCCACTGGGCCCACTGCTCTAACTTAAAATACATCCTCAAAGCACTTTTCCTCTCATGGATGTTTCCAGCCAGCTTCCCAGTCTGTGAAATTTAGGGATTTGATCCGATCTGAACCTTTACGTAAACCTTTTGAGACTTGCCCATCACTGCTTCCATTGCTGTTATCCTCCCAGGTAACAAGCAAGAGCTATAGACTGGAGCTGAGCTGCTGGCCAGAAAAAGCATAGCTTGTCATATCAAGACTGCTAAGAGAGGTAAAGGGTGTGACTGCCTCCTCCAGCTGCTACGGCCTGAGACCACTCCTGAGCAGCCACTGGCTGGCAGCCCAAAGGCTGGGGACCCAGGATCTGTGCTCAGGCTGGAGGACACTGCTGCCACTCTCTCATTTGCAGAATCAACAAGAAATGAAACTCCCTAGCAGATAACCTTGCTGGAACAAACACTCTCACACACTGACATCCCCCCACCAGTAACTGTGACTGACCAGGCAGCTTCCCATTACAGCCTTGCTTATCATTTGCTGGTCAGGTCTGTATCTCTCTATGCTCCTGCTTATGTCCTCCTCCCTTTCCTATTTCCCTTGTTACACTGTAAAACAGTCTTTGACCAAATATCCTTCAGGGAGCAGAGACTCTCCTTCCATACACCCTCAAAAAGGCCTTTAAAACATTCAAGAATGACCAGTGACTCATCCTGCTTCACATTCAGTTGTGCTTGGCTGCATCTTTCCAATGGCTTCTTGACTCAGTGACTCCACTTGACCTACAAGTCAGCCCTGTGCAAACTTACATCACTTCTGAACACAGCACTGTTCCTTGCTTCACCTCTAAGGCTGGATGTGGCTCTGGGCAGCCTGGTCTCCCTTACACACATCTCCCTTACCCCTGCCATCAGCATCCCACTTGAAACACTTCCCCACCTGTATCAGCATTTCCTCTTTCACACAGCTGCTGTGCCAGGACCTGCAGACTCCACAAGAACAGGAGAACTCCGCAGACGACAGTGATTCCGTTCTCCGCCCCAGAGCCTCCAGTGCTCAGCATCACACTGGGTGTTGTAAGAGCGTAGTGCTGACCGTCACGTCTCAAGCCAAGAGCTTCAGACTGAGCTGCAGTGCCAACGCACTGACACTGCCAGCCAACCTGATGGGGCCACGAGGAGGAGGAACTGCAAGCCAACCAGGACCACAACCACCTGAATTTCAAGCAAACAAGAACCAACACTTGCACTTCTTAGCTCCAAAAATGAAACTAACAATTGCAAAGGAACCTGATGCAGCCCTCTGACAATCTGACATGCCCTGGAAATCAGTCTGCAGCACTTTCAACTGCCCTACACCAACTTCCAGCTTCTGCTTGCCGCTCCCTAAAGGAAGCAAGCAGCCAAAAGCAGGAATTTGTCGGGCTGGCTTCACCTGGCAATGAGCAGTCCTTAGTGAATGAGAATGGAAAAAGCCAACTGGATGTTACCATCTTATCTGTTCCTCCCAGGGTTTTACTGTCTCCTCACATCTATCAGAGGAGCCTGTGTGAGATAAAAGAATGCTACAAAAACCAGTCAGCATGTACCTGTCACGGTGGATCAGAAGGGAGTCCAGGAGGGCTCCATCCCCTCCGATGCAGTCAAGGCAAAGTAAGGAGAACACCTCAGATGCCATTCCTGTATCAAGACAAAAAGAAGAAACAAAAACAAGCACGAGCTCTCAAAATCTCAGACCAAAAGCTACTAACAAATGGCCAGAGCAAACAAGGCACAAATGAAACTGGCTCCACAGTATTTCCAGCAATGGCCAAAATCAGAAGCCTAAAACTGCATCTGAGAAAGAACAAGTCTGTACAATCTCTCCTAACTCTCAGAAATACACAGCCCAGGGATTCCCTGCTCCATGAAACAGCTCTGGGTGGTTTTCTCATTCATGAGCCATCCAGCTGCTCTTTAAACTCACACACACATTCTACAGCAACGAGTTCCACAGCTGTACTGTAAGTTGCATGATGAATGCTCTTCTTCGGAAGCAGCTTCCCTTTTTGCTGCCAGCTGTGATCATACAAAGGGCTGAAGGCTGTATACCAGAGGGATGAAGATTCCCCAGAGGTCACGAAATATGACTGACCCTACAGAAATCAGAAGTGTTCAAAGATACAGCCCGGCCTCTGCTGTCTGACCATACCTAACCATGATTTCCATCTCACTGTGCAATCTCTCAGAGGCAAACAGCACAAGCAGAGCCCTGCACAAGGCGCCAGCAGCAATACTAGAGGTCACCTGGCTTTGGTGGACGTTGAGGAACTGGGTGTGTTCACTGCCAGGGGACTGAATAGATTCACCCCGCTGTGTGACAAGGCGGCCTGAACAAGAAATTTAAAGTGCAAAGGAATAACAGCATCAACAACAAGCCCAAATTTCATCTTAGGTGAAGACGAATCTTTTGCAAAATGGCATAAAATGTAAATACTGGAAATTTAAGAGTTTGCTTTCTCACTTTCAGAGACATGTCCTTCCTCTGCAATACTTGCTGTGAACACTGCTACACCACTGTGCTCATCTCCAGAATTTCAGCTAACGATTTTGTTCACGATGCCTGGTGGCAAAGCAAACACAACCACATTCAACTGTTCTCATACTGCAGGCTGTTACACTTCTAGAATTGGAAACAGAGAACCACAAGGCAGAACGAGAAACATCCAGTGATTATCTCACACAACACTTACCTCAAAGTTACTCATTGTCCCTGCTTTATCTTCAATCCTACACTTCTGACACTTGCAAATTTGCCAGCAGTTAACATGAAAAATGGCACAGAATACAGTCACAGCTAAAACTCAGTCATTATTACAGGAATGGCTACAAAACACTAACAGCCCAGGGAAATGCAAGAGCAGCATGCACTCCCTCCAGAAATGCTCCCACACATCTGCAGGTCAGGAACCTCACACCAGGCATACTTTCCAAGTATTCAAGGAATCCTCAATGCATTTCTGCACTGAAAGAATTGCAACTGGAGCACTTGCAAATTGTCAGGGTCAGCAATAGCCTTTACAACAGCAGCTACTCTGCAGTGCTGAGATTGCCTCCCTAAGATATCTCTCACTGAGCAAGGAACACCAATCTTCTCTTACACAGAAGAGTCTTCTTTCAGTGCTGACAAGGATTACCTCATATTCATCAAAAGGCTCCAGAGCCTGCACTCTGTGTTGCTCATCTTCTGGAACACAGCAGGTGAAACACTCGCTCACATCTAAAACAGAAATCCCTCAAGATGATTCCTTCTGGAAGAAAAGACTCGCTTCCCACAACACAACAAAGACCCTCCATGAAGCATCTGCATGGGGGGTCTTTAAAACTGCCTACCTGGAAAGAAGCAGCAGCTCAAAGTCTGATGAGATGTCTTGCCTAAACATTTCTACAGAATACCTAGGAGGAAAAGCCTCAGAGGAACCCATACGTTGCCTTATCCCACACCAGCAAACAGGCTGCTTCTTGGCGAGGGACCTTCAGATGACTAGCCACATCAGCAGAGCAGGCAGCAGCTCTGCCTCGGCCCTTTTTGCTTCAACCCAGCTGGCCCAGCTGGCGACTTCTACAATTACCTGCAGTTACCCCTTCTGCAGGTGTCTCAGTTTCCCGTGGCTCTGAGGGCTGCAGGTACTCACTTTTCCAAAAAGCTCTTCTGCTGTGCTTCACAATCAGGCTTGGAGACAAAGAACAAAGTGCAGAGTCCAGCTGGCTGAAATGCTGTTGCATGACACGTCCAAAGGGGTCCTCTGGGTGCATCTGCTCATAGAGCAGAAAGCATGCATGAGAGAAATGCTCTGCTGCCCACTGAATCAAGGCTCCTGACCTGTCGGGAGACGGACGTACGGATAATTAAATACCCGTGGGACCACCTCTTATAGGACAGGTGCAGCTTAAGGCATGCTATTCAGGCATCCTGACAGATAACATACAAAAGAGAAACCCGTACTGGGGATCTATGGAAGTCTCATCCATTCATAGAGGGAGTCTGGGATGAGAAGACCCCAAAATTTTAAAAACAAACAAACAAACCCACAGTACTTCAGGTTCTTCTTTGTATTTTTCTAACCTCCCTTTTAGGTTCACAGTACAGATGAGATTGGAGAAACCTCTGGACGCCATCTGCTCCAACCTCCTACACCAGCAGAACCACCCAGAGCTGCCTACCCAGGACCATGGCCAAGTGGAGTCATAGCACGGCCTGGGTTGCAAAGGACCTCAAAGATCATCTGGTTCCAACCCCCTGCTGTGTGCAGGTCGCCAACCAGCAGCCCAGGCTGCCCAGAGCCACATCCAGCCTGGCCTTGGATGCCTGCAGGGATGGGGCATCCACAGCCTCCCTGGGCAACCTGTTCCAGTGCCTCACCACCCTCTGGCTGAAAAACTTCCTCCTCACATCCAACCTAAACCTCAACACCCCCTGTCTCAGTGCAAAGCCATTCCCCCTTGCCCTATCACTCTCCACCCCCACAAACAGCTCTGGAAGATCTGCAAGGAGGGAGACTCCACAGCCTGTCTGGGCAAGCTGTGACAGTGCCCATCACTCACACAGTCCAGAAGCGTTTGCAGATGTTCAGACAGAAGCTCCTGTGTTCCAGCTGTGCACACTGCCTCCTGTTATGATGCTGTGGGAATCAACTGCTCCCTCATTCCTACAATGCAAGGAGCTGTTTGGAGCCTGCACAGAATCCACGAGGCTTTAGTTTTAAGACACAAGGCTCCCATGACTTGCAATGAAGCCTCTGCTTCTCATTTCACAGCCCAGCTAACCAAGGACAGCTCACCTGAGCTGCTGTTTGCCATGGAGGTGAGCACCACCTCTGCTATGGAAAGGGTGGGGACATCACTGTCCAGTCCTGCTTCATCTACAGCTACGCTCAGCTTTGGCAGCTCTGATAAATCCACTCCCAGCCACCTGTGATCCTTTCCACAACAGGCGGTGGTGACTCCTGTGGGACAAAAGCAATGCTAACTCACTGCAGTGGCTGTGCAGGACTGAGACCAAGACCAGGAAAATCAGTACCACCAGCAATCACTCACAAGGCCCAACTCAGTTCTTCTGTGAAATGAACAAGAAAATCCCAAAACTGGATGAACCATAATAGGGTAGCATCCAGAAGCATCAGGAAAAGACCCAATAAACTCAGAACTGAAACTCCATTATTCCTAGCATAAATTTCAACTACTGACTTCCAAGAGTTGTATTTACTATACGAACACAACTTTGTCACCTTTACTTTAACAACATTCTTATATCACTGCTCTCATTTACAGACATTTCAATTCAAGGTAAGAAAATGCCACTGCTTTGACAAAATAGTTTCTCTCACATCTACCAAATCATTATCAGATTTGTTTGTGGGTTTGTGTATTTTGTGTTTTTTAATCTCAAAAAAAAGATTTCATTTCCGTAAGATGGCTTTGGATTCTGAACCACGAGAACTCCCTGCAAACATGAGCACTAGTCCTGCAGAGCACTGTTCTCACAAACAGGTCCCAGCTTATGATCTGCAAGCATTATGCAGGCATGCTTCTCATGACTACCATCACTCATAAGCTGCTTCACTCTCTTCTGCCAAAATCAGACTGTAAATAACTAGGCAGTAAAGTAGGTCTGTATGGTAGCTGCTCTGTTGCCTCTACGCCAGAGAAATCCAGCACCTGTCCCTGTCCTGAGATTTGTTCATCTGCACGCTTCTCAAAGGCAGCCATCACCAAAAACTGAGCGGCCTCCAGCAGTCGCCCATCCCAGTGTTTCCTCTTATGTTCTTCTAACATCTCAGTCATCTCACCACTTCTTCTGGACACAGAGAACAGGATATTCCCATCTCCTCTGACACCCACCTTTGGCTTCAAGTGCTTGGAAGGGTATTGGTACGGACAGAATCCTTTTCCACAGGATGCTGTACATCTATAAAATGTGGACAGATTCAAGAGGAAACCAAACCAGCACTCCTACCCCCCCCTTCCTTCCCCCTTTCTTCCTAATGCCTTCCTTCCCTCCCCCCCCTTCCTTCCCCCTTCCTTCCTTCCCCCCCCTTCCTTCCCCGCCTTCTTTCCCCTCCCTCCTTCCGCCCCCCCTTCCTCCCCCTTCCTTCCTTTCCCCTTCCTTCCCCCCCGCTTCCTTCCTTCCCCCTTCCTTCCCCTGTCCTTCCCCCCCTTCCTAAGCCCCCATCCTTCTCCCTTCTTTCCTTGACCCCCCATCCTTCCCCCTTCTTTCCTTGCCCCCCCTTCCTTTTTGCCCCCCCTTCCTTCTGCCTTTTTGCCCCCCCTTCCTTTTCTGCCCCCCCCCCCCCCCCCCCCCTCCTTCCCCCTTCCTTCCCCCCCCCTCCTTCCCCTTCCTCTCCTCTCCTCCGTGTCCGTGACGGGGGCACAGCCCCGGGAAAAGGACAAACAACCGCAGGGCTCGCAACGCTTTGCCGCGAGCCGGCCGGCCCCGGGCCGCGTGCGCTCCGGGAGAGGGGGAAGGGCAGAGAGCGAGCAGATCGTTGGAAGCGAGAGAAAACGCGACGGCAGCGAGCCGAGGAGGAACGGCGACTCGCCGCACGAACCCGATCCGGCAAAGCGAGAGACGCGAGAGCGTCCGGAATGCCGGTCACAGCGCGGCAGTGCGAGGGAAAGCGCCGCTCTGCTCCGCGGCGAGCTGAGACGGCTGAGCCGGGCCGGAGGGAGAGGGGCAGCCGCTCGGGTCCTGTGCGGAGCTGCACCCCGCTGCCTCTGCCCGCCAGCTCCTCGGGGGGGCCGCCCCTTCCCCAGCCCCCGCCGTCCCCCCCACACCGTTTCCCCCTCTTCCTCTCCTCCTCCTCCTCTCCCTCAATGTGTCAGTGGCCGTACGTTCAGGTGTTGTGATGACAGATAATGATGAATGCCCATGATATCAGAGGTGACTGTTGGTGGTACGGCAGCAGAGGCTGAACCTTCCTACAAATACTCCATTACGTTTTGTTGTCGTGCCAGCAGATGGCAGCAGAGCTGCAGTTTCCATCGAAATCAACAGCAGGCATTACTTTTGGAGCGACCTACATCGCAGTGTCCAAGTATCCGTATGCACTTGTGTACAGCAGTGAAAAAGTCATGGAAAAAGCCCCCTGCAAGGAATGCGGGGAGCATTGCCTTTGCCAACCCCTGAACAAAAGACTGCAGTGTTTTTCTCAGTAATGTCCCAGACGTTTCCAATGGGAGAGAAGGAATCTGTGGGACTGACGGTGGGAAATTCAGCCTCTTTTTTCATCCCCAACAGAGCTGAAATCTGGGCGACCAAAATTACCATGAGGTATCTTGGCAATATAGAAGCCAGTATCCTACACTAGGGTAACCCGTGAGTTCTGCCAAAACCCCAAAGCATTGACTGCAAAGTGCTACAGTGGAGGAGTGGAAAAGTGGAGAAAATCTTGTTCCTGTGTCCTGGGAAACTCTAGCAGCTTTGTGCCATGGTGAGAGGCCCTTTCTCTGGTAAGATAAGGGCACACCAATTTTGCTGGAGAAGTAAGATCGTGCTTTCTTGGCAAGTAGAAGAAATACAGAAATAAACTTAAAAATTCCTCAGAAATATTTTTGGCTGAGACTTTTTCAGTCCACATCTTTAACCTTTTGGAACACTTTTAATTCTTCTATTTTTGTTGTTGTTGTTGTTTTGACATGGCTTTTTTTTTCCTTCCCATTCAGCATTTTGGTCTCTTATCTACTTATCTGTTGGTAAAACGTGTGAGTGTTTCAAAAACATGTCTAAAGACAGAATTAGTTATGCCAAGGATGAATACACAGGTGGAAAGCCTATTTCTTCCTCCATTGGTTTTGGGCTTGTTATGATACATCCTTCATGAGACAAGTGCTCACAGCAGAGTTCTGGCAGTGTCTGTTTCTCCATTTTCTCTCCGTTTCCTAGTACCCAGAGCAGCTGTTTTCTCAAATCAGTACATTTGGACTACGTTTTGTCTTCCATCTGACCACTGTACACTGAACAATCAAGGATTAATCAAGAGTAAATCAGCTTCTCCATGCTCGTGCATGACGTAAGATTTGAATTTGTAAGATTCAAGGCATTCACAGATGTCACTTACAGTCAGGATTCTGGTGCAGACCTGCTTAAACAGCAAAGCAAGGTGTGCTTAAATGCCTGCTTATCAATGCCTCTAATAGAATGCATTCCTACATTTAAATATGCACAAAAATGTTTATGGATTTTTAATTGTTTGTATATATTCATGTCTATTTCATAGATTTATAATATATAATTACATATAATTTATGTAATTAAGTGTAATTTATACAATTATATAATTAATGTATTTGTAATATATGCATATATGCATTAATTCTCTCCTCCTTCTACTGACCAGGGATAACTACATACTGGAAAATACTCACAAGTCTGCCAGCAGACTGCTGCTCACAAGGTCACATCCAACCCCGCAGTTCAGGTGGACAATGCAGTCGTGACAGCAGCAGTAGAGGAGCTGCTAAGGTGGAAACTCGACCAGCAGTCACATTTCAGCTTGGATCCATCTCTAGAAGAGAGACACCAGTGATACTATCAACACAGAATTAATGCATGGGCAGTCACTGCAATGGTCTGTGATGGCAGCTGAGCTCCAGGTGTGAAAGGTTTATCTATTGCATTTCTTAATTAATTATTATGTGAATATTACTTACAGGTTTTGAATTGCAGATTTTGGTTTCAGCTGTTCAGAAGGTCAGTGCTCCCAAACACTGAACCTACAAGCACAAGCTGTGAGATGGTTTTGATACCTCCTATGGGCTCTCTGTACATGGAAACAAACAACAAATGGGCCCTGCAGGTAAACACAAACCTGCTTTTAGCACCATCCATCCCTGTGCCGAACATCAGAGGGGATCTGCTCTGTGTCCCACATGCAGAAAGGCAGTCTCTTGTAGGCATCTGGAGAACTAGATGCTCCAGGAAATCCATCCATTCCTTCTTTCTGCAGTTCTTTTGGCTTAAAAATGGTCTTTCCAACAGAACAGCTGGGTAACTTGTGTTGCTATTTCATTCATTTTGCCCTTCCTTTTGCTCTCCTTTTCGTGCTGAGTCAAAATTCCCAGCAGAATTAACTTTCTGTTTCTAATGATCAGTGAGAAATTAGCTGGTAACACATCTGAGGAGCTGCCAATCTGGGTTTGTCCAGCTAGCTCAGCACAGGTGATACCAGCAAGCAAGCAATGACATAAAAATACTCAGCATGAAGTGCCTTTTGCAAAGAGTTGCCAGAGCATTTCAGATCAGCACAGAGTGTTGGGAAGTTTCTATCAGTGCTGTACTATTTCATCAAGGATTAATGTAAGTGTAGTGCCATCATTGCCCTCCATTTACTGAAGGTGCCTCCACACATTCTGGTTGTTGGCAGACACTCAAAGATGTGGAAGGTTTGATAGGTAAAAGAGCAGCTCCCTCCTTTTCCGTGACAGCTCTTTGTTCCTTAAACATCTGTATGTGATGTGTTATACTTTTCAGTCAGTCAAGAGAAAGTCAAAAGGGTTTTTTTTCATTTTCAGAATATAGAGGTTGGTGGTGTTTTTTTTTGTTGTTTTGTTTTGCTTTGTTTTATTTTCCCATAACTGAATGTCTTAAAGAAACACAAATAGTTTGAAGACCATTCTTCCCAGAATACATCTTCCAGTTGAGAGGAATAACATTTCTTACTTAGCCTGGAGCTTGAAAGGATGGATAAGGGAAATGGCAGCTCTACACTTTCTTATTTAAAAAAAAAACATACAGCTGAAAGGAAGCATGTAGTATGTAATGCAGCTATCAATATATCTGGGTGCTTTTTTTTTTTTTTTTTTGGTCATTTATTGATCTTTCTTGTATTTCAGATTGATCAAGCAATCCACCAGCTTTGCAGAATTATGCCTACCCCGCAAGCCAGAAATGCTTCAAACCCATCAGAAGACATCTGTAAATACCTTGGCACAGCCCTTCTCCAGATCAGCCCAGTGAGGGCTGAAATAACTCATGATTCCAGCTGACAACGTGCTGCTTTCTAACAGACGTTTTGCAGGAAGGGTTCTTTCCTTTGTCATTTGGCACAAACCTTTTCCTGCAGAAATTTTAAAGTAAATTTCACTGCCGGAAAGATGTGGAGATCATCAACACTGCGTTGCCTCTTTCTCCCAAAACATGCTGACATGACTAAAAGGTCACAGCACTTCTATGGTACATTGCTTGATCAACACACTCACATTCACACTCTATTATAAAATGAAAGAAGTTTGTGTCGTGGTTCTCCAGAGTGCAGAATTCTGTACTTAGCTGCTAAAAATGAGTGTCTCACAGCTGAACCTTGGCAGAAATCCATCAGGGGAAGAAGGGCCTAGAGGCTGTGCAGCAATGAGGAGGGCTGAGTTCCTCTCCAGTGCTGTTTTCCAAGCCAGAGTCCAAACCAAGAGAGCTTGCAGCACTGGAGAATGAGCTACAAACGGCCATTTGAAGCATCTCTTCAAGCACTTCTCATCTGCCCAGAACAGAAGGCCACAATCAGTGTTAATTCTTTTTCTGTCTGCCTTGGTATGCAGCAAAGACACTGGACTTTGGCTTTTAATGTGTCACAGTGATTTTCCAATAAGAAAACAAAGGAAGAAGAAGTATAAAGGCTCCTTGTGCTGCTGGTATGTAAATCACCCAAGCAATCACAAGTGAAGATGAGAATGGTGAAAGCTCACTGCTGATGTACCGAAATCTTCATGTGCTATATCAAACCTGCAAGGAATGCAATGGACAAATGACAAGCTCACGTCTCTCTTCTGACAAGGTTTTGGCTGCAGTGACAGCCTTCTTTCTGAGTCAAATCTTACCATCCTCCCAGCAACAAGCTCTACCTGCTGAATGGCATATTGCTGGGAGCATCCTTCCACAATCCAGTAATGGTCGGAACAGAACTGTGAGCTTGATTTCTTGGAAAATCAGGCTGTGTCTGAATGTATTCCAGCACAGAGCAGGAGAAGAGACGGTACTGAGCAGCATGGCAGCAGGTAAACAAGGCATCGTGTGCACTTTAGAAAGTAGAGCTTTCCTGTGACGGACAAGGAAGCAAGATGGGGGAAGATGGAGAGAATCAAAGACTGCGGCCCTTGGTGGGAAGGGAAAAGCTAACTTCAGTGTGGGACACAAGCAATAAGGACAATCAACATCACTCTGTGGACATTTGAAAGCCCTTCCTCCAGAGCCGCTTGCCTCCGGAAGAGAGTGCTCAGGAGTGTTTACTGGAGATCTGCCTGTGACTAAATAGCTCCAGCTCGGTCTGGGAAAGCTGGGAATGATACCTTCGTGTCCTGTGAAAACAGGATGCAGGTGGGCATCCCTGCTCCCTCTTATCTGCTGGCAAGGCCCGGAAGATGGGAACCAAGGAGGTGCTGCTGAGATCCCAGAGACAGAATCTGCCACTGCAAGGAGAGCTGACTCGACCACTGTGGATTTGAGCTGTCACTCCAAAGACAGCTGACTCGACCACTTGGAAAGCACTGAAAAGGGGCCATCATTGGTCACTGTTGCCATCACTGTCAACAGAACAGCAACACCCGACGACCCACTGCTACTGAAGATCAGTGGCTGAACTACGAACCGCGCCGGATCCGTGGTGGTGACTATCTCCCTCTTGCTTCCTATAAAGACTCCGTGCTGCTTCTTTCCTGTCTTTCCTCACCCTCCTTCCCTTCCCATTACGTCAATTCAGAACAGCGTCCGTCCTCCCCTTCCCCATCTCCCTAATTAAGATTTGCAATCAACTGGTTGGACCAGCATTGGAACCGTTGTTTTCTTAATCTCACGCCGGGTACACAGATACTAAAAGAACCTCCTCTCCCTCCTATAAATGGGAGCGAGACATTTATTTAAGGCGTAGTGGAAGGCAGGAACCCACCGTGAGTGCTGTCCTTCCAGACACAGCCTGAAAGGTTCCTGTGCGTCCCTCCTGGAGCTGCAAGGAGCGATATCTTTGAGCACTTCCACGTGAGTCCTTCTCCAGGAAGACTGCTCCGTATTCTGAAACTTTGCTGTTTGTGTGCATACCTCTCATGAATTAATGTAGAATATGTATGTGCCTCCTTGGGAAGACCTCTCTGCATTTGGTGATTTAAGTATCTCTAACTTCAGTGTGAAATTGGAAGCGTTTGTGTGCTTCCCTCAGAGAAAGGGAAGAGTGACTGGAGCATTTGCATTTGTTTAATCGGTGTTGTGTGCCTCCCTGGGGGGAGGTAAGGAGTTGCCTGGGCTTTTGAATACGTGCACCCCCTCCTCCCTTGGTGTAGGTCTTTCGTTGCATTGAAAAATGAGTGACAGCATCGCCAGCATGAAAAGTGGAGATGTCTTATTTGTGTGATGTGTGATAGAAAGCTGCAGCCACAGCATGAATCACCTCTGATGATGCCCGCTGATCCTGAGAGAACGACTGCTGTAATTAGGGGACTTCCAGAGTCATTAAAACCTATAGGTATACAAAACTCCTTGCTGTTGGAAAGTGCCTAAGTTTTGGTGAGAGATGTGTGTGTCTCTGGGATTACCTCTGCTGGTTTGTGCTGAGGGCTGTCCTGCACACGCTGTCCTGTGACAAGTTCTGTGGTCTTGTCAAATTAGTATTTACATCTGCCAGCATTTGAGTTGCTTTGGCAATGCTCAAGTGGAGAGTTCTCAGGACACTCAGCCATCTTAGCAAACATTACGTGGCCAGTCCACATCTTGTCCAATTGGACTGGATGGGCTTTTGGTGAACTGGCTGAAGTGTGATGCTGTGTGGCTGTTCATCAACACCACAACCTCCACTGAAGAATTCCCATCCGGATCCTGGCTCACACTGGGACTTCCTGGGTGGGGAAAGCAGCTGACACAAATAGCTCTTTTGTGTGCTGCTGCAACTCTGATGTTTGTTCCTCGTATGATTCCACGTTTTACTCAATTTCTGCAAGGCCTCGTATCCTCCGTGTGCTTTGTAAGCACTTGTACTGATGGACGAGTCCAACAGATCAGGGCAACATTTGTAGCCAAGCCCAAGAAACCTTTTACAATATATCTGACCCGGCCGACAGATGGAAAGATTCCGTAGCTCTGCAGCACAGCACATGCTGAATGGAGGAAGAGGAAACCTGTGTTCTGCAATTCGTACTTCATGCCCAGTGCCTGTAAGATCAACACTGCAGAAGGGTGAGATACGAACAAAGGTGGCTGTCAAATATTCAGAGCTGTTCAGTTTGCCTTCCAGCGTTTCAGGCTCTTCTGTCCTGTAAGGGCAAGAGGATGCACACGTCGGAGAGCGTTCCCAGCCCTGGCACAGCCCAGAGATCACTTTACTGCGTTCATTCCGTGGTATCCAGGGAACAGTCTGTCTGTGTGCAGTAGGTAGATTTAATTTCCCAAAATAAAACCTCACAGGTTCAGGTGTGGGAAGAAATAAAGTGGCATTTCTGATTGATGTCTCTCTGAAAATATTTATGAAGAGCCGTAACTGTGGCTGGTACATGAAGTACAGAACTTAGAGAGCTATTTATCTTTCCCCTCTTCTGGAGCATTAACAAGATGTCCTTTCATGGGCTGTGAGTTGGCTGTCGCAGCTCCACACCAACATCAATCGCATTCCTGCAGAGAAAGCTTTGGGGCTGGGTTCAGCTGGACATTTACACCACCTTGTACCATGATGTGTTGTTCTGATGAGCCTCTGGGAATTACACGTTTCAACTGGACCAGGTCAAGGCTTCCTAAAGATACAGCTCCCCTTTTCCAAACAGACAGAATGATAAGACCAAGTAATAAAAGGCAGTGCAGTGGAGTTTCCAATTCTGTTAAGCAGTCTCCTTTATTTCACTGTATCCATTTGCCTATACAGCAGTGCAGCCTATGGAGCCTGTGAGATGTTTAGCTATCCAGAGATAGGATGGGCTGAACTCCTCTTCAGGCTGCAGTTGTTTTGATTACGTCTATGCAGACCATAATGGGGGCTTAGCTCACAGAGAGAAAGTACACATTGCAAGCCAAAGCCCACCCAAAATGTTCAGTGTTGTCTTTCAGAACTGGGTTGGGAGCTCACACAGAGGTGTCAGGTCTGACGTGCAGTTTGAAAGAACCCATATCACATAGGAACAGCAGCCATTCCAGAAAGGTGAGATGCTTTTAGAGATGCTGTTCTGCATCATTCAGCCATTGGTTTTATGGCTTTGCATACCTGTCTTCAGAGACATGCATTCTGCTTTCAAACTCTGTGCTGACTGTGCAGCTCTGGCAGCACATCTCCGTGAAGTAGATGCGGCTCTTCAGTTACTCAGCGCAGAATAAATACGTGCCTTATATTTGGCAGCATTTTCTTCACAAATACCTTCCTGCTGAAGCATGCCTGATTTTTCATAGTTTTTCTTCTTGCTCATTTGACAACGCATTCACTTTGAGCCTGTTCCTGCCTTATTTGTTTGGTGTTTTCCTTCACTTTAAGTATGTTGCAGCCATTTGTTTTGTAACGAGTAACAGGAGCACGTTTCTAAAAGCACTCGTAAGATGTGTTCATTTCATTTTATTTGTTATAAACATTTCTCCTTGGAATGTGTTTGGGTTTTGTGCCAATCTGACTGTAGCTGTTTACTTAGCACGGCGCATTTCATTCCAGTAAGAACCACTCTCTAACAAGATGAACTCATTTTGCACGAGTGAGCGTGCAATTATGGATTCTTTTCAAAAGTAGTGAAAATCCCTTCACTCTTAGAAAAGTTATTAAACTATGTTGATTGCTGACATTCTATGCGTCAAATGTAATTGAGCTATGCACATTTATTGTTTCAGAGCATCAGAATGGACAGAAAATTATTGTAATCATCCAGGAGTATGTTTTAGTTTCTAGAGTGAGACAGGGAATTTCTACAGTAACCGTGGTATCCATTAGGATAGTGCTAATGTGCTGGTGCACCAGTACTGCTAAACTGCTGGTGTTTGGTAAGCAAGGGCTCCTTCTGAGACCTAAATCTTAAAATTAAGCCCTCGTGAAGTACTTTACCAGTTCAGGTCCTATTTATTAAGCCAGTAAAATGTCTTTATTACAACTTCATGGAAGGAATTCCGCATGGAACCGGAACCCCAGAGCCGAGTGCATCACAGAACATGCTGCGTTTGGGGGCCTGCAGGGCTGCCCTGCGTGCTGCCTGGTCCCCAGCCATTCCCTGTGAGGTGACACTGCGCTGTGATGTCACAGTGGTACCTCGTGCGCCCTCGTGGCAGCGGTGGGAGCGGTGGCTCAGTCCGCTTGTGGGACCCGCAGGAAGCGGAACCAGAGAGAGCGTTGCGTCTACCTGGAGATTTCCTGCTGTCATGGAGCGGCTGAGAGCCCTTCGAGGTGAGTCCCTCCACCTCTCCGCACGCCGTGACGCCGCCCGAGCGCACGTGTGCCTCCAGAGTCAGTTCAGGCCGCGCCGGCAGCACCGTCCTCGCTCTGCTGAGCGCAGCTGCCCGCCGTGGTTTCCCCGGCACCCCAGCAAGGGGAAAGCTCCCTCCCCCGTCCCCGCCAACCGTGGGGCTGGAGGAGCGTTCCTCCCAGAGCCGGCCGGATGCTCGGCCCTGGCTCCGAGCGACACCGGCGGCAGCTGCTCCGCTCTTTGCTTCCAGGTCTCTTTGCCTGTGTGGGCTGCGTGCCCAGACGTACGCGTCGCAGGGAGAGAAGCAGGGTGCCGAGCCCTGTCCCTGTCTCCGCTGTGACTGTGCTGCAACAGCGCCTGCAAGACCGGGAGGTGAGCTGGGGACGTCCGGCCGTGAATCCTTGCCGTGGCGCAGTGCCGTGGTCCTGTGGGTGCCGGGCCGCGGCACCACACCGGCACGGTGATGGGTGGCAGTGGGCGGCTCCCCGAGAGCAAGGGCAAAGCAAAGCATGACTGGTCCCTGTCCCCAGGGTGATCGAGCACAGGTGTACCGCGAGCTGGAGGGCGCCCTGTGGGAAGACGACAGCCGCCCGCCGTGCGGAGTGGTGAACCGGCTGCTGGCAGAGGTGTCCCGGGACCTGACGGCAGCCCAGGTGAGGGGTTACAGCCAAAGGCAAAGGGAGCCGCTGCCCGTGCTGGTGTTGTGCTGGTGGACGGCGGTGGCTCAGCCCTTCCCAGGGTCTCAGGCAGTCTCCTGGACGGTGTGTCACCAGTGACTCCTTTTCAGGGTGTCAGGGACAACGTGAGGATGGCTGCCAGCAACGTCCTGGTGGCTCTGGCCCGGATGCATTTCAGCTTGGTGATGGCTGAGCTCCAGGGCCAGCTGAAGGCCATCGGGGAGAGACCCAAGGATTTCGTGCTCATCACCCTCAGCAAACTGTTCGGCATCTACGGTAGAGTGCTCTCAGCCACCCTACACCTATGACAACGGGGGAAAGGGGTCTTTCCTCTCTGGGGGATGCAGGGCTTCGCCCCCTCCTCTGTTGCTGCCAGGGCTCTGACTGTGGACGTCTCCTTCTCCTCTGCAGCTCCACAGTGCATCCCCTTCACGTGGCTGATGCTGGCTGGCCTGCGCAGTGTGGTGGGCCAGGTGAGGAGCGGCCGGACCCTGCGCCTCGCTTGTGCTGGTGAGTGCTGGCTCCAGAGCAGGGGGTCTCAGGACAGCCCTTGCATCCTGCCCTGCAGACTCTCACATGCTCCCTTTTCTCTTGTTGGTTTGGTTTTGTTTGTTTTTTCTTTTAAAATTAATTCTTCGTTTATTTTGTTGTTTCATTTTGTTTTCTCAGTTGTGAAACAATGGTCAGAAGGAGTCCAGGTTCACTTCTGCTCTGGAAAGCAATGCCCCCGGCCTGCTGTGCAGAAAGAACAAATCTATGAGAATCTGCACCTGCTCTTCTTCTCCATGCTGACAAACTGGCAGGACTGCAAGGAGGAAGAGGTGAGCACTGCTGCATTCCCAGCCCAGGATGGCAGCAGGGACCTCCGTGTCAGCAGCTCTGTCTGTGCCCAGTGGGCTGAGAGCAGAGGGGTGATGAGAGGGAGTGGGCTGGCTCTGCAAAGGGCCCCAAACTGCGCTCGGGGCTGCATCTCCGTGCCAGGAAGCAGCTGCATATCACAGCACTGTGGCAGGGAGTGCTGGGGACGAGGGTGTGGGGAAAATCTCCCTGCTGTCCAGAGCGAGCTCATCTCCTGCTGGGCAAGGGGGTATGGGGAAGGGGAAGGAAAAGAAAAAGCCCTCTCTGTCGGAAGGGCAGACCTTCAGTCTTTGATGCCGGGCCTCTGCCATCCCTCTGCAGGACAAGCAGGCCGTCTTCGGGGCTGTGACTGCCATGATGGCTGTCCTCCTGCAAGAGGAGCTGCACCGAGAGCACGTCTGGGAGCAGCTCCTCTGGCTCGTGCGCCCGTATCAGGAGGTCCAAGACATCTGCAGAGTGACCAAGGTGAGATGTTGTGCAGGGCTCAGCGTGGATGTGGGGCCCATGCAAATGCCACGAGGGGTCAGGGGGATGCGGGGAGGAGGTGGGGAACCCTTGGAGAAAGAAGGAACAGGTGATCAAGGGAGGTCTGAGGCTTCCTGAGCTCTTCCGTCAAGGGAAGAACAATGGGGACAGGAACCAGGAGGGAGCCAAGAGTCAGTGGGGCCCATCTTCTGGGGATGGGAGGCTTCACAACCACCACCGTGGGGCTCTGAGTGCCTGAGGAGCTCTGTGCTAACAACCAGGCAGACCACGTTTAGTTGCATCTGATGAGGGAGAAGAGGGATGCTGGGTGGGAAATGCTTGCAAACGATGCCAACAGGGCTCGGTTGAAAGCAGAGAGACTTTGGGTGCTGCTGAGAGTTGGGGGACAAACAAGAATGCCAAACAGTGTGCAGGAGCTTCCCCCAGTGGAGAAACCATTGGAAAACAGTTTCTCCGCTCCCAAGTGGCTAGATGTGGCTTCAGCGCTTTTTTCCTCTCCTGGTCTCTTACAGAGCCTCACTATCTTCCTGGAGGCCTTAGAGGGAGTTCAGACTGTCATCCCCAAGGACAAGTTTCTGGCCATTACCAGTGCCATGTTCTACCAGGTAAGGGGAGCCTATCCTTGCACCCACAGCAGTTTCCCTCTTGTCCAAGTCTCAGGAGGACTGCAGAGCTCTGAGCCTCTGACAGGTGCTCAGCTGTAGCTCCTGCATGCCTGAGGCTCCTCCAGAGCCATGCGTGTGCCCCCAGGGATGCTGTGGGGCAGGCCGGGTTTTGTCTGCATGTCCTCTCCCTGAGAGTGCCCAGGGAGACGAGAGCTGGAAGCACAGTTTCTTTCCTGTCCTCAGTGCTGATGCGATTTTCTAAAACGGACCTTGTTCCCACAGCTCTCTGATGACACCAGGCAGCACAGCGAGGCTGATAGCACAGAGCTGACCCGCTGCATCCTGCTGCAGGGTAAGGAGAGGAGCTTTGGCAATGCTTGGCAGTGCCCTGGCCAAAACTTTTCTCGCCAACCTCAGGAATGGGCATGTGTTTCTTGCTAACACAGCACGGGATTTTCTCTCTGCAGCCCGGATCTGCCCAGAGGAAGCAGTCCTGTTTCTGCGGTTGCAGCTGGGCAATGAGAGGGAGGCTGGACGCGTGGCAGCCCTGGGTCTGCTCAGTGCTCTAGCTTGCTCTGATGGTCAGTACCATGGGTTGCTATTTCCAGGGATCCCTTTTGCCATCAGGGTTGTGTCTCCATGCATGCTTCTGCACATCTCTTGCAGAGCCTGTGATGACGGAGAAGCTGCCCCAGGTCGCAGAGGCTTTGCAGTGCGTGTGCAGCGACCCCAGGATCCAGGTGAGCTGCTTTGGGAAAAGAAAGCTCTGTCGGAGTGGTGACGGGCAGGGCTGGGGTGACTAGACAGGTGCTGGGGCATTGACCACGGGGTTGCGATGGCTCCTGTGGGGAGAGCAGGCAGAGTGGAGCAGGCAGGTCCCTGTGCTGCACTTGGAAGGCGCACCGCCTGGTGCTATGGCCTGGCCCTCACCTCAAGAGCCAAGGCTTGTCCTCTGCTCTCGCTGTCTCTGCTCGTGCCCAAAGGGCTGTCCCAATGAGCACGTAGCTTCCCTTTGCCTTCTGACCTGGAAAATCAAACCCATAACTGACCCCTGGCAGGTGAGGAAGGCCATTCTGCGTTTCATCGGGGACCTGCTCAGCACCGATGCCCAGAGCTGCTCATCCTGGGACGTAGTGGGGCATATCTTCAATGAGTTCAGCCGCAGCACGGGAAGAAGGGTAAGGACAGGGGGCTGCATCTTCTTTTGGAAGGCCTTTGCTGCTCAAAGGCTGGCACAGAAGCACCAGTGGGACCACACCTGAGCCAGCTGAGAGGCTCCTGAGAACTGAGAGTAACTGGTGTTTCAACAACAATGTTGTGCAGGCAACTGGAGTCCTTTCTGCCCAGGAGGCCCTGGAAGAAGGAGCTCTGCAAGAGCAGTGCATGAGCATCCTGGGATCGCTGGATTTCTCAGTGAGAGGGATGACCAAAGTAAGTCACACTCTGCCCTGCTGCCGCTCCTCACCTTCGTACCACGTGTTCCTTGTCCCATTGCAGCACCCCAGGTCTCTCCTCCAGCGTGCTCTGAAGCACACAAAAGTCAGGGAAATTCACAGAGTCCTCTTCATCTCTGAGCGGAGGCAGGAATGCTGACACGCTCAACTGCTTCGTTCCCTACAGCTCCTGTGGCCGCGGCTGCTGCTCTATGTGGTTCCAGCTCAGTACACGGGCATGCTGATCCCGATCTCCCGCTGCATCCAAAGCCTGGCTGAGAGAGAGGACCTGGCAGCGCGGGAGGTAGGAGAGCTGGATCCACACTTCCTCAGCTCCGTGTTTCAAGGTAGGAGCAGAAACTCCCCCAGGGAGCTCTGCTGACCCGTATTAGCACCCAGAAGGGACAGCGGAGGGACATGTGGCAGGGCACTCAGCACACCTTTCTCCCCGCAGGCCCCCTGCTGACTCCCCAGACGCTGCTGGTGCGCCTGTTGGTGAGTAGATGCTCCAGGGGCCGGTGTCACAAGCCCCGAGGAGGAAGCAGCATGGCCGAGAGCGCCAGTGTCCACCTGAGCCCCGGGGCTGCCATTCTCTTCCCAGGCTCGCAGCACCATGGGAAAAGTTGTTGGTTGCTCCTTGCCCGCCAGGGCAGAGCCAAGCTGCTTCCCTCCGGGGAGAAGCCGCTGCTCTTGCTGCAGAAGTGACCCTGCTTCTCCTTGCTCTCGCTCAGGTGGTGGCAGGGAGCCCTTTTGCAGGCAGCGAACTCCAAGCTGCTGCCTTGCTGCTCATGCGAAACCTCCACAGCAGGATCCACAGAGCTGTGGGGGCCATGTGGGCAGCTGAGATCCCCCTGCTGCTGCAGTGCCTTGAAGGTAAAGTGCTGGTGGACAGGGGGAGGCGGAAGAAGGGAAGGGGAGGGGAAAGGGAGGGGAGGGGAGGGGAGGGGAGGGGACAGTTGGGTAAGGAAAGGGAAGGGAAGGGAGGGGAAGGGAAAGGAAGGGAAGGGAAGGAAAGGGAGGGGTGGGGAAGGGAGGGGAGGGATGAAAATACAACCTGTGGCCCACTGCTTGCTCTACTGCAGTTCCCATTTCAGGGATACGGCACTGAGGCCCAGGGACCTTTCCCCCTGGGGTCTACCCATTCCAGGAGATGGAAGGGCCCTTCACCTCCTCTCAGGCAGCAGTCCTGGAGCAGTTCTGTGTTCCTACTGGGAAAGTGTTTGTGGGGAGGGACAGGTCATTGTGGAGGGGGCGCAGGTCCCAGCTTTGCCCAGTGCCCAGGCCAAACCAGGTTTGCGGCAGCTCTTTTGTGGCTTGATCCCAAGCAAAGGTCTTTTGCTTCCTATTGCTGTGCAGGGAAATCGGAGAGCTTCCCGGACACTGCAGAGTGGGAGCACCATCTACTAAAGGTACAGCATTGCCAGGAGGCGTGGTGCAGAGCAGTGCTTGCCTGCCTAAAGGTGACCTGCTCTCATATGAGCCCCCGCAGAACAGGAACAACCTCTAAAATGCTGCTGCAGAGCGGCCGCATGCCTTTGCAGCACTGCCTCTTCCCATTCGTCCCAAGCCCAAGGCGGCTCTTAGGAGAAGAGCTGCAGGTGGCTTTAATGGAGGGGATGCTGGGGGCAGCTGAGAGAGGGCCTGTTCTTCCAGACACCTCTCCCCAGAAGGCTGCAGCAACTTGGAAATGGGGGAAGAGGCAAAGGGCAAGGGAACATTGGCTTCTTCTGTTCTCCAACAGTTTCTGAGGGCTTCTCTGGAGACGATGGAGGATGACGCCTGGACAAAGGGCCTGAGCTGTGAGCTGAGCCGCTGGCTGGGCAGCTCTGCCAGCAGCTCTGCAGAAAAGGTGGGTTTTCCCCCGGGCTCTACCCAGCGGTGCAGCTGCAGGTGTCCAACTGGGGCTGGGGCTGCGGCTGGTGCTCTGCCCACTCGTCCCGCTCATGCTGCTTCCCCAGCCCACATCCCCCAGAGGGCCTTTCCCTGCAAGCTGCCCGGGGACCGGCTAAAGCTCGGCCTGCGGCTGCTCTCAGCGACTCCCAGGGAGCGTGGGTGCTCCCTTCCCACCTGGTCCTCTGCCAACAGGTCAGGCTGCTGCTACATCTCAGATTCTGACTTCCTTTTCCGTCCCTTCCCTTCCCTTCCCATGCAGCCTTTCCTGTACAAGGCGCTGGGGACAGTGCTGGGAGCCTGTAAGGCAGTCCTCCACATTCACGTCCAAGAGAAGCTGCTGCAACATCTGACGGAAGCAAACGCGGAGGAGCCCTCTGAGGCCCAGGTGAGCTCTCCCCTCCTGCAGCTTCTGTGAGCGTCCCCAGTCTGTCTTCTAGCCCTGCTCCAGACCTTTCTGATCTCCTCACTGCTGCTGTTTCCCTCAGGCGAGGACTGGCCCAGCCACTGTGCTTGGCTGCACCAGTAAGGTCATGCCTGCGCCAACTGCCCCTTGTTCTTTTGTGCAGGGAATGATCTCTCTTGTCAGCCATGCTGCTGAGGGCAACTTCCATCCAGTCCTGGACACACTCATCATGTTTTCGTCCAGGCTGTGCAAGGGCCGGAATGGAAGGATTGCCAGGAGCAAGAAGGTAAAGCGTTACGGGTTTCCACCTTGGCTTTCTTCTGCCTTATTTTCACAGCAGCTCCTGCCTTGGGAGCCCAGCTGCACTGTCGGGCACTGGGGGCCGCTGAGCAAGGTCTCAAAGCACTTCTCCACACACAGATGGAGCTGGACAGCACGAGAGCTCATGCCACACGCAGTGCTCTCATGCTCGCCTATGGCAGCTTGGCACTGCGTGCCAGCAAGGAGCAGCTGCTCGCCCGCCTGGAGGTAGACATTGTGGGCAACATCCTGCTGCTGTACAGCTGCAGCTGCCAGGTGAGAGCTTGAAACGTGCCAGGGTGTCTGTGCCCAGCCGCAGCCCCTCCTCTGGGGAGATGCTGAGATGGGCCTTCTCTTTCTGAAGGTCCCCTGGGGAACGGTTTGTGCCCAGATGAAGACCCAAGCCCTTCCCTTAGCATCGCCCCCACGTGTCCCCCTTGCAGCCCTCGGCCCTTCCCGCAGTTCACAGTATGTTCTTCTCTCTTGGGTCTCAGGACTTGCGGAACAACCTTGCACTGGTGCAGAGCATCACCGACTCCAGCTCTGCCTTCCAAACCGTGGGTGATTCCGCCAGCCTTAACCCCTCCTTGAAGGGCAAGCTGCTGGAGATCCTGATGGTGAGTGCCTAGAGCCAGAGCTGCCTGCAGTGGAGTTTTGGGCTGTGACACGAGGCTCGCTTCCCTGGAGGCACACACGTCTCCAGCTGGTGGGAGCCTCAGGTGCTGGCAGGCAGCAGCTGTGCAGCGGGCTAGGTCCAGCAGCTGTGGAGCTGCTGCATCCTGCAGTGGGAAATGTGGGAGTGATGGGGCTGGCGCGTGGCAGTTGTGTCTGTCTCTGGGCTGGGTGGAACAGCTCTCGCGTGCTTCTTGCCCGCTTTGACGGTGTCTCTCTGGGACTTGCAGGACTTGCTGAAGAAGTATTACTTGGGCGCCCCTGTCTCCCCAGTGCCCCTCAAGGTGGTTCTGGCCCTGGAGCAGTTGAGGTAAGGGCGCGAGCCTCTGGGATTGCAAAACAGGATGGTGCTCCACCTTCTGGGTAGCTCCGAAGGCCTGGAGGGGGCAGGGGGTGAGGAGAGAATGGCCCTGGTGCTCCCGTCCCGTGGCGGGGAAGAGAAGGGGTCTCCTTCCCTTCAGAGAGGGAGGTGGTTCACTGCTGCCAGGGAGGAGGTGGGCGCTGCTGGAACTGAAGACGGTGCTCAGCAGCAGGAGCTGGGGGTGTTTACTTTGTAGCTGTCGATTAGGAGAACCTCGGATGTTGTCTGAACCAGTCTGGAGAGCGCTGCTAAAGGCCCTTTCTGCTTTCTCTTCCTTTTTTCCTCCTGTCAGCAAGCTGAAGCCCACTTTTGGAAACAAGGACATGCGGGAGATGTTGACTCTGTGCTGCAAGAACATCGTGACGCACCCTTCAGCAAAGATGATGCTGAAGATCAGGAAGTCACAGCACGCAGCGCAGTACCTGCAGGTAACCTGCCGTAACTTTCCCGGCCACCTCTCAGCAGGAGCCCTACCTCAGCACACACAGCCTATGCTCTGGCAGCAGCCGTGATGCCACACCTCAATCTCCTCTTCTGCTTTCAGCTTCAGCAAACATCGTTGAACTCTCTGGGCCGGCTCATGGTGGTCCTGCTCGAGACAGAGCCCAGCTGTGACTTCTTCCAGAACATAGTCCAAGTGAGTACATGTGGGGCAGGGGAGAAAGTGTGATGCCTGTGGATAGCAGGGACAGAGATCTGGCGAATGAGAGGATGGTCAGCGGGGGATGAATCTCCTGCTGATATGCCAGCTCGCTGTGAGCTCAGAAACGGGCAGAGAAATGGGCCCTGCAGGGGGAAAGGCAGGAGCCAGCCCTGGCAGGTCACAGCTCCCAGTTTAGGAGGCAGGAACATCTGCAGAGAGCAGGGACAGCTGTGCGGGGGGGGGAAGGGGAGGGGCTGCATGGAGCCACAGGGCAGCAGGTCCTGAGGATAAGTGCTGGAAAAGGAGGGACAGGGAGAGGGGTGGCAGGAAAGAAAAGATGTCCGCAGTGAGACAGATGCCTTGCCCCAGGTCCTGCAGAAATCAATCACCTCAGACGATGTGTGGGAGCGCAAGAGGGCCCTGCAGACCTGCTCCCAGCTGCTGGCTGCTTCTGAAGAGCTTCAAGTGAGTAAAGAGCCCCACCGCATGCCCCCTGCTCCCTCTCCGCTGCCCCTGAGCTGGAAGGCGAGCTCTGCCCAGCTGTGCATGCTGTGTCACCGTGTGTGGGGAAGGCACAGCTGGAAGTAGCTAGTGAGAGCTGGGGCTGCCTACAGCTTTTTTCCTGCCTCTTGCCCCTGCAGAGAGGAGATGCCTGCAAGCACTTTGGCTCCCTGGTGGGATTGCTGGCGCCTCTGACGTGCGACCCCATGCCCGCATCCCGCCAGTTGGCTGTCTCCTGTCTGAGCTCCCTTCTCCGAATCCAAGGCAAGTAGAATGGGTGTGCACCAGCCCTCTTCTCTCCTCCCCTAGGCCCTGTTTACAGGAGGGAGAGGCACTGTGCGCAGCTCTCTTCTCGTCCCCACCCCGTCCTCTGTCTCTGCCCCAAGGAAAGCAGTTCTGTTTCCAGAAGCATGACTTTCCTTTTCTCTCCGTGCTCTTTCCAGCCAAGGAGACCAACACAGTCATCGAGATGGGAGACATCAGGAGCCTGTGCGAGGGGCTGCATGCCTGCAGCACCACCTTGCAGTTCCAGACCTCATCCAAAATCGCAAGGGTAAGTGGACCCAAAAAGGGGCGGTGGGATCTCAGTGCGTAGGCTTCTGCATGACCCTAAGCTGCCCCCAGCTATGTCTGGCCTTCAGGTGCCCAGTGCAAGGAGCTGACTGTATGATGTGCATTTGTGTGTATGTTGACTGTGTGTGTTTGTTTGCATGTGTGACTGTGGCTGCTGGGAGGTAGGCTTTGCATGTAAGCAGACGCCATGGGTGGAGAAGCTGAGAGAAGGCTCAACTGCCTTCCGTAAAAATAGCAGGGTACGGACAGCAGGAGCGTTGTGATGGCTGCCTGAGTGCCCTCCAGACTGCTTTATGTTTTGAAGAGCTGCCGCAGAGCAGTGATGGGATCTCTCCTGCTTCTCGTTTCTCTGCAGATGGTCTGCAGAAACTTCCCCGTGGAACGCGCCGTCGACTTCATGATGGCCATCAAGGAGGCATTCAAGAAAGCCAAAGGAATGCGCGTGCGTGCTGCTGGGAAGTGGATGATCACCTTTCTGCAGATGTACAGAAAGGACATCTGTCGGGACGTAAGAGACTTTCTTCCATGTGTCTTGGACTTTTTCTGGCTGTTGCATGATGCCTTGTGCCATTTGCTTCTTGTGCGAAAGAAGCACAGCCTGAGTGCAGAGCCAGGGCTTAGACAGGGGGGCTGGCGTGACATTTAGGCTTAGGCCTTGACAGCATGTCAAGGGAGTGGGCACTGCTCCTGCGCTGAATGTCCACGGTCACTCCCTGCAGAGTCAAGGATGCAGCAAGTTGTTCCTTCTCCCCTTCCTCTTTCAGGTTCCACTAATCCTGTACATCTTGCGCAGCTGCGCATCATCCACGCAGCAGAGCGCAGTCGTGCCCTTCATGTGCCAGGCGGTGATCATCCTCACCCGCTGTCACGCAGAAGTCGTGATCGACAACTTCCGTCGGCTGCTTGGGCCCACAGACAGGTATCTGCTCTCCTGCCTTTGCTGTTGCTGCGGTCAAACTTGTAGCTGGGGATCCCGGGACAAAGCGGCTTTTCTTTTTCCCTCTCAAAGTCTGTTTGAGGTGAAAAGAACTCACTCACAACTTGAGACTCTCCTTTTTCTAGTGAGACGTGGAGAAGAATGAGAGAGTTCTGTCTTCGACGGTGGAGCCAGTAGACCAAAGAAGAGAAAGGCAAAAAGAAAAAGAGAAAAGAAAAGGAAAGAAAAGATGGGAAGAGGAAAGGGAAAGAAAGGGAAAGAAAGAGAAAGATAGGGAAAGAAATAAAAAAGGAAAGGAAAAGAAAGGAAAGGGAAAGAAACAAAAAAGGAAAGGAAAGGAAAAATGAAAGGAAACGGAGGGGAAGGGAAGGAAACGGAGGGGAAGGCAAGGGAAGGGAAGGGAAGGCAAGGCAAGGCAAGGCAAGGCAAGGCAAGGCAAGGCAAGGCAAGGCAAGGAGGAAGGGAAATGAAATAGGGAATCAAAAGGGAAATTTGAGAGGAGAGGAGGGGAGGGGACAAGCAGGGGGAATGGGTGAGGGGAGTGGGTGGGGAGAGGAAGGTAAGAAGGGAAGGGAGAAGGGAGGAAAAAAGTGAGGAAGGGAAGGGGAAGAGGAAAGAGAGGAGAGGAGAGGAGGGAAGAGGAGAGGGAAAGGGAATGAAAAAGGGAAATTTAAAAGGAGAGGAGAAGAGGAGAAGGGAGGGGAGATTGGGGAGAGGGGAGGGGGCAGAAGGAGAGGGGAGGGAAGAAGGAAAGGGAGAAGGGAAGGAAAAGGAGGGGAAGGGAAGGGAAGAGAAGGGAAGAAGGGAATGGAAGAGAAGGGAAGGGAAGAGGAGAAGGGAAGAGGAAAGAGAGGAGAGGAGAAGAGGAAGAGAAAGAGGAGAGAAGGGGAAGAGGAGGGAAGAAGACGAGAGAAGAGGAGGAGGAGAGAAGAGAAGAGGAGAGGAAGAGGAGAGGAAGAGGAGAGGAGAGAAGAGGAAGAGGAGTGGAGAAAAGGAAGAGGAAGAGGAGAGAAGGAAGAGAAAAGGAGGAGGAGAGGAGGAAGAGGAGAGAAGAGGAAAAGGAGAGAAGAGGAGGAGAAGAGGAAGAGGAGAGAAGAGGAAGAGGAGAGGAGAGAAGAGGAAGAGAAGAGGAAGAAGAGAGGAAGAGAAAAGGAGAGGAAGAGAAGAGGAGAGAAGAGAAAAGGAAGGGGAAGTGGAGAGAAGAGGAAGAGGAGAGAAGTGGAGAGAAGAGGATAGAAGATGAAGAGAAGAGAAAAGATGAGCTTAAAAATGTATTATTTATTTAAATAAATTAAATACCAGAATCCTGGCTAAGATGTGAAAAGGGTTTTTTTTTACCAAGTCTTCATTTTAATAGCTGCTATCTCTTCTCCACACCAGTTACGGAATCACAGAATCACCGAATGTTGGGGATTGGAAGGAACCCTGTATGATCATCTAGTCCAATCCCCCTGCCCTAGCAGGAACACCTAGATCAGGTCATACAGGAACGCATCCACACAGGTTTTGAATGTCTCCAGAGAAGGAGTCCCCCCAGCCTCTCTGGGCAGCCTGTTCCAGTGTTCTGTCGCCCCCACCGTAAAGAAGTTCTGCACTGGACTCTCTCAAGCAGTTCCCTGTCCTTCTTGTGAACGGAGAGGCCCAGAACTGGACACAATACTCCAGTTCTGGTCACCTGGGCAGAGTAGAAGGGAAGGAGAACCTCTTTCGACCTGCTAATCACAGCCCTTCTAGTCTGCCCCAGGATGCCATCGGTCTTCTTGGCCACAAGGGCACAATGCTGGCTCACGGTCAGCCCACTGTTCACTGGGACCCCCAAGTCTCTTTCCCCTACACTGCTCTCCAACAGATCAGTCCCCAACCTATTCTGGTACCTGGGGTGCTGTTCTTACCCAGACGCAAGTCTCTGCACTTGCCCTTGTTATATTTCATTACGTTTCTCCCTGCCAAACCCACCAGCCTGTCTAGGTCTTGCTGGGTGGCAGCACAGCCTTCAGGCATGTCAGCCACTCACAGTTTTGTGTCATCAGCAACTAGACTCACTCTGTTCCACTGACCAAAACTCTCTGGCTTCTTTCCTTTAGCTGGTTCACAGTCCAGCTCACTACTCGATCGTCCACTTTAGAGCTTTACAGATTTCTACATATTCTCATGGAGAAATCTAGAGAGATTACAGGATGTAACACTGAGCTTCCAAATGAATAACCAAACACTGATGTTTTTCAGAAGACCAGCAGCTGTAGAGGACCAAGTAGCCTGGTAGCAACAGAGTGCACGGAATAATTGGCTGAATTAAATGAACTGCAGTGTTTCTTCTGGAGTACTGCAGGACTTGCTGACTGATTATGGGCATCTTATGAGGAGATATCAGGAACACTTAAATTTTGAGTTAATCCACAACATTATTTATTTCCCTCTCTGGTAATATACCATAGATGTCATGCAGCCTGGAGGAGAGGCACAAAATGAAACCTCAGTAGGACCTTCTGAAACCTGAGTGCTTCTTCAGTCTGTGATTCTCTAGTTTGAAACATTGGCCAACTGTCAGGTGGTTTTTCAAGGTCCATAAGAACGTGTGAATTCCCAAGTGACAGACAATTTGCAGATGGTCGATGGAACCAGGATTCCTCCTGGCCTGTGGAAGTCAAAAACAAAGAGAACATGAAAACAAGATGTGTTTCCCTGCCCATGGCAAACACCAGACTTTCCATCCTTACAGTCCTTCATGCCATTAGCACTAATTCAAAGAATATCCCACACAACTTTGCCATATCTGGCAGAGGTTGCAGCTCTTTCTATTGCATCCGTCTTGCTTTCAAGTCAACAGAGCCTGTTTCACACAAGGAAAAGCAATCTTTTACCTGCTGTGCCATGCTCATGGCAACAGCAATGCAGATGCCAGCAGCTGATGCCCACAGGGACAGCAAGACAGGACTGATTTTCATTAAATAGCTTCGTCCAGAAGTCCTTCTAAAACCTGGGACATATCTCCCTCTGAGAAGCAGAGGGCAGGAGAGTTCAAGGTGAGGGCACACTATCCTCTATTTATCTAGCACTGAAAGCTTAAGAAAAAATGAAAACCAGATGTGTTTCCCTGCCCATGGCAAACACCAGACTTTGCATCCTTACAGTCCTTCCTGACATCAGCAGCAATGGAAACCACATCCCACACACCTTTGCCATGTCTGGCAGAGGTTGCAGCTCTTTCTATTGCATCCCTCTAGCTTTGAACTCAAGAGCTCCTGTGTCACACAAGGAAAAGCAATCTTTTACCTGCTTTGCCATGCTCATGGCAGCAGCAGTGCAGATGCCAGCAGCTGATGCCCACAAGGACAGCCTGCCTGGACTTATTTTCATTACATATCTTTGTCCTGATGTCCTTCTAGAAGCTGGGACATTTCTCCCTCTCAGCAGCAGAGGGCAGGAGAGTTGCAAGGTGAGGGCACACTCTCCTCTTTTTCTGGAACTCAAAGAGAAAGAGAAAATGAAAACCAGTTGTGTTTCCCTGCCCATGGCAAACACCAGCCTTTCCAACCTTACAGTCTTCCTGACATCAGCAATAATTGAAACAACATCCCACTCACCTTTGCCATGTCTGGCAGAGGTTGCAGCTCTTTCTATTGCATCCCTCTAGCTTTGAACTCAAGAGCTCCTGTGTCACACAAGGAAAAGCAATCTTTTACCTGCTGTGCCATGCTCATGGCAGCAGCAACGCAGATGCCAGCAGCTGATGCCCACAAGGACTGCCAGCCTGGACTTATTTTCATTACATATCTTTGTCCTGATGTCCTTCTAGAAGCTTGGACATTTCTCCCTCTGAGCAGCAGACGGCAGGAGAGTTCCAAGGTGAGGGCACACTTTCCCTGTTTATCTGTCACTCAAAGAGAAAGGGAAAATGAAAACCAGATGTGTTTCCCTGCCCATGGCAAACACCAGCCTTTCCATCCTTACAGTCCTTCCTGACATCAGCACTAATTGAAACAATATCCCACTCACCTTTGCCATGTCTGGCAGAGGTTGCAGCTCTGTCTATTGCATCCCTCTAGCTGTCAAGTCAAGAGCTCCTGTGTCACACAAGGAAAAGCAATCTGTTACCTGCTGTGCCATGCTCATGTCAGCAGCAATGCAGATGCCAGCAGCTGATGCCCACAAGGACTGCCAGCCTGGACTTATTTTTATAACATATCTTTGTCCTGATGTTTTTCCAGAAGCTGGGACATTTCTCCATCTCAGCAGCAGAGGGCAGGGGAGTTAAAAGGTGAGGGCACACTCTCCCCTGTTTATCTGGCACTCAAAGAGAAAGAGAAGATGAAAACCAGATGTGTTTCCCTGCCCATGGCAAACAACAGCCTTTCCATCCTTACAGTCCTTCCTGACATCAGCACTAATTGAAACAACATCCCACTCACCTTTGCCATGTCTGGCAGAGGTTGCAGCTCTTGCTATTGCATCCCTCTAGCTGTCAAGTCAAGAGCTCCTGTGTCACACAAGGAAAAGCAATCTGTTACCTGCTGTGCCATGCTCATGTCAGCAGCAATGCAGATGCCAGCAGCTGATGCCCACAAGGACTGCCAGCCTGGACATATTTTCATTACATACCTTTGCCCTGATGACCTTCTAGAAGCTGGGACATTTCTCCCTCTCAGCAGCAGAGGGCAGGAGAGTTGCAAGGTGAGGGCACACTCTCCCCTGTTAATCTGGCACTCAAAGAGAAAGAGAGAATGAAAACCAGATGTGTTTCCCTGCCCATGGCAAACACCAGCCTTTCCATCCTTACAGTCCTTCCTGACATCAGCACTAATTGAAACAACATCCCACTCACCTTTGCCATGTCTGGCAGAGGTTGCAGCTCTTTCTATTGCATCCCTCTAGCTTTGAACTCAAGAGCTCCTGTGTCACACAAGGAAAAGCAATCTGTTACCTGCTGTGCCATGCTCATGGCAGCAGCAATGCAGATGCCAGCAGCTGATGCCCACAAGGACTGCCAGCCTGGACTTATTTTCATTACATACCTTTGTCCTGATGTCCTTCTAGAAGCTGGAACATTTCACCATCTCAGCAGAAGAGGGCAGGAGGGCTCCAAGGTTAGGGCACACACTCCCCTGTTTATCTGGCACTCAAAGACAAAGAGAAAATGAAAACCAGATGTGTTTCCCTGCCCATGGCAAACACCAGCCTTTCCACCCTTATAGTCCTTCCTGACATCAGCACTAATTGAAACAACATCCCACTCACCTTTGCCATGTCTGGCAGAGGTTGCAGCTCTGTCTATTGCATCCCTCTAGCTGTCAAGTCAAGAGCTCCTGTGTCACACATGGAAAAGCAACCTTTTACCTGCTCTGCCATCCTCATGGCAACACCAATTCAGATGACAGCAGCTGATGCCCACAAGGACAGCCAGCCTGGACTTATTTTCATTACATATCTTTGTCCTGATGTCCTTCTAGAAGCTGGGACATTTCACCATCTCAGCAGAAGAGGGCAGGGGAGTTAAAAGGTGAGGGCACACTCTCCCCTGTTTATCTGGCACTCAAAGAGAAAGAGAAAATGAAATCCAGATGTGTTTCCCTGCCCATGGCAAACACCAGCCTTTCCATCCTTACAGTCCTTCCTGACATCAGCACTAATTGAAACAACATCCCACTCACCTTTGCCATGTCTGGCAGAGGTTGCAGCTCTTTCTATTGCATCCCTCTAACTGTCAAGTCAAGAGCTCCTGTGTCACACAAGGAAAAGCAACCTTTTACCTGCTTTGCCATGCTCATAGCACACCAATGCAGATGCCAGCAGCTGATGCCCACAAGGACAGCCAGCCTGGACTTATTTTCATTACATACCTTTGTCCTGATGTCCTTCCAGAAGCTGGGACATTTCTCCCTCTCAGCAGCAGAGGGCAGGAGAGTTAAAAGCTGAGGGCACACTCTCCCCTCTTTATCTGGCACTCAAAGAGAAAGAGAAAATGAAAACCAGATGTGTTTCCCTGCCCATGGCAAACACTGGCCTTTCCATCCTTACAGTCCTTCCTGACATCAGCACTAATTGAAACAACATCCCACTCACCTTTGCCATGTCTGGCAGAGGTTGCAGCTCTGTCTATTGCATCCCTCTAGCTGTCAAGTCAAGAGCTCCTGTGTCACACATGGAAAAGCAACCTTTTACCTGCTCTGCCATCCTCATGGCAACACCAATTCAGATGACAGCAGCTGATGCCCACAAGGACAGCCAGCCTGGACTTATTTTCATTACATATCTTTGTCCTGATGTCCTTCTAGAAGCTGGGACATTTCACCATCTCAGCAGAAGAGGGCAGGGGAGTTAAAAGGTGAGGGCACACTCTCCCCTGTTTATCTGGCACTCAAAGAGAAAGAGAAAATGAAAACCAGATGTGTTTCCCTGCCCATGGCAAACACCAGCCTTTCCATCCTTACAGTCCTTCCTGACATCAGCACTAATTGAAACAACATCCCACTCACCTTTGCCATGTCTGGCAGAGGTTGCAGCTCTGTCTATTGCATCCCTCTAGCTGTCAAGTCAAGAGCTCCTGTGTCACACAAGGAAAAGCAATCTGTTACCTGCTGTGCCATGCTCATGTCAGCAGCAATGCAGATGCCAGCAGCTGATGCCCACAAGGACTGCCAGCCTGGACTTATTTTCATTACATACCTTTGTCCCGATGTCCTTCCAGAAGCTGGGACATTTCTCCCTCTCAGCAGCAGAGGGCAGGAGAGTTGCAAGGTGAGGGCAAGCTCTCCCCTGTTTATCTGGCACTCAAAGAGAAAGAAAATGAAAACCAGATGTGTTTCCCTGCCCATGGCAAACACTGGCCTTTCCATCCTTACAGTCCTTCCTGACATCAGCACTAATTGAAACAACATCCCACTCACCTTTGCCATGTCTGGCAGAGGTTGCAGCTCTGTCTATTGCATCCCACTAGCTTTCAACTCAAGAGCTCCTTTGTCACACAAGGAAAAGCAACCTTTTACCTGCTTTGCCATGCTCATGGCAGCAGCAATGCAGATGCCAGCAGCTGATGCCCACAAGGACAGCCAGCCTGGACTTATTTTCATTACATATCTTTGTCCTGATGTCCTTCTAGAAGCTGGGACATTTCACCATGTCAGCAGCAGAGGGCAGGGGAGTTAAAAGGTGAGGGCACACTCTCCCCTGTTTATCTGGCACTCAAAGAGAAAGAGAAAATGAAAACCAGATGTGTTTCCCTGCCCATGGCAAACACCAGCCTTTCCATCCTTACAGTCCTTCCTGACATCAGCACTAATTGAAACAACATCCCACTCACCTTTGCCATGTCTGGCAGAGGTTGCAGCTCTTGCTATTGCATCCCTCTAGCTTTCAACTCAAGAGCTCCTGTGTCACACAAGGAAAAGCAATCTGTTACCTGCTGTGCCATGCTCATGGCAGCAGCAATGCAGATGCCAGCAGCTGATGCCCACAAGGACAGCCAGCCTGGACTTATTTTCATTACATACCTTAGTCCTGATGTCCTTCTAGAAGCTGGGATTTTTCTCACTCTCAGCAGCAGAGGGCAGGAGAATTGCAAGGTGAGGGCACACTCTCCCCTGTTTATCTGGCACTCAAAGAGAAAGAGAAGATGAAAACCAGATGTGTTTCCCTGCCCATGGCAAACACCAGCCTTTCCATCCTTACAGTCCTTCCTGACATCAGCACTAATTGAAACAACATCCCACTCACCTTTGCCATGTCTGGCAGAGGTTGCAGCTCTTTCTATTGCATCCCTCTAGCTGTCAAGTCAAGAGCTCCTGTGTCACACAAGGAAAAGCAATCTTTTACCTGCTTTGCCATGCTCATGGCAGCAGCAATGCAGATGCCAGCAGCTGATGCCCACAACGACTGCCAGCCTGGACTTATTTTCATTACATATCGTTGTCCTGATGTCCTTCTAGAAGCTGGGACATTTCACCATCTCAGCAGAAGAGGGCAGGGGAGTTACAAGGTGAGGGCACACTCTCCCCTGTTTAACTGGCACTCAAAGAGAAAGAGAAAATGAAAACCAGATGTGTTTCCCTGCCCATGGCAAACACCAGCCTTTCCATCCTTACAGTCCTTCCTGACATCAGCACTAATTGAAACAACATCCCACTCACCTTTGCCATGTCTGGCAGAGGTTGCAGCTCTTGCTATTGCATCCCTCTAGCTTTCAACTCAAGAGCTCCTGTGTCACACAAGGAAAAGCAATCTGTTACCTGCTGTGCCATGCTCATGGCAGCAGCAATGCAGATGCCAGCAGCTGATGCCCACAAGGACAGCCAGCCTGGACTTATTTTCATTACATACCTTAGTCCTGATGTCCTTCTAGAAGCTGGGATTTTTCTCACTCTCAGCAGAAGAGGGCAGGAGGGCTCCAAGGTTAGGGCACACACTCCCCTGTTTATCTGGCACTCAAAGAGAAAGAGAAAATGAAAACCAGATGTGTTTCCCTGCCCATGGCAAACACCAGCCTTTCCATCCTTACAGTCCTTCCTGACATCAGCACTAATTGAAACAACATCCCACTCACCTTTGCCATGTCTGGCAGAGGTTGCAGCTCTGTCTATTGCATCCCTCTAGCTGTCAAGTCAAGAGCTCCTGTGTCACACAAGGAAAAGCAATCTGTTACCTGCTGTGCCATGCTCATGTCAGCAGCAATGCAGATGCCAGCAGCTGATGCCCACAAGGACTGCCAGCCTGGACTTATTTTCATAACATATCTTTGTCCTGATGTCCTTCCAGAAGCTGGGACATTTCTCCCTCTCAGCAGCAGAGGGCAGGAGAGTTCAAAGGTGAGGGCACACTCTCCCCTGTTTAACTGGCACTCAAAGAGAAAGAAAATGAAAACCAGATGTGTTTCCCTGCCCATGGCAAACACTGGCCTTTCCATCCTTACAGTCCTTCCTGACATCAGCACTAATTGAAACAACATCCCACTCACCTTTGCCATGTCTGGCAGAGGTTGCAGCTCTGTCTATTGCATCCCTCTAGCTGTCAACTCAAGAGCTCCTGTGTCACACAAGGAAAAGCAATCTGTTACCTGCTGTGCCATGCTCATGTCAGCAGCAATGCAGATGCCAGCAGCTGATGCCCACAAGGACTGCCAGCCTGGACTTATTTTCATTACATATCTTTGTCCTGATGTGCTTCTAGAAGCTGGGACATTTCACCATCTCAGCAGAAGAAGGCAGGGGAGTTACAAGGAGAGGGCACACTCTCCCCTGTTTATCTGGCACTCAAAGAGAAAGAGAAGATGAAAACCAGATGTGTTTCCCTGCCCATGGCAAACACCAGCCTTTCCATCCTTACAGTCCTTCCTGACATCAGCACTAATTGAAACAACATCCCACTCACCTTTGCCATGTCTGGCAGAGGTTGCAGCTCTTTCTATTGCATCCCTCTAGCTTTCAACTACAGAGCTCCTGTGTCACACAAGGAAAAGCAACCTTTTACCTGCTTTGCCATGCTCATGGCAGCAGCAATGCAGATGCCAGCAGCTGATGCCCACAAGGACAGCCAGCCTGGACTTATTTTCATTACATATCTTTGTCCTGATGTCCTTCTAGAAGCTGGGACATTTCACCATCTCAGCAGAAGAGGGCAGGGGAGTTAAAAGGTGAGGGCACACTCTCCCCTGTTTATCTGGCACTCAAAGAGAAAGAGAAAATGAAAACCAGATGTGTTTCCCTGCCCATGGCAAACACCAGCCTTTCCATCCTTACAGTCCTTCCTGACATCAGCACTAATTGAAACAACATCCCACTCACCTTTGCCATGTCTGGCAGAGGTTGCAGCTCTTGCTATTGCATCCCTCTAGCTTTCAAGTCAAGAGCTCCTGTGTCACACAAGGAAAAGCAATCTGTTACCTGCTGTGCCATGCTCATGGCAGCAGCAATGCAGATGCCAGCAGCTGATGCCCACAACGACTGCCAGCCTGGACTTATTTTCATTACATATCGTTGTCCTGATGTCCTTCTAGAAGCTGGGACATTTCACCATCTCAGCAGAAGAGGGCAGGGGAGTTACAAGGTGAGGGCACACTCTCCCCTGTTTAACTGGCACTCAAAGAGAAAGAGAAAATGAAAACCAGATGTGTTTCCCTGCCCATGGCAAACACCAGCCTTTCCATCCTTACAGTCCTTCCTGACATCAGCACTAATTGAAACAACATCCCACTCACCTTTGCCATGTCTGGCAGAGGTTGCAGCTCTGTCTATTGCATCCCTCTAGCTTTCAAGTCAAGAGCTCCTGTGTCACACAAGGAAAAGCAATCTGTTACCTGCTGTGCCATGCTCATGTCAGCAGCAATACAGATGCCAGCAGCTGATGCCCACAAGGACTGCCAGCCTGGACTTATTTTCATTACATACCTTTGTCCTGATGTCCTTCTAGAAGCTGGGACATTTCTCCATCTCAGCAGAAGAGGGCAGGAGGGCTCCAAGGTTAGGGCACACACTCCCCTGTTTATCTGGCACTCAAAGAGAAAGAGAAGATGAAAACCAGATGTGTTTCCCTGCCCATGGCAAACACCAGCCTTTCCATCCTTACAGTCCTTCCTGACATCAGCACTAATTGAAACAACATCCCACTCACCTTTGCCATGTCTGGCAGAGGTTGCAGCTCTTGCTATTGCATCCCTCTAGTTTCCAAGTCAAGAGCTCCTGTGTCACACAAGGAAAAGCAATCTGTTACCTGCTGTGCCATGCTCATGTCAGCAGCAATGCAGATGCCAGCAGCTGATGCCCACAACGACTGCCAGCCTGGACTTATTTTCATTACATACCTTAGTCCTGATGTCCTTCTAGAAGCTGGGATTTTTCTCACTCTCAGCAGAAGAGGGCAGGAGGGCTCCAAGTTTAGGGCACACACTCCCCTGTTTATCTGGCACTCAAAGAGAAAGAGAAAATGAAAACCAGATGTGTTTCCCTGCCCATGGCAAACACCAGCCTTTCCATCCTTACAGTCCTTCCTGACATCAGCACTAATTGAAACAACATCCCACTCACCTTTGCCATGTCTGGCAGAGGTTGCAGCTCTGTCTATTGCATCCCTCTAGCTGTCAAGTCAAGAGCTCCTGTGTCACACAAGGAAAAGCAATCTGTTACCTGCTGTGCCATGCTCATGTCAGCAGCAATGCAGATGCCAGCAGCTGATGCCCACAAGGACTGCCAGCCTGGACTTATTTTCATAACATATCTTTGTCCTGATGTCCTTCCAGAAGCTGGGACATTTCTCCCTCTCAGCAGCAGAGGGCAGGAGAGTTCAAAGGTGAGGGCACACTCTCCCCTGTTTAACTGGCACTCAAAGAGAAAGAAAATGAAAACCAGATGTGTTTCCCTGCCCATGGCAAACACCAGCCTTTCCATCCTTACAGTCCTTCCTGACATCAGCACTAATTGAAACAACATCCCACTCACCTTTGCCATGTCTGGCAGAGGTTGCAGCTCTGTCTATTGCATCCCTCTAGCTGTCAACTCAAGAGCTCCTGTGTCACACAAGGAAAAGCAATCTGTTACCTGCTGTGCCATGCTCATGTCAGCAGCAATGCAGATGCCAGCAGCTGATGCCCACAAGGACTGCCAGCCTGGACTTATTTTCATTACATATCTTTGTCCTGATGTGCTTCTAGAAGCTGGGACATTTCACCATCTCAGCAGAAGAAGGCAGGGGAGTTACAAGGTGAGGGCACACTCTCCCCTGTTTATCTGGCACTCAAAGAGAAAGAGAAGATGAAAACCAGATGTGTTTCCCTGCCCATGGCAAACACCAGCCTTTCCATCCTTACAGTCCTTCCTGACATCAGCACTAATTGAAACAACATCCCACTCACCTTTGCCATGTCTGGCAGAGGTTGCAGCTCTTTCTATTGCATCCCTCTAGCTGTCAAGTCAAGAGCTCCTGTGTCACACAAGGAAAAGCAATCTTTTACCTGCTTTGCCATGCTCATGGCAGCAGCAATGCAGATGCCAGCAGCTGATGCCCACAACGACTGCCAGCCTGGACTTATTTTCATTACATATCGTTGTCCTGATGTCCTTCTAGAAGCTGGGACATTTCACCATCTCAGCAGAAGAGGGCAGGGGAGTTACAAGGTGAGGGCACACTCTCCCCTGTTTAACTGGCACTCAAAGAGAAAGAGAAAATGAAAACCAGATGTGTTTCCCTGCCCATGGCAAACACCAGCCTTTCCATCCTTACAGTCCTTCCTGACATCAGCACTAATTGAAACAACATCCCACTCACCTTTGCCATGTCTGGCAGAGGTTGCAGCTCTGTCTATTGCATCCCTCTAGCTTTCAAGTCAAGAGCTCCTGTGTCACACAAGGAAAAGCAATCTGTTACCTGCTGTGCCATGCTCATGTCAGCAGCAATGCAGATGCCAGCAGCTGATGCCCACAAGGACTGCCAGCCTGGACTTATTTTCATTACATACCTTTGTCCTGATGTGCTTCTAGAAGCTGGAACATTTCTCCATCTCAGCAGAAGAGGGCAGGAGGGCTCCAAGGTTAGGGCACACACTCCCCTGTTTATCTGGCACTCAAAGAGAAAGAGAAGATGAAAACCAGATGTGTTTCCCTGCCCATGGCAAACACCAGCCTTTCCATCCTTACAGTCCTTCCTGACATCAGCACTAATTGAAACAACATCCCTCTCACCTTTGCCATGTCTGGCAGAGGTTGCAGCTCTGTCTATTGCATCCCTCTAGCTTTCAACTCAAGACCTCCTGTGTCACACAAGGAAAAGCAATCTGTTACCTGCTGTGCCATGCTCATGGCAGCAGCAATGCAGATGCCAGCAGCTGATGCCCACAAGGACAGCCAGCCTGGACTTATTTTCATTACATATCTTTGTCCTGATGTCCTTCTAGAAGCTGGGACATTTCACCATCTCAGCAGAAGAGGGCAGGGGAGTTAAAAGGTGAGGGCACACTCTCCCCTGTTTATCTGGCACTCAAAGAGAAAGAGAAAATGAAAACCAGATGTGTTTCCCTGCCCATGGCAAACACCAGCCTTTCCATCCTTACAGTCCTTCCTGACATCAGCACTAATTGAAACAACATCCCACTCACCTTTGCCATGTCTGGCAGAGGTTGCAGCTCTTGCTATTGCATCCCTCTAGCTTTCAAGTCAAGAGCTCCTGTGTCACACAAGGAAAAGCAATCTGTTACCTGCTGTGCCATGCTCATGTCAGCAGCAATGCAGATGCCAGCAGCTGATGCCCACAAGGACAGCCAGCCTGGACTTATTTTCATTACATATCTTTGTCCTGATGTCCTTCTAGAAGCTGGGACATTTCACCATCTCAGCAGAAGAGGGCAGGGGAGTTAAAAGGTGAGGGCACACTCTCCCCTGTTTATCTGGCACTCAAAGAGAAAGAGAAAATGAAAACCAGATGTGTTTCCCTGCCCATGGCAAACACCAGCCTTTCCATCCTTACAGTCCTTCCTGACATCAGCACTAATTGAAACAACATCCCACTCACCTTTGTCATGTCTGGCAGAGGTTGCAGCTCTGTCTATTGCATCCCTCTAGCTTTCAAGTCAAGAGCTCCTGTGTCACACAAGGAAAAGCAATCTGTTACCTGCTGTGCCATGCTCATGGCAGCAGCAATGCAGATGCCAGCAGCTGATGCCCACAAGGACTGCCAGCCTGGACTTATTTTCATTACATATCTTTGTCCTGATGTCCTTCTAGAAGCTGGAACATTTCTCCATCTCAGCAGAAGAGGGCAGGAGGGCTACAAGGTTAGGGCACACACTCCCCTGTTTATCTGGCACTCAAAGAGAAAGAGAAAATGAAAACCAGATGTGTTTCCCTGCCCATGGCAAACACCAGCCTTTCCATCCTTACAGTCCTTCCTGACATCAGCACTAATTGAAACAACATCCCACTCACCTTTGCCATGTCTGGCAGAGGTTGCAGCTCTTGCTATTGCATCCCTCTAGCTTTCAACTCAAGAGCTCCTGTGTCACACAAGGAAAAGCAATCTGTTACCTGCTCTGCCATGCTCATGTCAGCAGCAATGCAGATGCCAGCAGCTGATGCCCACAAGGACTGCCAGCCTGGACTTATTTTCATTACATACCTTTGTCCTGATGTCCTTCTAGAAGCTGGGATTTTTCTCACTCTCAGCAGCAGAGGGCAGGAGAATTGCAAGGTGAGGGCACACTCTCCCCTGTTTATCTGGCACTCAAAGAGAAAGAGAAGATGAAAACCAGATGTGTTTCCCTGCCCATGGCAAACACCAGCCTTTCCATCCTTACAGTCCTTCCTGACATCAGCACTAATTGAAACAACATCCCACTCACCTTTGCCATGTCTGGCAGAGGTTGCAGCTCTGTCTATTGCATCCCACTAGCTTTCAACTCAAGAGCTCCTTTGTCACACAAGGAAAAGCAACCTTTTACCTGCTTTGCCATGCTCATGGCAGCAGCAATGCAGATGCCAGCAGCTGATGCCCACAAGGACAGCCAGCCTGGACTTATTTTCATTACATATCTTTGTCCTGATGTCCTTCTAGAAGCTGGGACATTTCACCATCTCAGCAGAAGAGGGCAGGGGAGTTACAAGGTGAGGGCACACTCTCCCCTGTTTATCTGGCACTCAAAGAGAAAGAGAAAATGAAAACCAGATGTGTTTCCCTGCCCATGGCAAACACCAGCCTTTCCATCCTTACAGTCCTTCCTGACATCAGCACTAATTGAAACAACATCCCACTCATTTTTGCCATGTCTGGCAGAGGTTGCAGCTCTTTCTATTGCATCCCTCTAGCTTTCAACTCAAGAGCTCCTGTGTCACACAAGGAAAAGCAATCTGTTACCTGCTGTGCCATGCTCATGGCAGCAGCAATGCAGATGCCAGCAGCTGATGCCCACAACGACTGCCAGCCTGGACTTATTTTCATTACATATCGTTGTTCTGATGTCCTTCTAGAAGCTGGAATATTTCTCCATCTCAGCAGAAGAGGGCAGGAGGGCTCCAAGGTTAGGGCACACACTCCCCTGTTTATCTGGCACTCAAAGAGAAAGAGAAAATGAAAACCAGATGTGTTTCCCTGCCCATGGCAAACACCAGCCTTTTCATCCTTACAGTCCTTCCTGACATCAGCACTAATTGAAACAACATCCCACTCATTTTTGCCATGTCTGGCAGAGGTTGCAGCTCTTTCTATTGCATCCCTCTAGCTTTCAACTCAAGAGCTCCTGTGTCACACAAGGAAAAGCAATCTGTTACCTGCTGTGCCATGCTCATAGCAGCAGCAATGCAGATGCCAGCAGCTGATGCCCACAAGGACTGCCAGCCTGGACTTATTTTCATTACATATCGTTGTCCTGATGTCCTTCTAGAAGCTGGGACATTTCACCATCTCAGCAGAAGAAGGCAGGGGAGTTACAAGGTGAGGGCACACTCTCCCCTGTTTATCTGGCACTCAAAGAGAAAGAGAAAATGAAAACCAGATGTGTTTCCCTGCCCATGGCAAACACCAGCCTTTCCATCCTTACAGTCCTTCCTGACATCAGCACTAATTGAAACAACATCCCACTCACCTTTGCCATGTCTGGCAGAGGTTGCAGCTCTTGCTATTGCATCCCTCTAGCTTTCAACTCAAGACCTCCTGTGTCACACAAGGAAAAGCAATCTTTTACCTGCTTTGCCATGCTCATGGCAGCAGCAATGCAGATGCCAGCAGCTGATGCCCACAACGACTGCCAGCCTGGACTTATTTTCATTACATATCGTTGTCCTGATGTCCTTCTAGAAGCTGGGACATTTCACCATCTCAGCAGAAGAGGGCAGGGGAGTTACAAGGTGAGGGCACACTCTCCCCTGTTTATCTGGCACTCAAAGAGAAAGAGAAAATGAAAACCAGATGTGTTTCCCTGCCCATGGCAAACACCAGCCTTTCCATCCTTACAGTCCTTCCTGACATCAGCACTAATTGAAACAACATCCCACTCACCTTTGCCATGTCTGGCAGAGGTTGCAGCTCTTGCTATTGCATCCCTCTAGCTTTCAAGTCAAGAGCTCCTGTGTCACACAAGGAAAAGCAATCTGTTACCTGCTGTGCCATGCTCATGTCAGCAGCAATGCAGATGCCAGCAGCTGATGCCCACAAGGACAGCCAGCCTGGACTTATTTTCATTACATATCTTTGTCCTGATGTCCTTCTAGAAGCTGGAACATTTCTCCATCTCAGCAGAAGAGGGCAGGAGGGCTCCAAGGTTAGGGCACACACTCCCCTGTTTATCTGGCACTCAAAGAGAAAGAGAAAATGAAAACCAGATGTGTTTCCCTGCCCATGGCAAACACCAGCCTTTCCATCCTTACAGTCCTTCCTGACATCAGCACTAATTGAAACAACATCCCACTCACCTTTGCCATGTCTGGCAGAGGTTGCAGCTCTGTCTATTGCATCCCTCTAGCTTTCAACTCAAGACCTCCTGTGTCACACAAGGAAAAGCAATCTGTTACCTGCTGTGCCATGCTCATGTCAGCAGCAATGCAGATGCCAGCAGCTGATGCCCACAAGGACAGCCAGCCTGGACTTATTTTCATTACATATCTTTGTCCTGATGTCCTTCTAGAAGCTGGGACATTTCACCATCTCAGCAGAAGAGGGCAGGGGAGTTAAAAGGTGAGGGCACACTCTCCCCTGTTTATCTGGCACTCAAAGAGAAAGAGAAAATGAAAACCAGATGTGTTTCCCTGCCCATGGCAAACACCAGCCTTTTCATCCTTACAGTCCTTCCTGACATCAGCACTAATTGAAACAACATCCCACTCATTTTTGCCATGTCTGGCAGAGGTTGCAGCTCTTTCTATTGCATCCCTCTAGCTTTCAACTCAAGAGCTCCTGTGTCACACAAGGAAAAGCAATCTGTTACCTGCTGTGCCATGCTCATGGCAGCAGCAATGCAGATGCCAGCAGCTGATGCCCACAACGACTGCCAGCCTGGACTTATTTTCATTACATATCGTTGTCCTGATGTCCTTCTAGAAGCTGGGACATTTCACCATCTCAGCAGAAGAGGGCAGGGGAGTTACAAGGTGAGGGCACACTCTCCCCTGTTTAACTGGCACTCAAAGAGAAAGAGAAAATGAAAACCAGATGTGTTTCCCTGCCCATGGCAAACACCAGCCTTTCCATCCTTACAGTCCTTCCTGACATCAGCACTAATTGAAACAACATCCCACTCACCTTTGTCATGTCTGGCAGAGGTTGCAGCTCTGTCTATTGCATCCCTCTAGCTTTCAAGTCAAGAGCTCCTGTGTCACACAAGGAAAAGCAATCTGTTACCTGCTGTGCCATGCTCATGTCAGCAGCAATGCAGATGCCAGCAGCTGATGCCCACAACGACTGCCAGCCTGGACTTATTTTCATTACATACCTTTGTCCTGATGTCCTTCTAGAAGCTGGGATTTTTCTCACTCTCAGCAGCAGAGGGCAGGAGAATTGCAAGGTGAGGGCACACTCTCCCCTGTTTATCTGGCACTCAAAGAGAAAGAGAAGATGAAAACCAGATGTGTTTCCCTGCCCATGGCAAACACCAGCCTTTCCATCCTTACAGTCCTTCCTGACATCAGCACTAATTGAAACAACATCCCACTCACCTTTGCCATGTCTGGCAGAGGTTGCAGCTCTGTCTATTGCATCCCACTAGCTTTCAACTCAAGAGCTCCTTTGTCACACAAGGAAAAGCAACCTTTTACCTGCTTTGCCATGCTCATGTCAGCAGCAATGCAGATGCCAGCAGCTGATGCCCACAAGGACAGCCAGCCTGGACTTATTTTCATTACATATCTTTGTCCTGATGTCCTTCTAGAAGCTGGGACATTTCACCATCTCAGCAGAAGAGGGCAGGGGAGTTAAAAGGTGAGGGCACACTCTCCCCTGTTTATCTGGCACTCAAAGAGAAAGAGAAAATGAAAACCAGATGTGTTTCCCTGCCCATGGCAAACACCAGCCTTTTCATCCTTACAGTCCTTCCTGACATCAGCACTAATTGAAACAACATCCCACTCATTTTTGCCATGTCTGGCAGAGGTTGCAGCTCTTTCTATTGCATCCCTCTAGCTTTCAACTCAAGAGCTCCTGTGTCACACAAGGAAAAGCAATCTGTTACCTGCTGTGCCATGCTCATGGCAGCAGCAATGCAGATGCCAGCAGCTGATGCCCACAAGGACTGCCAGCCTGGACTTATTTTCATTACATATCTTTGTCCTGATGTCCTTCTAGAAGCTGGGACATTTCACCATCTCAGCAGAAGAGGGCAGGGGAGTTAAAAGGTGAGGGCACACTCTCCCCTGTTTATCTGGCACTCAAAGAGAAAGAGAAAATGAAAACCAGATGTGTTTCCCTGCCCATGGCAAACACCAGCCTTTCCATCCTTACAGTCCTTCCTGACATCAGCACTAATTGAAACAACATCCCACTCACCTTTGCCATGTCTGGCAGAGGTTGCAGCTCTGTCTATTGCATCCCTCTAGCTTTCAACTCAAGAGCTCCTGTGTCACACAAGGAAAAGCAATCTGTTACCTGCTGTGCCATGCTCATGGCAGCAGCAATGCAGATGCCAGCAGCTGATGCCCACAAGGACTGCCAGCCTGGACTTATTTTCATTACATATCGTTGTCCTGATGTCCTTCTAGAAGCTGGAACATTTCTCCATCTCAGCAGAAGAGGGCAGGAGGGCTCCAAGGTTAGGGCACACACTCCCCTGTTTATCTGGCACTCAAAGAGAAAGAGAAAATGAAAACCAGATGTGTTTCCCTGCCCATGGCAAACACCAGCCTTTTCATCCTTACAGTCCTTCCTGACATCAGCACTAATTGAAACAACATCCCACTCACCTTTGCCATGTCTGGCAGAGGTTGCAGCTCTTTCTATTGCATCCCTCTAGCTTTCAACTCAAGAGCTCCTGTGTCACACAAGGAAAAGCAATCTGTTACCTGCTGTGCCATGCTCATGGCAGCAGCAATGCAGATGCCAGCAGCTGATGCCCACAAGGACTGCCAGCCTGGACTTATTTTCATTACATATCTTTGTCCTGATGTCCTTCTAGAAGCTGGGACATTTCACCATCTCAGCAGAAGAGGGCAGGGGAGTTAAAAGGTGAGGGCACACTCTCCCCTGTTTATCTGGCACTCAAAGAGAAAGAGAAAATGAAAACCAGATGTGTTTCCCTGCCCATGGCAAACACCAGCCTTTCCATCCTTACAGTCCTTCCTGACATCAGCACTAATTGAAACAACATCCCACTCACCTTTGCCATGTCTGGCAGAGGTTGCAGCTCTTGCTATTGCATCCCTCTAGCTTTCAACTCAAGAGCTCCTGTGTCACACAAGGAAAAGCAATCTGTTACCTGCTGTGCCATGCTCATGGCAGCAGCAATGCAGATGCCAGCAGCTGATGCCCACAAGGACTGCCAGCCTGGACTTATTTTCATTACATACCTTTGTCCTGATGTCCTTCTAGAAGCTGGAACATTTCTCCATCTCAGCAGAAGAGGGCAGGAGGGCTCCAAGGTTAGGGCACACACTCCCCTGTTTATCTGGCACTCAAAGAGAAAGAGAAAATGAAAACCAGATGTGTTTCCCTGCCCATGGCAAACACCAGCCTTTTCATCCTTACAGTCCTTCCTGACATCAGCACTAATTGAAACAACATCCCACTCATTTTTGCCATGTCTGGCAGAGGTTGCAGCTCTTTCTATTGCATCCCTCTAGCTTTCAACTCAAGAGCTCCTGTGTCACACAAGGAAAAGCAATCTGTTACCTGCTGTGCCATGCTCATGGCAGCAGCAATGCAGATGCCAGCAGCTGATGCCCACAAGGACTGCCAGCCTGGACTTATTTTCATTACATATCTTTGTCCTGATGTCCTTCTACAAGCTGGGACATTTCACCATCTCAGCAGAAGAGGGCAGGGGAGTTAAAAGGTGAGGGCACACTCTCCCCTGTTTATCTGGCACTCAAAGAGAAAGAGAAAATGAAAACCAGATGTGTTTCCCTGCCCATGGCAAACACCAGCCTTTCCATCCTTACAGTCCTTCCTGACATCAGCACTAATTGAAACAACATCCCACTCACCTTTGCCATGTCTGGCAGAGGTTGCAGCTCTTGCTATTGCATCCCTCTAGCTTTCAACTCAAGACCTCCTGTGTCACACAAGGAAAAGCAATCTTTTACCTGCTTTGCCATGCTCATGGCAGCAGCAATGCAGATGCCAGCAGCTGATGCCCACAACGACTGCCAGCCTGGACTTATTTTCATTACATATCGTTGTCCTGATGTCCTTCTAGAAGCTGGGACATTTCACCATCTCAGCAGAAGAGGGCAGGGGAGTTACAAGGTGAGGGCACACTCTCCCCTGTTTATCTGGCACTCAAAGAGAAAGAGAAAATGAAAACCAGATGTGTTTCCCTGCCCATGGCAAACACCAGCCTTTCCATCCTTACAGTCCTTCCTGACATCAGCACTAATTGAAACAACATCCCACTCACCTTTGCCATGTCTGGCAGAGGTTGCAGCTCTTGCTATTGCATCCCTCTAGCTTTCAAGTCAAGAGCTCCTGTGTCACACAAGGAAAAGCAATCTGTTACCTGCTGTGCCATGCTCATGTCAGCAGCAATGCAGATGCCAGCAGCTGATGCCCACAAGGACAGCCAGCCTGGACTTATTTTCATTACATATCTTTGTCCTGATGTCCTTCTAGAAGCTGGAACATTTCTCCATCTCAGCAGAAGAGGGCAGGAGGGCTCCAAGGTTAGGGCACACACTCCCCTGTTTATCTGGCACTCAAAGAGAAAGAGAAAATGAAAACCAGATGTGTTTCCCTGCCCATGGCAAACACCAGCCTTTCCATCCTTACAGTCCTTCCTGACATCAGCACTAATTGAAACAACATCCCACTCACCTTTGCCATGTCTGGCAGAGGTTGCAGCTCTGTCTATTGCATCCCTCTAGCTTTCAACTCAAGACCTCCTGTGTCACACAAGGAAAAGCAATCTGTTACCTGCTGTGCCATGCTCATGTCAGCAGCAATGCAGATGCCAGCAGCTGATGCCCACAAGGACAGCCAGCCTGGACTTATTTTCATTACATATCGTTGTCCTGATGTCCTTCTAGAAGCTGGGACATTTCACCATCTCAGCAGAAGAGGGCAGGGGAGTTAAAAGGTGAGGGCACACTCTCCCCTGTTTATCTGGCACTCAAAGAGAAAGAGAAAATGAAAACCAGATGTGTTTCCCTGCCCATGGCAAACACCAGCCTTTCCATCCTTACAGTCCTTCCTGACATCAGCACTAATTGAAACAACATCCCACTCACCTTTGCCATGTCTGGCAGAGGTTGCAGCTCTTGCTATTGCATCCCTCTAGCTTTCAACTCAAGACCTCCTGTGTCACACAAGGAAAAGCAATCTTTTACCTGCTTTGCCATGCTCATGGCAGCAGCAATGCAGATGCCAGCAGCTGATGCCCACAACGACTGCCAGCCTGGACTTATTTTCATTACATATCGTTGTCCTGATGTCCTTCTAGAAGCTGGGACATTTCACCATCTCAGCAGAAGAGGGCAGGGGAGTTACAAGGTGAGGGCACACTCTCCCCTGTTTATCTGGCACTCAAAGAGAAAGAGAAAATGAAAACCAGATGTGTTTCCCTGCCCATGGCAAACACCAGCCTTTCCATCCTTACAGTCCTTCCTGACATCAGCACTAATTGAAACAACATCCCACTCACCTTTGCCATGTCTGGCAGAGGTTGCAGCTCTTGCTATTGCATCCCTCCAGCTTTCAAGTCAAGAGCTCCTGTGTCACACAAGGAAAAGCAATCTGTTACCTGCTGTGCCATGCTCATGTCAGCAGCAATGCAGATGCCAGCAGCTGATGCCCACAAGGACAGCCAGCCTGGACTTATTTTCATTACATATCTTTGTCCTGATGTCCTTCTAGAAGCTGGAACATTTCTCCATCTCAGCAGAAGAGGGCAGGAGGGCTCCAAGGTTAGGGCACACACTCCCCTGTTTATCTGGCACTCAAAGAGAAAGAGAAAATGAAAACCAGATGTGTTTCCCTGCCCATGGCAAACACCAGCCTTTCCATCCTTACAGTCCTTCCTGACATCAGCACTAATTGAAACAACATCCCACTCACCTTTGCCATGTCTGGCAGAGGTTGCAGCTCTGTCTATTGCATCCCTCTAGCTTTCAACTCAAGACCTCCTGTGTCACACAAGGAAAAGCAATCTGTTACCTGCTGTGCCATGCTCATGTCAGCAGCAATGCAGATGCCAGCAGCTGATGCCCACAAGGACAGCCAGCCTGGACTTATTTTCATTACATATCTTTGTCCTGATGTCCTTCTAGAAGCTGGGACATTTCACCATCTCAGCAGAAGAGGGCAGGGGAGTTAAAAGGTGAGGGCACACTCTCCCCTGTTTATCTGGCACTCAAAGAGAAAGAGAAAATGAAAACCAGATGTGTTTCCCTGCCCATGGCAAACACCAGCCTTTTCATCCTTACAGTCCTTCCTGACATCAGCACTAATTGAAACAACATCCCACTCATTTTTGCCATGTCTGGCAGAGGTTGCAGCTCTTTCTATTGCATCCCTCTAGCTTTCAACTCAAGAGCTCCTGTGTCACACAAGGAAAAGCAATCTGTTACCTGCTGTGCCATGCTCATGGCAGCAGCAATGCAGATGCCAGCAGCTGATGCCCACAACGACTGCCAGCCTGGACTTATTTTCATTACATATCGTTGTCCTGATGTCCTTCTAGAAGCTGGGACATTTCACCATCTCAGCAGAAGAGGGCAGGGGAGTTACAAGGTGAGGGCACACTCTCCCCTGTTTAACTGGCACTCAAAGAGAAAGAGAAAATGAAAACCAGATGTGTTTCCCTGCCCATGGCAAACACCAGCCTTTCCATCCTTACAGTCCTTCCTGACATCAGCACTAATTGAAACAACATCCCACTCACCTTTGTCATGTCTGGCAGAGGTTGCAGCTCTGTCTATTGCATCCCTCTAGCTTTCAAGTCAAGAGCTCCTGTGTCACACAAGGAAAAGCAATCTGTTACCTGCTGTGCCATGCTCATGTCAGCAGCAATACAGATGCCAGCAGCTGATGCCCACAACGACTGCCAGCCTGGACTTATTTTCATTACATACCTTTGTCCTGATGTCCTTCTAGAAGCTGGGATTTTTCTCACTCTCAGCAGCAGAGGGCAGGAGAATTGCAAGGTGAGGGCACACTCTCCCCTGTTTATCTGGCACTCAAAGAGAAAGAGAAGATGAAAACCAGATGTGTTTCCCTGCCCATGGCAAACACCAGCCTTTCCATCCTTACAGTCCTTCCTGACATCAGCACTAATTGAAACAACATCCCACTCACCTTTGCCATGTCTGGCAGAGGTTGCAGCTCTGTCTATTGCATCCCACTAGCTTTCAACTCAAGAGCTCCTTTGTCACACAAGGAAAAGCAACCTTTTACCTGCTTTGCCATGCTCATGTCAGCAGCAATGCAGATGCCAGCAGCTGATGCCCACAAGGACAGCCAGCCTGGACTTATTTTCATTACATATCTTTGTCCTGATGTCCTTCTAGAAGCTGGGACATTTCACCATCTCAGCAGAAGAGGGCAGGGGAGTTAAAAGGTGAGGGCACACTCTCCCCTGTTTATCTGGCACTCAAAGAGAAAGAGAAAATGAAAACCAGATGTGTTTCCCTGCCCATGGCAAACACCAGCCTTTTCATCCTTACAGTCCTTCCTGACATCAGCACTAATTGAAACAACATCCCACTCATTTTTGCCATGTCTGGCAGAGGTTGCAGCTCTTTCTATTGCATCCCTCTAGCTTTCAACTCAAGAGCTCCTGTGTCACACAAGGAAAAGCAATCTGTTACCTGCTGTGCCATGCTCATGGCAGCAGCAATGCAGATGCCAGCAGCTGATGCCCACAAGGACTGCCAGCCTGGACTTATTTTCATTACATATCTTTGTCCTGATGTCCTTCTAGAAGCTGGGACATTTCACCATCTCAGCAGAAGAGGGCAGGGGAGTTAAAAGGTGAGGGCACACTCTCCCCTGTTTATCTGGCACTCAAAGAGAAAGAGAAAATGAAAACCAGATGTGTTTCCCTGCCCATGGCAAACACCAGCCTTTTCATCCTTACAGTCCTTCCTGACATCAGCACTAATTGAAACAACATCCCACTCATTTTTGCCATGTCTGGCAGAGGTTGCAGCTCTTTCTATTGCATCCCTCTAGCTTTCAACTCAAGAGCTCCTGTGTCACACAAGGAAAAGCAATCTGTTACCTGCTGTGCCATGCTCATGGCAGCAGCAATGCAGATGCCAGCAGCTGATGCCCACAACGACTGCCAGCCTGGACTTATTTTCATTACATATCTTTGTCCTGATGTCCTTCTAGAAGCTGGGACATTTCACCATCTCAGCAGAAGAGGGCAGGGGAGTTAAAAGGTGAGGGCACACTCTCCCCTGTTTATCTGGCACTCAAAGAGAAAGAGAAAATGAAAACCAGATGTGTTTCCCTGCCCATGGCAAACACCAGCCTTTCCATCCTTACAGTCCTTCCTGACATCAGCACTAATTGAAACAACATCCCACTCACCTTTGCCATGTCTGGCAGAGGTTGCAGCTCTTGCTATTGCATCCCTCTAGCTTTCAACTCAAGAGCTCCTGTGTCACACAAGGAAAAGCAATCTGTTACCTGCTGTGCCATGCTCATGGCAGCAGCAATGCAGATGCCAGCAGCTGATGCCCACAAGGACTGCCAGCCTGGACTTATTTTCATTACATATCGTTGTCCTGATGTCCTTCTAGAAGCTGGAACATTTCTCCATCTCAGCAGAAGAGGGCAGGAGGGCTCCAAGGTTAGGGCACACACTCCCCTGTTTATCTGGCACTCAAAGAGAAAGAGAAAATGAAAACCAGATGTGTTTCCCTGCCCATGGCAAACACCAGCCTTTCCATCCTTACAGTCCTTCCTGACATCAGCACTAATTGAAACAACATCCCACTCACCTTTGCCATGTCTGGCAGAGGTTGCAGCTCTTTCTATTGCATCCCTCTAGCTTTCAACTCAAGAGCTCCTGTGTCACACAAGGAAAAGCAATCTGTTACCTGCTGTGCCATGCTCATGGCAGCAGCAATGCAGATGCCAGCAGCTGATGCCCACAAGGACTGCCAGCCTGGACTTATTTTCATTACATATCTTTGTCCTGATGTCCTTCTACAAGCTGGGACATTTCACCATCTCAGCAGAAGAGGGCAGGGGAGTTAAAAGGTGAGGGCACACTCTCCCCTGTTTATCTGGCACTCAAAGAGAAAGAGAAAATGAAAACCAGATGTGTTTCCCTGCCCATGGCAAACACCAGCCTTTCCATCCTTACAGTCCTTCCTGACATCAGCACTAATTGAAACAACATCCCACTCACCTTTGCCATGTCTGGCAGAGGTTGCAGCTCTTTCTATTGCATCCCTCTAGCTTTCAACTCAAGAGCTCCTGTGTCACACAAGGAAAAGCAATCTGTTACCTGCTGTGCCATGCTCATGTCAGCAGCAATGCAGATGCCAGCAGCTGATGCCCACAAGGACTGCCAGCCTGGACTTATTTTCATTACATATCTTTGTCCTGATGTCCTTCTAGAAGCTGGAACATTTCTCCATCTCAGCAGAAGAGGGCAGGAGGGCTCCAAGGTTAGGGCACACACTCCCCTGTTTATCTGGCACTCAAAGAGAAAGAGAAAATGAAAACCAGATGTGTTTCCCTGCCCATGGCAAACACCAGCCTTTCCATCCTTACAGTCCTTCCTGACATCAGCACTAATTGAAACAACATCCCACTCACCTTTGCCATGTCTGGCAGAGGTTGCAGCTCTGTCTATTGCATCCCTCTAGCTTTCAACTCAAGACCTCCTGTGTCACACAAGGAAAAGCAATCTGTTACCTGCTGTGCCATGCTCATGTCAGCAGCAATGCAGATGCCAGCAGCTGATGCCCACAAGGACAGCCAGCCTGGACTTATTTTCATTACATATCTTTGTCCTGATGTCCTTCTAGAAGCTGGGACATTTCACCATCTCAGCAGAAGAGGGCAGGGGAGTTAAAAGGTGAGGGCACACTCTCCCCTGTTTATCTGGCACTCAAAGAGAAAGAGAAAATGAAAACCAGATGTGTTTCCCTGCCCATGGCAAACACCAGCCTTTTCATCCTTACAGTCCTTCCTGACATCAGCACTAATTGAAACAACATCCCACTCATTTTTGCCATGTCTGGCAGAGGTTGCAGCTCTGTCTATTGCATCCCTCTAGCTGTCAAGTCAAGAGCTCCTGTGTCACACAAGGAAAAGCAATCTGTTACCTGCTGTGCCATGCTCATGGCAGCAGCAATGCAGATGCCAGCAGCTGATGCCCACAACGACTGCCAGCCTGGACTTATTTTCATTACATATCGTTGTCCTGATGTCCTTCTAGAAGCTGGGACATTTCACCATCTCAGCAGAAGAGGGCAGGGGAGTTACAAGGTGAGGGCACACTCTCCCCTGTTTAACTGGCACTCAAAGAGAAAGAGAAAATGAAAACCAGATGTGTTTCCCTGCCCATGGCAAACACCAGCCTTTCCATCCTTACAGTCCTTCCTGACATCAGCACTAATTGAAACAACATCCCACTCACCTTTGTCATGTCTGGCAGAGGTTGCAGCTCTGTCTATTGCATCCCTCTAGCTTTCAAGTCAAGAGCTCCTGTGTCACACAAGGAAAAGCAATCTGTTACCTGCTGTGCCATGCTCATGTCAGCAGCAATGCAGATGCCAGCAGCTGATGCCCACAAGGACTGCCAGCCTGGACTTATTTTCATTACATACCTTTGTCCTGATGTCCTTCTAGAAGCTGGGATTTTTCTCACTCTCAGCAGCAGAGGGCAGGAGAATTGCAAGGTGAGGGCACACTCTCCCCTGTTTATCTGGCACTCAAAGAGAAAGAGAAGATGAAAACCAGATGTGTTTCCCTGCCCATGGCAAACACCAGCCTTTCCATCCTTACAGTCCTTCCTGACATCAGCACTAATTGAAACAACATCCCACTCACCTTTGCCATGTCTGGCAGAGGTTGCAGCTCTTGCTATTGCATCCCTCTAGCTTTCAACTCAAGAGCTCCTGTGTCACACAAGGAAAAGCAATCTGTTACCTGCTGTGCCATGCTCATGGCAGCAGCAATGCAGATGCCAGCAGCTGATGCCCACAAGGACTGCCAGCCTGGACTTATTTTCATTACATATCTTTGTCCTGATGTCCTTCTAGAAGCTGGAACATTTCTCCATCTCAGCAGAAGAGGGCAGGAGGGCTCCAAGGTTAGGGCACACACTCCCCTGTTTATCTGGCACTCAAAGAGAAAGAGAAAATGAAAACCAGATGTGTTTCCCTGCCCATGGCAAACACCAGCCTTTCCATCCTTACAGTCCTTCCTGACATCAGCACTAATTGAAACAACATCCCACTCACCTTTGCCATGTCTGGCAGAGGTTGCAGCTCTGTCTATTGCATCCCTCTAGCTTTCAACTCAAGACCTCCTGTGTCACACAAGGAAAAGCAATCTGTTACCTGCTGTGCCATGCTCATGGCAGCAGCAATGCAGATGCCAGCAGCTGATGCCCACAAGGACAGCCAGCCTGGACTTATTTTCATTACATATCTTTGTCCTGATGTCCTTCTAGAAGCTGGAACATTTCTCCATCTCAGCAGAAGAGGGCAGGAGGGCTCCAAGGTTAGGGCACACACTCCCCTGTTTATCTGGCACTCAAAGAGAAAGAGAAAATGAAAACCAGATGTGTTTCCCTGCCCATGGCAAACACCAGCCTTTTCATCCTTACAGTCCTTCCTGACATCAGCACTAATTGAAACAACATCCCACTCATTTTTGCCATGTCTGGCAGAGGTTGCAGCTCTGTCTATTGCATCCCTCTAGCTTTCAACTCAAGAGCTCCTGTGTCACACAAGGAAAAGCAATCTGTTACCTGCTGTGCCATGCTCATGGCAGCAGCAATGCAGATGCCAGCAGCTGATGCCCACAAGGACTGCCAGCCTGGACTTATTTTCATTACATATCTTTGTCCTGATGTCCTTCTAGAAGCTGGGACATTTCACCATCTCAGCAGAAGAGGGCAGGGGAGTTAAAAGGTGAGGGCACACTCTCCCCTGTTTATCTGGCACTCAAAGAGAAAGAGAAAATGAAAACCAGATGTGTTTCCCTGCCCATGGCAAACACCAGCCTTTCCATCCTTACAGTCCTTCCTGACATCAGCACTAATTGAAACAACATCCCACTCACCTTTGCCATGTCTGGCAGAGGTTGCAGCTCTGTCTATTGCATCCCTCTAGCTTTCAACTCAAGACCTCCTGTGTCACACAAGGAAAAGCAATCTGTTACCTGCTGTGCCATGCTCATGGCAGCAGCAATGCAGATGCCAGCAGCTGATGCCCACAAGGACTGCCAGCCTGGACTTATTTTCATTACATATCTTTGTCCTGATGTCCTTCTAGAAGCTGGGACATTTCACCATCTCAGCAGAAGAAGGCAGGGGAGTTACAAGGTGAGGGCACACTCTCCCCTGTTTATCTGGCACTCAAAGAGAAAGAGAAAATGAAAACCAGATGTGTTTCCCTGCCCATGGCAAACACCAGCCTTTCCATCCTTACAGTCCTTCCTGACATCAGCACTAATTGAAACAACATCCCACTCACCTTTGCCATGTCTGGCAGAGGTTGCAGCTCTTGCTATTGCATCCCTCTAGCTTTCAACTCAAGAGCTCCTGTGTCACACAAGGAAAAGCAATCTTTTACCTGCTTTGCCATGCTCATGGCAGCAGCAATGCAGATGCCAGCAGCTGATGCCCACAACGACTGCCAGCCTGGACTTATTTTCATTACATATCGTTGTCCTGATGTCCTTCTAGAAGCTGGGACATTTCACCATCTCAGCAGAAGAGGGCAGGGGAGTTACAAGGTGAGGGCACACTCTCCCCTGTTTATCTGGCACTCAAAGAGAAAGAGAAAATGAAAACCAGATGTGTTTCCCTGCCCATGGCAAACACCAGCCTTTCCATCCTTACAGTCCTTCCTGACATCAGCACTAATTGAAACAACATCCCACTCACCTTTGCCATGTCTGGCAGAGGTTGCAGCTCTTGCTATTGCATCCCTCTAGCTTTCAAGTCAAGAGCTCCTGTGTCACACAAGGAAAAGCAATCTGTTACCTGCTGTGCCATGCTCATGTCAGCAGCAATGCAGATGCCAGCAGCTGATGCCCACAAGGACTGCCAGCCTGGACTTATTTTCATTACATATCTTTGTCCTGATGTCCTTCTAGAAGCTGGAACATTTCTCCATCTCAGCAGAAGAGGGCAGGAGGGCTCCAAGGTTAGGGCACACACTCCCCTGTTTATCTGGCACTCAAAGAGAAAGAGAAAATGAAAACCAGATGTGTTTCCCTGCCCATGGCAAACACCAGCCTTTCCATCCTTACAGTCCTTCCTGACATCAGCACTAATTGAAACAACATCCCACTCACCTTTGTCATGTCTGGCAGAGGTTGCAGCTCTGTCTATTGCATCCCTCTAGCTTTCAACTCAAGACCTCCTGTGTCACACAAGGAAAAGCAATCTGTTACCTGCTGTGCCATGCTCATGGCAGCAGCAATGCAGATGCCAGCAGCTGATGCCCACAAGGACAGCCAGCCTGGACTTATTTTCATTACATACCTTTGTCCTGATGTCCTTCTAGAAGCTGGGATTTTTCTCACTCTCAGCAGCAGAGGGCAGGAGAATTGCAAGGTGAGGGCACACTCTCCCCTGTTTATCTGGCACTCAAAGAGAAAGAGAAAATGAAAACCAGATGTGTTTCCCTGCCCATGGCAAACACCAGCCTTTCCATCCTTACAGTCCTTCCTGACATCAGCACTAATTGAAACAACATCCCACTCACCTTTGCCATGTCTGGCAGAGGTTGCAGCTCTGTCTATTGCATCCCTCTAGCTTTCAACTCAAGACCTCCTGTGTCACACAAGGAAAAGCAATCTGTTACCTGCTGTGCCATGCTCATGTCAGCAGCAATGCAGATGCCAGCAGCTGATGCCCACAAGGACAGCCAGCCTGGACTTATTTTCATTACATATCTTTGTCCTGATGTCCTTCTAGAAGCTGGGACATTTCACCATCTCAGCAGAAGAGGGCAGGGGAGTTAAAAGGTGAGGGCACACTCTCCCCTGTTTATCTGGCACTCAAAGAGAAAGAGAAAATGAAAACCAGATGTGTTTCCCTGCCCATGGCAAACACCAGCCTTTCCATCCTTACAGTCCTTCCTGACATCAGCACTAATTGAAACAACATCCCACTCACCTTTGCCATGTCTGGCAGAGGTTGCAGCTCTTTCTATTGCATCCCTCTAGCTTTCAACTCAAGAGCTCCTGTGTCACACAAGGAAAAGCAATCTGTTACCTGCTGTGCCATGCTCATGGCAGCAGCAATGCAGATGCCAGCAGCTGATGCCCACAACGACTGCCAGCCTGGACTTATTTTCATTACATATCGTTGTCCTGATGTCCTTCTAGAAGCTGGGACATTTCACCATCTCAGCAGAAGAGGGCAGGGGAGTTACAAGGTGAGGGCACACTCTCCCCTGTTTATCTTGCACTCAAAGAGAAAGAGAAAATGAAAACCAGATGTGTTTCCCTGCCCATGGCAAACACCAGCCTTTCCATCCTTACAGTCCTTCCTGACATCAGCACTAATTGAAACAACATCCCACTCACCTTTGCCATAACTGGCAGAGGTTGCAGCTCTGTCTATTGCATCCCTCTAGCTTTCAAGTCAAGAGCTCCTGTGTCACACAAGGAAAAGCAACCTTTTACCTGCTTTGCCATGCTCATGTCAGCAGCAATGCAGATGCCAGCAGCTGATGCCCACAAGGACTGCCAGCCTGGACTTATTTTCATTACATATCTTTGTCCTGATGTCCTTCTAGAAGCTGGGACATTTCACCATCTCAGAAGAAGACGGCAGGGGAGTTACAAGGTGAGGGCACACTCTCCCCTGTTTATCTGGCACTCAAAGAGAAAGAGAAAATGAAAACCAGATGTGTTTCCCTGCCCATGGCAAACACCAGCCTTTCCATCCTTACAGTCCTTCCTGACATCAGCACTAATTGAAACAACATCCCACTCACCTTTGCCATAACTGGCAGAGGTTGCAGCTCTGTCTATTGCATCCCTCTAGCTGTCAAGTCAAGAGCTCCTGTGTCACACCAGGAAAAGCAATCTGTTACCTGCTGTGCCATGCTCATGGCAGCAGCAATGCAGATGCCAGCAGCTGATGCCCACAAGGACTGCCAGCCTGGACTTATTTTCATTACATACCTTTGTCCTGATGTCCTTCCAGAAGCTGGGACATTTCTCCCTCTCAGCAGCAGAGGGCAGGAGAGTTGCAAGGTGAGGGCACACTCTCCCCTGTTTATCTGGCACTCAATGAGAAAGAGAAAATGAAAACCAGATGTGTTTCCCTGCCCATGGCAAACACCAGCCTTTCCATCCTTACAGTCCTTCCTGACATCAGCACTAATTGAAACAACATCCCACTCACCTTTGCCATGTCTGGCAGAGGTTGCAGCTCTGTCTATTGCATCCCTCTAGCTTTCAAGTCAAGAGCTCCTGTGTCACACAAGGAAAAGCAACCTTTTACCTGCTTTGCCATGCTCATGGCAGCAGCAATGCAGATGCCAGCAGCTGATGCCCACAACGACTGCCAGCCTGGACTTATTTTCATTACATATCTTTGTCCTGATGTCCTTCTAGAAGCTGGGACATTTCTCCCTCTCAGCAGAAGACGGCAGGGGAGTTACAAGGTGAGGGCACACTCTCCCCTGTTTATCTGGCACTCAAAGAGAAAGAGAAAATGAAAACCAGATGTGTTTTTCTGCCCATGGCAAACACCAGCCTTTCCATCCTTACAGTCCTTCCTGACATCAGCACTAATTGAAACAACATCCCACTCACCTTTGCCATGTCTGGCAGAGGTTGCAGCTCTATCTATTGCATCCCTCTAGCTGTCAAGTCAAGAGCTCCTGTGTCACACAAGGAAAAGCAATCTTTTACCTCCTTTGCCATGCTCATGGCAGCAGCAATGCAGATGCCAGCAGCTGATGCCCACAAGGACAGCCAGCCTGGACTTATTTTCATTACATATCTTTGTCCTGATGTGCTTCTAGAAGCTGGGACATTTCACCATCTCAGCAGAAGAAGGCAGGGGAGTTACAAGGTGAGGGCACACTCTCCCCTGTTTATCTGGCACTCAAAGAGAAAGAGAAAATGAAAACCAGATGTGTTTCCCTGCCCATGGCAAACACCAGCCTTTCCATCCTTACAGTCCTTCCTGACATCAGCACTAATTGAAACAACATCCCACTCACCTTTGCCATGTCTGGCAGAGGTTGCAGCTCTGCCTATTGCATCCCTCTAGCTTTCAAGTCAAGAGCTCCTGTGTCACACAAAGAAAAGCAATCTGTTACCTGCTGTGCCATGCTCATGTCAGCAGCAATGCAGATGCCAGCAGCTGATGCCCACAAGGACTGCCAGCCTGGACTTATTTTCATTACATACCTTTGTCCTGATGTCCTTCCAGGAGCTGGGACATTTCTCCCTCTCAGCAGCAGAGGGCAGGAGAGTTCCAAGGTGAGGGTACACTCTCCCCTGTTTATCTGGCACTCAAAGAGAAAGAGAAAATGAAAACCAGATGTGTTTCCCTGCCCATGGCAAACACCAGCCTTTCCATCCTTACAGTCCTTCCTGACATCAGCACTAATTGAAACAACATCCCACTCACCTTTGCCATGTCTGGCAGAGGTTGCACCTCTATCTATTGCATCCCTCTAGCTTTCAAGTCAAGAGCTACTGAGACACACCAGGAAAAGCAATCTGATACCTGCTGTGCCATGCTCATGTCAGCAGCAATGCAGATGCCAGCAGCTGATGCCCACAAGGACTGCCAGCCTGGACTTATTTTCATTACATACCTTTGTCCTGATGTCCTTCCAGGAGCTGGGACATTTCTCCCTCTCAGCAGCAGAGGGCAGGAGAGTTGCAAGGTGAGGGCACACTCTCCCCTGTTTATCTGGCACTCAAAGAGAAAGAGAAAATGAAAACCAGATGTGTTTCCCTGCCCATGGCAAACACCAGCCTTTCCATCCTTACAGTCCTTCCTGACATCAGCACTAATTGAAACAACATCCCACTCACCTTTGCCATAACTGGCAGAGGTTGCAGCTCTGTCTATTGCATCCCTCTAGCTTTCAAGTCAAGAGCTCCTGTGTCACACAAGGAAAAGCAACCTTTTACCTGCTTTGCCATGCTCATGTCAGCAGCAATGCAGATGCCAGCAGCTGATGCCCACAAGGACTGCCAGCCTGGACTTATTTTCATTACATATCTTTGTCCTGATGTCCTTCTAGAAGCTGGGACATTTCACCATCTCAGAAGAAGACGGCAGGGGAGTTACAAGGTGAGGGCACACTCTCCCCTGTTTATCTGGCACTCAAAGAGAAAGAGAAAATGAAAACCAGATGTGTTTCCCTGCCCATGGCAAACACCAGCCTTTCCATCCTTACAGTCCTTCCTGACATCAGCACTAATTGAAACAACATCCCACTCACCTTTGCCATAACTGGCAGAGGTTGCAGCTCTGTCTATTGCATCCCTCTAGCTGTCAAGTCAAGAGCTCCTGTGTCACACCAGGAAAAGCAATCTTTTACCTGCTGTGCCATGCTCATGTCAGCAGCAATGCAGATGCCAGCAGCTGATGCCCACAAGGACTGCCAGCCTGGACTTATTTTCATTACATACCTTTGTCCTGATGTCCTTCCAGAAGCTGGGACATTTCTCCCTCTCAGCAGCAGAGGGCAGGAGAGTTGCAAGGTGAGGGCACACTCTCCCCTGTTTATCTGGCACTCAATGAGAAAGAGAAAATGAAAACCAGATGTGTTTCCCTGCCCATGGCAAACACCAGCCTTTCCATCCTTACAGTCCTTCCTGACATCAGCACTAATTGAAACAACATCCCACTCACCTTTGCCATGTCTGGCAGAGGTTGCAGCTCTGTCTATTGCATCCCTCTAGCTTTCAAGTCAAGAGCTCCTGTGTCACACAAGGAAAAGCAACCTTTTACCTGCTTTGCCATGCTCATGGCAGCAGCAATGCAGATGCCAGCAGCTGATGCCCACAACGACTGCCAGCCTGGACTTATTTTCATTACATATCTTTGTCCTGATGTCCTTCTAGAAGCTGGGACATTTCTCCCTCTCAGCAGAAGACGGCAGGGGAGTTACAAGGTGAGGGCACACTCTCCCCTGTTTATCTGGCACTCAAAGAGAAAGAGAAAATGAAAACCAGATGTGTTTTTCTGCCCATGGCAAACACCAGCCTTTCCATCCTTACAGTCCTTCCTGACATCAGCACTAATTGAAACAACATCCCACTCACCTTTGCCATGTCTGGCAGAGGTTGCAGCTCTATCTATTGCATCCCTCTAGCTGTCAAGTCAAGAGCTCCTGTGTCACACAAGGAAAAGCAATCTTTTACCTCCTTTGCCATGCTCATGGCAGCAGCAATGCAGATGCCAGCAGCTGATGCCCACAAGGACAGCCAGCCTGGACTTATTTTCATTACATATCTTTGTCCTGATGTGCTTCTAGAAGCTGGGACATTTCACCATCTCAGCAGAAGAAGGCAGGGGAGTTACAAGGTGAGGGCACACTCTCCCCTGTTTATCTGGCACTCAAAGAGAAAGAGAAAATGAAAACCAGATGTGTTTCCCTGCCCATGGCAAACACCAGCCTTTCCATCCTTACAGTCCTTCCTGACATCAGCACTAATTGAAACAACATCCCACTCACCTTTGCCATGTCTGGCAGAGGTTGCAGCTCTGCCTATTGCATCCCTCTAGCTTTCAAGTCAAGAGCTCCTGTGTCACACAAAGAAAAGCAATCTGTTACCTGCTGTGCCATGCTCATGTCAGCAGCAATGCAGATGCCAGCAGCTGATGCCCACAAGGACTGCCAGCCTGGACTTATTTTCATTACATACCTTTGTCCTGATGTCCTTCCAGGAGCTGGGACATTTCTCCCTCTCAGCAGCAGAGGGCAGGAGAGTTCCAAGGTGAGGGTACACTCTCCCCTGTTTATCTGGCACTCAAAGAGAAAGAGAAAATGAAAACCAGATGTGTTTCCCTGCCCATGGCAAACACCAGCCTTTCCATCCTTACAGTCCTTCCTGACATCAGCACTAATTGAAACAACATCCCACTCACCTTTGCCATGTCTGGCAGAGGTTGCAGCTCTATCTATTGCATCCCTCTAGCTGTCAACTCAAGAGCTCCTGTGTCACACAAGGAAAAGCAATCTTTTACCTCCTTTGCCATGCTCATGGCAGCAGCAATGCAGATGCCAGCAGCTGATGCCCACAAGGACTGCCAGCCTGGACTTATTTTCATTACATACCTTTGTCCTGATGTCCTTCCAGGAGCTGGGACATTTCTCCCTCTCAGCAGCAGAGGGCAGGAGAGTTGCAAGGTGAGGGCACACTCTCCCCTGTTTATCTGGCACTCAAAGAGAAAGAGAAAATGAAAACCAGATGTGTTTCCCTGCCCATGGCAAACACCAGCCTTTCCATCCTTACAGTCCTTCCTGACATCAGCACTAATTGAAACAACATCCCACTCACCTTTGCCATAACTGGCAGAGGTTGCAGCTCTGTCTATTGCATCCCTCTAGCTTTCAAGTCAAGAGCTCCTGTGTCACACAAGGAAAAGCAACCTTTTACCTGCTTTGCCATGCTCATGTCAGCAGCAATGCAGATGCCAGCAGCTGATGCCCACAAGGACTGCCAGCCTGGACTTATTTTCATTACATATCTTTGTCCTGATGTCCTTCTAGAAGCTGGGACATTTCACCATCTCAGAAGAAGACGGCAGGGGAGTTACAAGGTGAGGGCACACTCTCCCCTGTTTATCTGGCACTCAAAGAGAAAGAGAAAATGAAAACCAGATGTGTTTCCCTGCCCATGGCAAACACCAGCCTTTCCATCCTTACAGTCCTTCCTGACATCAGCACTAATTGAAACAACATCCCACTCACCTTTGCCATAACTGGCAGAGGTTGCAGCTCTGTCTATTGCATCCCTCTAGCTGTCAAGTCAAGAGCTCCTGTGTCACACCAGGAAAAGCAATCTTTTACCTGCTGTGCCATGCTCATGTCAGCAGCAATGCAGATGCCAGCAGCTGATGCCCACAAGGACTGCCAGCCTGGACTTATTTTCATTACATACCTTTGTCCTGATGTCCTTCCAGAAGCTGGGACATTTCTCCCTCTCAGCAGCAGAGGGCAGGAGAGTTGCAAGGTGAGGGCACACTCTCCCCTGTTTATCTGGCACTCAATGAGAAAGAGAAAATGAAAACCAGATGTGTTTCCCTGCCCATGGCAAACACCAGCCTTTCCATCCTTACAGTCCTTCCTGACATCAGCACTAATTGAAACAACATCCCACTCACCTTTGCCATGTCTGGCAGAGGTTGCAGCTCTGTCTATTGCATCCCTCTAGCTTTCAAGTCAAGAGCTCCTGTGTCACACAAGGAAAAGCAACCTTTTACCTGCTTTGCCATGCTCATGGCAGCAGCAATGCAGATGCCAGCAGCTGATGCCCACAACGACTGCCAGCCTGGACTTATTTTCATTACATATCTTTGTCCTGATGTCCTTCTAGAAGCTGGGACATTTCTCCCTCTCAGCAGAAGACGGCAGGGGAGTTACAAGGTGAGGGCACACTCTCCCCTGTTTATCTGGCACTCAAAGAGAAAGAGAAAATGAAAACCAGATGTGTTTTTCTGCCCATGGCAAACACCAGCCTTTCCATCCTTACAGTCCTTCCTGACATCAGCACTAATTGAAACAACATCCCACTCACCTTTGCCATGTCTGGCAGAGGTTGCAGCTCTATCTATTGCATCCCTCTAGCTGTCAAGTCAAGAGCTCCTGTGTCACACAAGGAAAAGCAATCTTTTACCTCCTTTGCCATGCTCATGGCAGCAGCAATGCAGATGCCAGCAGCTGATGCCCACAAGGACAGCCAGCCTGGACTTATTTTCATTACATATCTTTGTCCTGATGTGCTTCTAGAAGCTGGGACATTTCACCATCTCAGCAGAAGAAGGCAGGGGAGTTACAAGGTGAGGGCACACTCTCCCCTGTTTATCTGGCACTCAAAGAGAAAGAGAAAATGAAAACCAGATGTGTTTCCCTGCCCATGGCAAACACCAGCCTTTCCATCCTTACAGTCCTTCCTGACATCAGCACTAATTGAAACAACATCCCACTCACCTTTGCCATGTCTGGCAGAGGTTGCAGCTCTGCCTATTGCATCCCTCTAGCTTTCAAGTCAAGAGCTCCTGTGTCACACAAAGAAAAGCAATCTGTTACCTGCTGTGCCATGCTCATGTCAGCAGCAATGCAGATGCCAGCAGCTGATGCCCACAAGGACTGCCAGCCTGGACTTATTTTCATTACATACCTTTGTCCTGATGTCCTTCCAGGAGCTGGGACATTTCTCCCTCTCAGCAGCAGAGGGCAGGAGAGTTCCAAGGTGAGGGTACACTCTCCCCTGTTTATCTGGCACTCAAAGAGAAAGAGAAAATGAAAACCAGATGTGTTTCCCTGCCCATGGCAAACACCAGCCTTTCCATCCTTACAGTCCTTCCTGACATCAGCACTAATTGAAACAACATCCCACTCACCTTTGCCATGTCTGGCAGAGGTTGCAGCTCTATCTATTGCATCCCTCTAGCTGTCAACTCAAGAGCTCCTGTGTCACACAAGGAAAAGCAATCTTTTACCTCCTTTGCCATGCTCATGGCAGCAGCAATGCAGATGCCAGCAGCTGATGCCCACAACGACTGCCAGCCTGGACTTATTTTCATTACATATCTTTGTCCTGATGTGCTTCTAGAAGCTGGGACATTTCACCATCTCAGCAGAAGAAGGCAGGGGAGTTACAAGGTGAGGGCACACTCTCCCCTGTTTATCTGGCACTCAAAGAGAAAGAGAAAATGAAAACCAGATGTGTTTCCCTGCCCATGGCAAACACCAGCCTTTCCATCCTTACAGTCCTTCCTGACATCAGCACTAATTGAAACAACATCCCACTCACCTTTGCCATAACTGGCAGAGGTTGCAGCTCTGTCTATTGCATCCCTCTAGCTTTCAAGTCAAGAGCTCCTGTGTCACACCAGGAAAAGCAATCTGTTACCTGCTGTGCCATGCTCATGTCAGCAGCAATGCAGATGCCAGCAGCTGATGCCCACAAGGACTGCCAGCCTGGACTTATTTTCATTACATACCTTTGTCCTGATGTCCTTCCAGAAGCTGGGACATTTCTCCCTCTCAGCAGCAGAGGGCAGGAGAGTTGCAAGGTGAGGGCACACTCTCCCCTGTTTATCTGGCACTCAAAGAGAAAGAGAAAATGAAAACCAGATGTGTTTCCCTGCCCATGGCAAACACCAGCCTTTCCATCCTTACAGTCCTTCCTGACATCAGCACTAATTGAAACAACATCCCACTCACCTTTGCCATGTCTGGCAGAGGTTGCAGCTCTGTCTATTGCATCCCTCTCGCTTTGAACTGAAAAGCTCCTGTGTCACACAAGGAAAAGCAATCTTTTACCTGCTTTGCCATGCTCATGGCAGCAGCAATGCAGATGCCAGCAGCTGATGCCCACAACGACTGCCAGCCTGGACTTATTTTCATTACATATCTTTGTCCTGATGTCCTTCTAGAAGCTGGGACATTTCTCCCTCTCAGCAGAAGACGGCAGGGGAGTTGCAAGGTGAGGGCACACTCTCCCCTGTTTATCTGGCACTCAAAGAGAAAGAGAAAATGAAAACCAGATGTGTTTTTCTGCCCATGGCAAACACCAGCCTTTCCATCCTTACAGTCCTTCCTGACATCAGCACTAATTGAAACAACATCCCACTCACCTTTGCCATGTCTGGCAGAGGTTGCAGCTCTATCTATTGCATCCCTCTAGCTGTCAAGTCAAGAGCTCCTGTGTCACACAAGGAAAAGCAATCTTTTACCTCCTTTGCCATGCTCATGGCAGCAGCAATGCAGATGCCAGCAGCTGATGCCCACAAGGACAGCCAGCCTGGACTTATTTTCATTACATATCTTTGTCCTGATGTGCTTCTAGAAGCTGGGACATTTCACCATCTCAGCAGAAGAAGGCAGGGGAGTTACAAGGTGAGGGCACACTCTCCCCTGTTTATCTGGCACTCAAAGAGAAAGAGAAAATGAAAACCAGATGTGTTTCCCTGCCCATGGCAAACACCAGCCTTTCCATCCTTACAGTCCTTCCTGACATCAGCACTAATTGAAACAACATCCCACTCACCTTTGCCATGTCTGGCAGAGGTTGCAGCTCTGTCTATTGCATCCCTCTAGCTTTCAAGTCAAGAGCTCCTGTGTCACACAAGGAAAAGCAACCTTTTACCTGCTTTGCCATGCTCATGGCAGCAGCAATGCAGATGCCAGCAGCTGATGCCCACAACGACTGCCAGCCTGGACTTATTTTCATTACATATCTTTGTCCTGATGTCCTTCTAGAAGCTGGGACATTTCTCCCTCTCAGCAGAAGACGGCAGGGGAGTTACAAGGTGAGGGCACACTCTCCCCTGTTTATCTGGCACTCAAAGAGAAAGAGAAAATGAAAACCAGATGTGTTTTTCTGCCCATGGCAAACACCAGCCTTTCCATCCTTACAGTCCTTCCTGACATCAGCACTAATTGAAACAACATCCCACTCACCTTTGCCATGTCTGGCAGAGGTTGCAGCTCTATCTATTGCATCCCTCTAGCTGTCAAGTCAAGAGCTCCTGTGTCACACAAGGAAAAGCAATCTTTTACCTCCTTTGCCATGCTCATGGCAACAGCAATGCAGATGCCAGCAGCTGATGCCCACAACGACTGCCAGCCTGGACTTATTTTCATTACATATCTTTGTCCTGATGTGCTTCCAGAAGCTGGGACATTTCACCATCTCAGCAGAAGAAGGCAGGGGAGTTGCAAGGTGAGGGCACACTCTCCCCTGTTTATCTGGCACTCAAAGAGAAAGAGAAAATGAAAACCAGATGTGTTTCCCTGCCCATGGCAAACACCAGCCTTTCCATCCTTACAGTCCTTCCTGACATCAGCACTAATTGAAACAACATCCCACTCACCTTTGCCATAACTGGCAGAGGTTGCAGCTCTGTCTATTGCATCCCTCTAGCTTTCAAGTCAAGAGCTCCTGTGTCACACCAGGAAAAGCAATCTTTTACCTGCTGTGCCATGCTCATGTCAGCAGCAATGCAGATGCCAGCAGCTGATGCCCACAAGGACTGCCAGCCTGGACTTATTTTCATTACATACCTTTGTCCTGATGTCCTTCCAGAAGCTGGGACATTTCTCCCTCTCAGCAGCAGAGGGCAGGAGAGTTGCAAGGTGAGGGCACACTCTCCCCTGTTTATCTGGCACTCAAAGAGAAAGAGAAAATGAAAACCAGATGTGTTTCCCTGCCCATGGCAAACACCAGCCTTTCCATCCTTACAGTCCTTCCTGACATCAGCACTAATTGAAACAACATCCCACTCACCTTTGCCATGTCTGGCAGAGGTTGCAGCTCTGTCTATTGCATCCCTCTAGCTTTCAAGTCAAGAGCTCCTGTGTCACACCAGGAAAAGCAATCTGTTACCTGCTGTGCCATGCTCATGTCAGCAGCAATGCAGATGCCAGCAGCTGATGCCCACAAGGACTGCCAGCCTGGACTTATTTTCATTACATATCTTTGTCCTTAATTCCGTCTAGAAGGTTGAACACTTCTCCATCTCTTCTGCAATGTTCAAAAAAGGTCCAAGTTTAGGGCACACTCTCCTCATGGCCTCTTGCACTCAAAGGCAAAGAGAAGATGAAAACCAGAAGTGTTTCTTTGCCCATGGCTGACACTAGCCTTTCCATCCTGACAGTCCTTCCTACTATCATCTGGAATTGAAACAACATCCCCCACATCTCTTTTTTGAACTTATTCATGCATGAATAATAATAATGTGAATTTTTCTGTAAATCTTTTTTCTGCATCGAAATGATGTGATAACCGAAGCTTTTTTCTCTAAAACAACGCAGGAAATTTGCATTGCTTATCTATGTACGCAAAATATTTTTGCCATTCATCTCAAATATCAATACATATGGCAAAATAAGATAGAAAAATTATTTACAGACATTTTTGGACATGGATTACTTCTGGTCAAGTTGGAAAGAATCCCTAAGCTGCAATCATGAAATTCTTTTATCAGTTGCTCTGATTTAGCCAGTGTTACTAAAAGGGAAATAAGACACAGGCTTTTTGATAGCAGCTGCCAATTTAACAACGATAATAACTTTTATTACTCTTGGCTAAGATCAAAGTCCCGCATTTCAGGATTATCTCCAGCTCATCAAGTATAATTAACAGTTTTGGATAGCCACATTATTCTATAGCAATATTGTCTTCCTGCAAGGAATTTCATTGTTTTGACACGTGCCACAGGTTGTTAATAGATTGCCTGATTACCATTTATTTTTTTTATTGGCTTATGATGACTACAGATAATTATACAGCAGCACCATAAAAACTTTAAGTCCTATCCCATGTATCTGCATTCATACGAAAATAATATTGGAAAGCATTGGTGAAACTAAGATTACAAAATAAAGCAGAGGACAATTTCAGTGAAAGCCTGCAGGTTTCACAGCTCTGCCCATTTCAAACCCCTGAAGACATCCACGGGTTTCCTGCTGTGGGACACAGGCACTCACCTGCAGCTCAGCACTGCCTGCTCATGCCTGCGCACACCTTCAGGCTGGAACCAAGGAAATCCTCAGCAAAGACATCAGTACACTTTTGTTAGGATGACTTTCATAAAGAAGCATCAAATATTTCTTCACGAGAAATACTGCAAGTCCCTTTGACACTAGCCCTTATTTTAAATGTTTAGATTTGTGCTTCATTCAGGCGTGCTGTCACTCACAAAAAGATTTTTATTCTTTTGTTTTTCATTCTGAGTGATTTCTGCCTTGTTCACTGACTGTAGGCACAGCAATACTCCTGCACCTTCAGGGAAACAGCAAATCCATCTCTTTCACACCCTACTTCTATCAGCTCATTCACCTTACAAGGTATTTATTGCAAGCAGCTCTTCCAAAAATGGAGACTAACAGAACCTGCAACCCAGGACACCTCAGTAAGCCAGTACTTTTCATCTCCTGAAGGTGTAGGTAGACACAGAGCTGGAACATCTTTTCCAGAGCTGTGTGATGCTATCTCATCTATGTTCCTTTACTGTTGACTCAGTGTCACTTCTTATCTAACCTGGTTGCATCCCAGGATTTCTGGTGCCAAAAATAAACTGACAGCTTTCATCACTAGTTAAAAGGAAACTGCAATAGGAAAAGCAATTTTTCTGATTTCTCTGTTGATCAAACATGCTTCCTGCAAGCCTGATGCGGTAGAAACAATATCAGCTTTAGAATGACAGTCATTAGAGCAGAATCCTTTCACTGATGAAATCCCACAGTCCTGATTCATACAACACTGACACTGGAGGACACAGTAGTTTAGATGAGAGCGCATTAAAAATGACTAAGTTAAGGTCTCAGCAAAGAGTGACAAGTATGAAAAAAAGAGGTTGCAGAAACTGCTTCAGTTTGGCACTCTGGCATAAAGTATGACAACACACAACCTGCCTGTGCAGTTCCAGAAGCAGAAGAAAGCCGTCAACCAAGACTTGTTCTCATCTGCTCTGAAAGTCCACTGGGACAAGGCCACTTTTCTCTGACGTGCTTCCAGAAGTATCACTTCTGAGCACTGTGCCAGGGAGTTACAAGATACTGTTTGTGTGTACAGAGGAGAAAAAGACGTCTGTCTGGAAACAGACTTGGTGAAGGAGAAGCAGCATTTCCAGAGTACTTCAGAAAGAACTGAGCACTGCCCCAAGAGCTTCAGAGCGGCAGGCTGTCACAGTGTGCCAACCAGCTCAGCTGTGAGTTGGCACTGAAGCTGCACCACAGGGAGAACAAAGCCCCCTGTGCACCCTTGGAGAGCCAAGGGTTGGAGATTCATGAACCTTGAGCTCCTTTCCAACCCGGGCCATGCTGTGATTCTGGGATTCTCACCTTTGCCTCATCTGGCAGAGGGAGGCAGCTCTTTCTCTTGTCTCCCTATGGCTGTCAGGTCACCAGGGCCAGTGTCACACAGGGAACTGCAAACACTGTGTGTGCTGTGCCCTGCCCATGGCAGCACAGAGGCAGCTGCCAGCAGCTGATGCCCACAAGGACAGCCAGCCTGGACTTCCTTTGATTCCTTCCCTTTGGATCAGCGTCCTTCAGGAAGGCGGAACATCTCTCCAGCTGAGCAGCAGAGGACAGCAGGGCTTCGTTGTCTGGGCATGTTCTCTTCTGGCCCTCTGGCCCTCACAGACACAGGAGGAGGACACAGAGGCTGCTGTAACACAGCCAGCCCTGCCTCTCAGGTCAGCTCTCAGGCCATCCTCTCTCCCCTCAGCAGCAGCTCACTGTTCTGCACTCCTCTGGCCTGGGCTGGCAGAGGTGTGCAGCAGTTCTGCTGATCTCCCAGTGCTGGCCATGTCTGCAGTGCCTGTGTGAAAGACACAGGAAGCTGCCAGCATTGCACTGCTCTGCTGTGCCCCTGCCATCACCGAGTTTGCTGTCAGCAGCTGCTGCTACACGTCCATTCAGGCACAGGCCTTTCCTTCCTGGCCCTCTTTCCCCCCCTCTCTCCTCTGCTCTCTCTCGTGCTCCCCTTTGGCCTGGGCTGGCTGAGCAGTGCAGGCCTTGTTGTTGCTCCCTGGGCCAACTACGTCACGGTTCCCCGTGACTCTGCCAGCTGCTCTGACACAGCGACTGCGTCCTCAGTGTGGATTCCAGAATGCGACAGACGTCCAGAGAAGACTTCCAGGGCTGATTGGAACATGCTGCCATCAAGAACTGCCATGGCTCAGGCCCCCTGGGAATCTGCTCACAGCGAAAGCTGCTGTCACTCTGTGTGGGCACAGCCTTGTCTGTGTAGGCCTGCTCACACTGCAGCCCCTGTCTGCACCAGAACCGTGCCGATCCACCTTCTCTTGGCCTCCTTGCCTGCATGGAAAAGGGCAGCTTGGGCTGAAGTCCCTCAACTTGCAGATGGCCGAGTGAAGTCTCTGAGCCCTGGTGACCCACGCAGCTCTTCAGCCTGCTGACCTGCTCTGCTGGGGCTGTCTTAAAAGGCAGAGGGCACGTTATCCTAATGTCCCCACATCCATCCCTCTTAGCATACTGTAGGCCAGTTCCTAAAAGGACACCTGCACAATCTCTCTGAATGTTAATCACCATGTAGTTAGTTTTCAGTGGTGATTAGCTGTGTGTTTAGTCAGAGGTGCAATGGTTCTAATGGTGAGAGAAAGACATTCCCAGTTGTCATCAGGTGGAACACACTTCAGACTGGAATCCTCAAGCAGACTGCAGTCAAGCTTTCTTAATTACTCGTTGTTGTTATCAATTCAGACGCATCTCTGAATTCCTGCTTGAATGAACATTCTGTAATAATCTGCTGAGACAGTGCAAGGCTTGACAATGAGACTATAGTTTATGAAAGCAGCACTTTTTACTTCCTTTACAAGTTCTTATCTGAATGCTAAATACATCATCAATTCACTTCTGACTGGGTTGAACGTTTTAAATATTTGGTAAATATAAGGTTCTATTTCTGACATTTAATATGAAAATATTAAAATTCCTTGTAAGTACTTTTTTGTTAGAATGCCAGATGCTAAAGGGATGAAGTGGCACAAGAAAGCAAAATGTCTCTGCTGATGGCAGGAAGGACTGTAAGGATGGAAAGGCTGGTGTTTGCCGTGGGCAGGGAAACACATCTGGTTTTCCTGTTCTCTTTGTCTTTGAGTGCCAGAGGCCAGGATGATTCCTGTTTCCATGGACTATCATCAAATTGTCTTTCACTTTGGCGATCACTCATTCATCTGGACCCTGAGGATCCACATGACAGTTTGCCAATAGTTCAAACTAGACAAACACAGACTGAAGAATCTCTCAGTTTTCAGCAGGTCCTTATCAGGTGTCACTTTGGTCCTCTCCTCCAGGCTGCATGATATCTCTGGCATATTACTAGAGAGGAAAAACCCAAGTAAGTTGTGGATGCCCCACTCCTGTATGCATTCAAGGCCAGGCTGGATTTGGCTCTGGGCAACCTGGTGAATGGTTGGCTGCCCTGCACAGAGCAGGGGGTTGAAACTAGATGATCACTGTGGTCCTTTTCAACCCAGGCCATTCTTTGATTCTATGATTTAATCAGAATGTAACTGCTGTAGTATCTCCTCATAGGATGCCAAAAATTAGTCAAGTCCTGCAGTACTCCAGAATAAACACTGCAAATACACTGCAGTTCATTTAATCCAGCCAATTATTCAGTGCACTCTTTTTCTAGCCAGGCTACTTGGTCCTCTACAGCTTCTGGTCTTCTGAAAACCATCAGTGTTTTGTTATTCATTTGGAAGCTCAGTGTTACGTCCTGTGATCTCTCTAGATTTCTCCATGAGAATATGTAGAAATCTGTAAAGCTCTGATGTCCCTCAGTTCACTACACAAAATTTAAGGGCAGTGCCAAATTCCGTATATCTAGTTCATCCTGCAGAATGATGCCATTTTTTTATCTCAGTGAAAAGTAGAGCAGTCAAAGCAGGACTGGATTTTTGTTCCAGCGCAGACCAAATTTCCTGCCTACCTTCAAGAAAAGCTCATCGTGTGTAGCTACAGTTACGTACAGATGCAGCTCCTCTGTTAAAATGTACAGAGAGAATGTTCTCTAACCTTGACGTGAGATATTTACTGATCTTGTATCATGAGTGACCTTGTGATTCTTCACGCCTGACAATTTTTAAATAATGAGAAATAAAAACACATATTTTTCAAAACAGGTATAGAGATTGACTTACAAAAAAATGTTTATCTTGAATCAATCATACACTCAGCATTGCAATAAAAAAAAAGAAAAAAGAAAAGAAAAGAAAAAAAAAAGAAAGAAGAAAAGCCACATTCTTACAGTGGCATTTTACAGTATTGTAATTCTGTTGTGTGAAATCAAGGTTCTCTCATCGTGAAATAATGACCATGTTCTCTTTTCATATCTAAACATACAAATGCTAAAGGCAGCAGTGCTGTTCAAGAATACATTACCAGCTCAAACACTGCTTTGGCTATAAAACTGAAGGTAGTAAGGAATTTTATCAAGGAATCACAGAATTGCCAGGGTTGGAAGGGACCTCAAGGGTCATGAATCTCCAACCCCCCTGCCACACGCAGGGCCACCAACCATCCCACCTAAAGCTAGACCAGACTGCCCAGGGCCCCATCCAATCTGGCCTTGAACACCTCCAGGGACGGGGCATCCACAACCTCCCTGGGCAGCTGTTCCAGTAACTCACCACTCTCTCCGTAAAGAATTTCCCCCTGACGTCCAACCTAAATCTCCCTTCCCTCAGCTTAAAACCATTTCCCCTTGTCCTGCTGTCACTCACCCTTTCAAAGAGTTGATTTCCCTCCTGTTTGTAGGTTCCCTTTAGGTACTGAAAGGCTGCCATGAGGTCACCCCGCAGCCTTCTTTTCTCCAGGCTGAACAAGCCCATCTCTTTCAGTCTGTCCTCATAGGGGAGGTGCTCCAGTCCCCTGATCATCTTTGTGGCCCTCCTCTGGACCCTCTCCAACAGCTCCCTGTCTTTCTTGTACTGGGGGCTCCAGACCTGGACGCAGTATTCCAGATGGGGCCTCACAAGAGCAGAGTAGAGGGGAACAATCACCTCTCTGTCCCTTCTGGCCACCCCTCTGCTGATGGAGCCCAGGATCCCATTTGCCTTCCGAGCCGCAAGGGCACACTGCTGGCTCATGTTAAGTTTTTCATCTACCAAGACCCCCAGGTCCTTCTCCACAGGGCTGCTCTCAAGGACCTCTCCTTCCAGTCTGTAGGGATGCTTGGGATTCCTCCGGCCCAAGTGCAAAACTCTGCACTTTGCCGTGTTGAACCTCATCAGGTTCACCTGGGCCCACCTTTCCAGCCTCTCGAGGTCCCTCTGAATGGCATCCCGTCCTTCAACCGTGTCAACCACACCACTCAGCTTGGTGTTGTCAGCAAATTGCTGAGGGTGCACTCGATTCCGTCATCGATGCCATTGATAAAGATGTTACAGAGCACCGGTCCCAAGACAGACCCCTGGGGGACGCCGCTCGTTACCAGCCTCCACCTGGACATGGAGCCATTGATGGCCACCCTCTGTCTGCGGCCTTTCAACCAGTTTCTTATCCATTGAGTGGTCCACCCATCAAATCCACATCCCTCCATTTTGGAGAGAAGGATGTGGTGGGGGACCATGTCAAAGGCCTTGCTCAAGTCCAGGTAAAATAATTTGTATCAGTAATTAAAAGTACTTGCTTACTGCTTACAAAGAAGTACATAACTTACAAAGTACATTCGCCAGATGAAAAACAAGGCATCAATACATCTGCATTACTAGAAGCAAATATATTGCACTGACACTTGTAAACCATTTTACCTGTCTCACAGTGATTTTCCAATAAGAAAACAAAGGAAGAAGAAGTATAAAGGCTCCTTGTGCTGCTGGTATGTAAATCACCCAAGCAATCACAACTGCAGATGAGAATGGTGAAAGCTCACTGCTGATGTACCGAAATCTTCATGTGCTATATCAAACCTGCAAGGAATGCAATGGACAAATGACAAGCTCACGTCTCTCTTCTGACAAGGTTTTGGCTGCAGTGACAGCCTTCTTTCTGAGTCAAATCTTACCATCCTCCCAGCAACAAGCTCTACCTGCTGAATGGCATATTGCTGGGAGCATCCTTCCACAATCCAGTGATGGTCGGAACAGAACTGTGAGCTTGATTTCTTGGAAAATCAGGCTGTGTCTGAATGTATTCCAGCACAGAGCAGGAGAAGAGACGGTACTGAGCAGCATGGCAGCAGGTAAACAAGGCATCGTGTGCACTTTAGAAAGTAGAGCTTTCCTGTGACGGACAAGGGAGCAAGATGGGGGAAGATGGAGAGAATCAAAGACTGCGGCCCTTGGTGGGAAGGGAAAAGCTAACTTCAGTGTGGGACACAAGCAATAAGGACAGGATTTGGAGAGTTTTCTGTTTCTATTGAGGTGTTCAGCACCTCACCACTCTTAGAATTTTTCTCCTAGTATCGGATCTGACTGTGTGGGTTCCAAATGCCCCAGGCAGAGGAAGAACTCAGTTTGGATTCCTCTCACATGTAGTAGAAGAGGGCAAAGGAAAGGCAATCTGCAGACACCATCTCCTCCAGCAATTTGTAAACCTAGCAGATCTGCCCCATGCTTTATTTATGAGTGAGTGAAACAGAACATTTGGCCTTGTGTCAGCTGGAGGAGCTGACTGCTGCACTCAATGGAAGATTTCAGTTTTTCCTTTCAGCCACAGAGATAAGCAATCATGTTTTAATTTCAGTCTGAGTCAGGACACACTGCATAGCAGAGTACTTGTATTTGTACTGTATTAATTGTGACTTTCAGAGTTACAGTTAAACAGTCTGGACCCTGATGACTTCAGCTGTTGAAAATAATGCAGCCTAGTCACCTCCTGGGACTGTGTGACAGCAGTGGAAATGTGAAATTGCTGCCTTCCCTTTTCTTTTTCATGGTTTAGACTCTAAGGTTAGTGTTGCTAGCTAGGTTTGTCATGTTTCTAATGCTATTAGAAATGTAGCAGCAGAGCTCCAGACAGACACCAAAAGAAGTGAAGCTTCTATCTTCATGTGGGCTGGACTCTTAACTGTACGCTTTTCAATAAAGGAGATTATTTTGTATGCCAGCATTTTCTACAATAGAGATTAGTGTGTGTAATACTTTCCACGTATCATCTTTCCTCCTTTCTCACATGAGTTGCTCCCCTAAACAGGAAAGTTTGATAAGGGCAAACTAAGAGTTACCTGAAAGCTGCAATAACTGATAAGAACACATCAGCAGAACCAAAGCGTGATTTCTCTTCTAGAGGTTTTATTAGAAATGCAAGTATTCTGCTGTTCAGATAGAAATTCCTTAATGAATCTCTGCTGTCAAATCATATTAGTACAAAAACTGAGATGGTAATGTCTCAGATTTTTTTTCCTTTAAAAAGCCAAACGGTTGAGCTCAATACAAATACCTGTAAGTGACAGAGATTTAATATTTAAGCCAGCATTTAGTGAAGAAATGCTTAAGCAATTCAAATTCCATTATTTTAAAGTTATTCTCTCTACTCCTAACTAGCCTATTGAAATTGGTACAATAAGATTTGCAGTACTTTCAAGAGGTGTGTTTTCTTTATTTTCCTATGTATTTATCACTTTATTTTCACTTCAATAAAACCAGCTGAATGCACAGTTTGAAATTCTATTGATGTATTTTGAAGCCTTCCTGGAGTGACGACATCAGTGGGCATTGGGCAACTGCTGTCATCTCCCTGTACTTGTGGAAGGCTTTTGACATGTTCCCACATTGCGTCCTTCTCTCTGAGTTGGAGAGAGATGGATTTGAAGGCTGAATCATTCTGTGGGTAAATAATTGGTCTGATGGTCACAGCCAGAGGTTGTTATCACCGCTTCTGAGTCCGGGTGGAGGCCAGTCGTGAGTGGTGTCCCCTAAGGGTCCATCCTGGGACTGGTGCTCTTCAGCATTTTCATCAATGTCACAGGCAGTGGAAACAACACACGGAGGGTGGTGAGGCACTGGAACAGGTTGCCCAAGGAGGCTGTGGATGCCCCATCCCTGAAGGCATCCAAGGCCAGGCTGGATGTGGCTCTGGGCAGCCTGGTCTGCTGGTTGTGACTGCACACAGCAGGGGGATTAAAACTACGTGATCATGGTGTCCTTTTCAACCCAGGCCATTCCATGATTCTATGATTCCATGACACAAGTGTACCCTCAGCAAATTTGCTGATGATACCCAGTGAGGTGGTACAGCTGGCAGAGTAGAAGGGAGGGATGCGATCCAGAGGGACCTCCCGGCATGGAGTCCCCAGTCACTGAGACAGTGCCGGGCAGCGGTGCCCAGCAGCTGCTCCCTGGCAGGGGCTCTCCCTCAGCTGAGGTCATTCCCTGCTTGGAATTCCACATGGAACCGGAACCCCGGAGCCGAGTGCATCACAGAACATGCTGCGTTTGGGGGCCTGCAGGGCTGCCCTGCGTGCTGCCTGGTCCCCAGCCATTCCCTGTGAGGTGACACTGCGCTGTGATGTCACAGTGGTACCTCGTGCGCCCTCGTGGCAGCGGTGGGAGCGGTGGCTCAGTCCGCTTGTGGGACCCGCAGGAAGCGGAACCAGAGAGAGCGTTGCGTCTACCTGGAGATTTCCTGCTGTCATGGAGCGGCTGAGAGCCCTTCGAGGTGAGTCCCTCCACCTCTCCGCACGCCGTGACGCCGCCCGAGCGCACGTGTGCCTCCAGAGTCAGTTCAGGCCGCGCCGGCAGCACCGTCCTCGCTCTGCTGAGCGCAGCTGCCCGCCGTGGTTTCCCCGGCACCCCAGCAAGGGGAAAGCTCCCTCCCCCGTCCCCGCCAACCGTGGGGCTGGAGGAGCGTTCCTCCCAGAGCCGGCCGGATGCTCGGCCCTGGCTCCGAGCGACACCGGCGGCAGCTGCTCCGCTCTTTGCTTCCAGGTCTCTTTGCCTGTGTGGGCTGCGTGCCCAGACGTACGCGTCGCAGGGAGAGAAGCAGGGTGCCGAGCCCTGTCCCTGTCTCCGCTGTGACTGTGCTGCAACAGCGCCTGCAAGACCGGGAGGTGAGCTGGGGACGTCCGGCCGTGAATCCTTGCCGTGGCGCAGTGCCATGGTCCTGTGGGTGCCGGGCCGCGGCACCACACCGGCACGGTGATGGGTGGCAGTGGGCGGCTCCCCGAGAGCAAGGGCAAAGCAAAGCATGACTGGTCCCTGTCCCCAGGGTGATCGAGCACAGGTGTACCGCGAGCTGGAGGGCGCCCTGTGGGAAGACGACAGCCGCCCGCCGTGCGGAGTGGTGAACCGGCTGCTGGCAGAGGTGTCCCGGGACCTGACGGCAGCCCAGGTGAGGGGTTACAGCCAAAGGCAAAGGGAGCCGCTGCCCGTGCTGGTGTTGTGCTGGTGGACGGCGGTGGCTCAGCCCTTCCCAGGGTCTCAGGCAGTCTCCTGGACGGTGTGTCACCAGTGACTCCTTTTCAGGGTGTCAGGGACAACGTGAGGATGGCTGCCAGCAACGTCCTGGTGGCTCTGGCCCGGATGCATTTCAGCTTGGTGATGGCTGAGCTCCAGGGCCATCTGAAGGCCATCGGGGAGGTATCCAAGGATTTCGTGCTCATCACCCTCAGCAAACTGTTCAGCATCTACGGTAGAGTGCTCTCAGCCACCTTACACCTATGACAACTGGGGAAAGGGGTCTTTCCTCTCTGGGGGATGCAGGGCTTCGCCCCCTCCTCTGTTGCTGCCAGGGCTCTGACTGTGGACCTCTCCTTCTCCTCTGCAGCTCCACAGTGCATCCCCTTCACGTGGCTGATGCTGGCTGGCCTGCGCAGTGTGGTGGGCCAGGTGAGGAGCGGCCGGACCCTGCGCCTCGCTTGTGCTGGTGAGTGCTGGCTCCAGAGCAGGGGGCCTCGGGACAGCCCTTGCACCTCGCCCTGCTGCAGGCTCTCACAGGCTCCCTTTTCTCTCACTCTGTTTTAGAAAAAATATATATATATATTATTCATTATTTTTGTTTGTTTGTTTGTTTTCAGTTTTGAAACAGTGGCTGGATGGAGTGAAGTCTAACTTGTCCTCTGGATCCCAATGCCCCTGGCCTGCCATGGAGAAAGAGCGGATCTATGAGAACCTTCAGGAGCTGCTCTTCTCTGTGCTGAGGAACTGGCAGGACTGCCAGGAGGAGGAGGTGAGCCTTGCTGCGCCCCCAGCCCAGGGTGGCAGTGGGGGCACCCATGTGGCAGCTCTGTCTGTGCCCAGTGGGCTGGCAGCTGAGCAGTGATGGGAGGGAGTGGGCTGGCTCTGCAAAGGGCCCCGAAGTGGCTCTGTGGCAGGGAGCAGCTGCATGTCACAGCATGTGGCAGGAAGAGCTGGGGATGAGGGTCTGGGGAAAACCTGCCTGCCCTCCAGAGCGAGCTCATCTCCTGCTGGGCGTGGGGGTTGGGGAAGGGGAAGGGAAAGAGAAAGCCTTCTCTGTAGGAAGGGCAGACCTTCGGTCTTTGATGCCGGGCCTCTGCCATCCCTCTCCAGGACAAACAGGCCGTCCTCGGGGCCGTGGCTGCCATGCTGGATGTTCTCCTGCAAGAGGAGCTGCACCAAGAGCACGTCTGGGAGCAGCTCCTCTGGCTCGTGCACCCGTGTCAGGAGATCCAAGACACCTGCAGGGTGGCCAAGGTGAGACGCTGTGCAGGGCTCAGGGTGGACGTGGGGCCAGTGCAAGTGCCACGAGGGGTCGGGGGGTGCAGGGAGGAGGTGGGGAGCCCTTGGAGAAAGGAGGAATGGGTGCGTGAGAGCCTGAGGAGCTCTGTGCTAGCAACTGGGGGGACCACATCCAGTTGCATCTGATGGGGGAGAAGAGGGCTGCTGGGTGGGAAATGCCTGCAAATGATGCCCAAACACGGCTCGACTGAGAGCAGAGAGACTCTCAGTGCTGCTGGGAGGTGGGGGATAAACCACCTGTTCAGGAGCTTCTCCCTGCGGAGAAACAACTGGGAGGCAATTTCTCCACTCCCAAGTGGCTAGATGTGGCTTCATCCCTTTCTTCTTCTCCTGGTCTCTTGCAGAGCCTCACTGTCTTCCTTGAGGCCTTACAGGGCATTAAGTCTGTCATCCAGAAGGACAGGTTTCTGGACATCACGAGTGCCGTGTTCTACCAGGTAAGGGGAGCCTATCCTTGTGCCCACAGCAGTTTCCCTCTTGCCTAAATCTCAGGAGGACTGCAAAGGTCTGAGCCCCTGACTAATGCAGCTGAGCCTTGGCTCCTGCATGCTCATGGCTGTTCCAGAGCCGTGCCTGTCCCCCCGGGGATGCTGTGAGGCAGGCTGGGTTTTATCTGCCTGTCCTCTTCCTGAGAGTGCCAAGGGAGACGAGAGCAGCAGCACAGCGTCTTTTCCATCCTCAGTGCTGATGTGATTTTCTCATATGGACCTTGTTCCCACAGCTCTATGACAACACCAAGCAGCACAGCGAGGCTGATCGAGCGGAGCTGACCCACTGCATCCTGCTGCAGGGTAAGGAGAGGAGCTTTGGCAATGCTTGGTGGTGTCCTTGCCAAAACCCCTCTCACGAACCTCAGGAATGGGCATGAGTTTCTTGCTAACATAGCCTGGGATTTCCTCCCTGCAGCCCGGATCTGCCCAGAGGAAATGGTCCTGTTTCTGCAGTCACAGCTGGGCGAGGACTGGGAGGCTGGACGCGTGGCAGCACTGGGTCTGCTCGGTGCTCTGGCTCGCTCTGATGGTCAGTACCACAGGCTGGGACTTCCAGGGATCCCCTCTGCCATCGGGGTTGTGGCTCCGCTCATGCTTCTGTGCATCTCTTGCAGAGCCCATGATGATGGAGAAGCTGCCCCAAGTTGCTGAGGCTGTGCAGTGTCTGTGCAGCGACCTCAGGATCCGGGTGAGCTGCTTTGGGAAAGGAAAGCTCTGTCAGGGTGGTGATGCTGCTGCCAACACGGGCAGGGCTGGGGTGACTAGAGAGGTGCTGGGGCATTGACCACACGGTCGCGATGGCTCCTGTGGGAGAGCAGGCAGAGTGGAGTGGGCAGGTCCCTGTGCTGTGCTTGGAAAGTGCACAGCCTGGTGCTAAGGCCTGGCCCTCACCTCAGGAGCCAAGGCTTCTCCTCTGCTCCTGTTGTCTCTGCTCGTGCCCAAAGGGCTGCCCCGATGTGCAGGTGGCTTCCCTTTGCCTTCTGACCTGAAAAATCACACCCTCAATTGACCCCTGGCAGGTGAGGACGGCAGTTCTGCACTTCATCAAGGACCTGCTCAGTTCAAACACCCGGAGCTGCTCAGCCTGGGATGTGGTGGGGCACATCTTCACTGAGTTCAGCCGCACCGCTGGAAGAAGGGTAAGGACAGTGGGCAGCATCTTCTTTGGGAAGACCTGTGCTGCTCAGAGGGTGGCACAGAAGCACCGCTGGGGCCGCACCTGAGCCTCCTGAGAGGCTCCTGAGAACTGAGGTAACCGGGTTTCAACACCGTTGTTGTGCAGGCAGCTGGAGACCTTTCTGCCCGGGAAGCCCAGGAAGAAGGAGCTCTGCAGGAGCTGTGCATGGACATCCTGGGGTCTCTGGACGTCTCTGCGACAGGGATGTCCAAAGTAAGTCACATCTGCCCTGCTGCTGCTCCTTGCCTTCGCACCACCTGTTCCTCATCCCACCACCCCAGGTCTCTCCTCCAGCGTGCTCTGAAGCACGCAGGACTCAGGGAAATTCGCAGAGTCCTCTTCGTCTCTGAGCGGAGGCAGGAATGCTGACACGCTCAACTGCCTCGTTCCCGACAGCTCCTGTGGCCACGGCTGCTGCTGTTCGTGGTGCCAGCCCAGCACACCGGCATGCTGATCCCGGTCTCGCGCTGTGTCCGAGCCCTGGCCGAGAGAGAGGATCTGACAGGACGGCGAGTAGAGGAGCTGGATCCCCATTTCCTCAGCTCCATGTTTCAAGGTAGGAGCAGAAGCTCCGCCAGTGAGCTCTGCTGACCTGTGCTACCACCCAGAAGGGACAGCGGAGCTGCGCGTGGCTGGGCACGGAGCGTCTTGGAGTCTGACTCAGCACTTTTTTCTCCTCACAGGCCCACGACTGACTCCCCAGACACTGCTGGCGCGCCTGCTGGTGAGTAGATGCTCCAGAGCCCAGTGCCACCAGCCCCCGGGAGGAAGCAGCATGGCCACGGGCAGAGCTGTTGGCTGCTCCTTGCCCGCCAGGGCAGAGCCACGCTGCTTCCATCCTGGGGGGAAGCCGCTGCTCTTGCTGCAGAAGTGACCCTGCTTCTCCTTGCTCTCGCTCAGGTGGTGGCAGGGAGCCCTGTTGCAGGCAGCGAACTCCAGGCCGCTGCCTTGCAGCTGATGCAAAACCTCCACAGCAGGTTCCACAGAGCTGTGGGGGCCATGTGGGCCGCTGAGATCCCCCTGCTGCTGCAGTGTCTCCAAGGTAAAGTGCTGGTGGGGAGGGAGAGGCGGAGGCAGGGAAGGGCGGGAGTGAAAATGCAGGGTGGCAGAGGGGAAGCATTGCCTGCAGCCCAGTGCTTGCTCTGCTGCTGTTCCCATTCCAGGGAGACAGCGCTGAGGCCCGGGGATCTTTCCCCGCGGGGATCTGCCCCTTCCAGGACACGGATGGGCCCTTCACGTCCCCTCAGTTAGTTCTGTGTTCCTGCGGGGACAGTGTTTGTGGGGAGGGACAAGTCAGTTTGTGGAGGGGGTGCGGGTCCCAGCTTGGCAGTGTCAAGTGCCCAGGCCAAGCCAGGTTTGCAGCAGCTCTTCTTCTGTGCCTTGATCCCAAGTAAGGGTCTTTTTCTTCCTGTTGCTGTGCAGGGAAAGATGGGAGCTTCCTGGACGCTGCAGGGTGGGAGCGCCGTCTGCTGAAGGTACAGCACTGCTGGGTGCAGAGAAGTGCTTGCCTGCCCCAAGTAGCCCCGCTCCCATATGAGCCACCACGGGACAGGAACAGCCTCTCCAGTGCTGAGGCGCTGCCTCTTCCACTCTGTCCCAAGCCCAAGGGGGGTCTTAGGAGAAGGGGGGCAGGCGGCTTTAATGGAGGGAATGCTGGGGGAGCTGGGAGAGGAACTGTTCTTCCAGACACCTCTCCCCAGAGGGCTGCAGCAATTGGGAGTGAGGGAAGAGGCAAAGGGCAATGGAACATCGTCTTCTCCTGTTCTCCAACAGTTCCTCGGGGCGTCAATGGACACCATACGGGATGAGGCCTGGATCGAGGCCCTGAGCTGTGAGCTGAGCCGGTGGCTGAGCAGCTCTGCCAGCAGCTCTGCAGAAAAGGTGAGTTCCCCCCGGCTCCACCCAGCGGTGCAGCTGCAGGTGTCCAACTGGGGCTGGGGCTGCGGCTGGTGCTCTGCCCACGCGGGATGCTGATGCTGCTTCCCAGTCTGTGCCCCCAGAGGGCCTTTCCCTGCAAGCTGCCCAGGGATGGCTAAAGCTCAGCCCTGCAGCTGCTCTCAGCGACTCCCGGGGAGCGTGGCTCCTTCCACCTGGCGCTCCCCCAACAGGTTAAGCTGCTGCCACATCTCACCTTCTTCCTTCCCTTCCCCTGCAGTCTTTCCTGTACAAGGCTCTGGGCACAGTGCTGGGAGCCTGTAAGGGAGTCCTCCACGTCCAGGAGAAGCTGCTGCAGCACCTGGAGGAGGCAAACGCGGAGGACCCATGTGAGGCCCAGGTGAGCCCTGCTCTCCTCCAGCTCCTGCGAGCATCCCCGCTCCGTCCCTGGGGCAGAGGGCTTCTCCTGGCCCTGCTCTGCGCCTTTCCATCTCCTCCCTGCTGCCCTTTTCGTCAGGAGAGGATCTGTAGATTCAGGCCTGTGCCAACTGCCCCTTGTTCTTTTGTGCAGGGAATGGTCTCTCTTCTGAGCCACGCGGCTGAGAGTAACTTCCAAGCAGTCCTGGCCACGCTCACCACGTTTGCGTCCAGGCTGTGCAAAGGCCGCAACGCGAGGATTTCCAGGCGCAAGAAGGTAAAGCGTTATGGGTTTCCATCTTGGCATTCTTCTGCCTTATTTTCTGCCCTGGAGCCCAGGTGCATCGCGGGGCACTGGGGGCCGTTGAGCAAGTGTCTCAAGGCATTTCTTCCCACACAGATGGAGCTGGACAGCACAAGAGCTCAGGCCACACGCAGCGCTCTCGTGCTCGCCCACGGCAGCTTGGCACTGCGTGCCTCCAAGGAACAGCTGCTCGCCCACCTGGAGGGAGACATCGTGGGCAACATCCTGATGCTCTACAGCTGCAGCTGCCGGGTGAGAGCTCAAAGCGTGCCAGGGTGTCTGAGCGCCCAGCTGCAGCCCCTCCACAAGGGGGGATGCTGAGAGGGATCTTCCCTTTCCAAAGGTCCCCCGGGGAATGGTTTTTGCCCAGATGAAGACCCAAGCCCTTCCCTTAGCGTTGCCCCCACGTGTCCCCCTTGCAGCCCTTGTCCCATCCCGCAGTTCAAAGAATGTTCTTCTCTCTTGGGCCTCAGGACCTGCAGAACAACCTCGCACTGGTGCAGAGCATCACCGACTTCAGCTCTGCCTTCCAAGCAGTCGTGGGTGATTCTGCATGCTTTAATCCCTCCTTGAAGGGAAAGCTTCTGGAGATCCTGATGGTGAGTGCCTAGAGGCAGGGCTGCCTGCAGAGTTCTGGGCTGCGCCACGCGGCCCGCTTCCCTGGGGGCACACAGGTCTCCATCAGCCACACGTCTCCAGCTGGTGGGGACTTTGGGTGCTGGAGGCAGCTGCTGGGCAGTGGGCTAGGTGCACCAGCTGTTGAGCTGCTGCAGCCTGCAGTGCTTCCATGGGAAACATGGGAGTTGGGGCTGGTGTGTGGCAGTTGTGCCAGTCTCGGAGCTGGGTGGAACAGCTGTCATGTGCCCCCTGCCCACCTTGACATTGTCTCTCTGGGACTTGCAGGACCTGCTGAAGAAATACTACTCGGGCATTCCTGTCTCCCCAGTGCCCCTCAAGGTGGTTCTGGCCCTGGAGCAGTTGAGGTAAGGTCTCCAGTTTGGGTAGCTCCTGAACGTCTGGAGGAGGTAGGGGGCGAGGAGCCGCATCTATAGGAGTGAAGACTGGGCTGTTGTGCCCAGCGGAGCTGAGGTTCTGGGCAGGGAGAAAGGCCCTGGTGCTCCTGTCCCCTGGCAGGGAAGAGAAAGGAGAGTTGGGGTCTCCTTCCCTTCAGAGAGGGAGGTGGTTCAGTGCTGCCGGGGAGGAGGTGGGCGCTGCTGGAACTGAAGACAGTGCTCAGCAGCAGGAGCTGGGGGTATTGGCTTGGTAGCTGTCAGTTAGGAGAAAGTCAGATGCTGTCTGAACCAGTCTGGAGAGCACTGCTAAAGGCCCTTTCCGATTTTTCTTTCTTTCTTCCTCCTGTCAGCAAGCTGAAGCCCTGTTTTGAAAGCAAGGACATGCGGGAGATGTTGGTCCTGTGCTGCAAGAACATCGTGACGCACCCTTCAGCAGAGATGATGCTGAAGATCAGGAAGTCACAGCACGCAGCGCAGTACCTGCAGGTAACCTGCCGTAACTTTCCCGGCCACCTCTCGGTCAAACCCGACCTCAGCACACACAGCCTATGCTGTGGCAGCAGCCGTGAAGCTAAACCTCACTGCCCTCTTCTGCTTTCAGCTTCAGCAAACGTCCCTGAAAGCTCTGGGCCGGCTCATGGCGGTTCTGCTCCAGACAGAGCCCAGCGGCGGCTTCTTTCAGAACATAGTGCATGTGAGTATGTGTGGGGCAAGGGAGAAAGCATGGTGCCTGTCGGCAGTGGGGGCAGATCTGGGGACTGAGAGGGTGATCAGAGGGGAGCAATCTCCTGCTGACGTGCCAGCTCACTGCGAGCTCAGAAATGGGCAGAGCGATGGGCCCTGCAGGGGAAAGGCAGGAGCCAGCCCCTGGCAGGCCACAGCCGAGGAAAAGCTCCCGGGTTGGCAGGCAGGATGACTGCAGAGAGCGGGGGCAGCAGTGCCGGTGCTCAGTGAGGCTGGAGGCCACGTGGAGCCACAGGGCAGCCTTGGGGGAAAGTGCTGGGGAAGGAGGGACAGGGAGAGGGGCGGCAGGAGGGAAAGCAAAGACTCCTCAGTGAGACAGATGCTCTACCCCAGGTCCTGCAGAAATGCATGGTAGCGGAGAACGTGTGGGAGCGCAAGAGGGCCCTGCAGACCTGCTCCCAGCTTCTGGCTGTTTGCGAAGAGCTTCGAGTGAGTAAAGAGCCCCACCGCATGCCCCCTGCTCCCTCCCCAGAGCCCCTGAGCTGGAAGGCGAGCTCCGCCCAGCTGTGCATGCTGTGCCACGGCGTGAGGAAGGCACAGGCGGAGAAGCCAGGGAGAGCCGGGGCTGCCTACAGCTTTCTTCCTGCCTCTCACCCCTGCAGAGAGCAGATGCCTGCGAGCACTTTGGCTCCCTGGTGGGATTGCTGGCGCCTCTGACGTGCGACCCCATGCCCGCATCCCGCCAGTTGGCTGCCTCCTGTCTGAGCTCCCTTCTCCGAATCCAAGGTGAGCAGAGCAGGTTGCACCAGCCCTCTGCCCTCCTCCGTAGCACTGCCAGACCCCACGGGCTGGGCCCTGTTTACAGGAGGGAGAGGCACCGTGCACAGCTCTCTTCTCGTCCCCACCCTGTCCTCTGTCTCTCCCCCGTGGAGAGCGGTTCCATTTCCAGAAGCATGACTTCCCTTTTCTCCCGGGGCTCTTTCCAGCCAAAGCAGCCAACGGAGTCATGGAGCCAGGAGACATCGGGAGCCTGTCTGAGGGACTGCATGCCTGCAGCACTGTCTCTCGGCTCCAGACCACGTCCAAAATGGCCATGGTAAGTGGACCCAGAAAGGGGTGGTGGGATCTCTGTGCGGAGGCTTCTGCACGACTCTGTGCTGCTCCCAGCCTTTCACACCGTTTCCAAAATGAGCTGTCACCCTGAGACCGCTGTTCTCAGCAAGCAGCAGGAGGCTCTGAGCTATGGCTGGCCTTCAGGCACGCAGTGCAAGGGGCTGACTCCATGATGTGTGTGTGTGTGTGTGTGTGTGTGCACTTGCGTGCATGTGTGACTGTGGCTGCTGGGAGCTAGGCTTTGCATGTCAGCAGACACCATGGGTGCAGAAGCTGAGCGAAGGCTCAGCCGCCTTCCGTGTAAATAGCAGGGTACGGACAGCAGGAGCGTTGTGAATGGCCGGCAAGCCACTGAGCTAAGAATGCCCTCCAGCCTGCTTTGTGCTCTGAAGAGCTGCGCAGAGCAGTGATGGGATCTCTCCTGCTTCTCATCTCTCTGCAGATCGTGTGCAGAAACTTCCCCGTCGAACGCACCGTCGACTTCATGATGGCCACCAAGGAGACCATCCGGAAAGCCACAGGAGTGCGCGTGCGTGCTGCTGGGAAGTGGGTGACCACCTTTCTGCAGATGCACGGGAAGGACATCTGTTGGAACGTAAGAGACTTTCTTCCACGTGTCTTGGTTTGTTTCTGGCTGTTGCACCATGCCCTGTGCCGTCTGCCTCTGGTACTAAAGCAGCACAGCCTGAGCGCAGAGCCAGGGCTTGGACAGGGGGGCTGGTTTGAAATTTAGGCTTAGGCGCTGGCAGCATGTCAAGGGAGCAGGCACTGCTCCTGTGCTGAATGTCCATGGTTAGGCCCTGCAGAGTCCAGGATGCAGCAAGTCATTCCTTCTCCCCTTCTTCTTCCAGGTGCCACCCATCCTCTACATCCTGCGCAGCTGCGCGTCATCTACGCAGCAGAGCACGTTCGTGCCCTTCCTGTGCCAGGCGGTGGTCATCCTCACCCGCTGTCACACTGAGGCCATGATGAACAACTTCTCCCGGCCGCCTGGACCCACAGACAGGTACTGGCACTCCTGCCTTTGCTGTTGTTGTAGCTTGCCTCTGCCAGAGGGATCCAGGGAGGAGGCAGCTTCTCTTTTTTCCTCTCAAAGTCTGTGTGAGGTGGAAATTACTCAGTCACAACTTGAGACTCTCCATTTTCTAGTGAGACGTGGAAGAGAATAAGAGAGTTCTGCCTTCAACGGTGGAGCCAGTAGAAGAAAAAGGAAGAAAAAGAAAAGGAAACGAAAGGAAAAAGAGAAAACAAAAGGAGAGAAGAGAAAAAAGAAAAAAAGAGAAGAAGGAGAGAAGGGGAGTAGAAGGGAGAGGAGGGAAAAGGGAAAGGAGAGGGAATGAGGAGGAATGAGAGGAAAGGGGAGGGAAGAAAAAGGGAATGAAAAAGAGAAATTTAAAATGAGAAGAGGAGAGGAGAGGAGAGGAGAGGAGAGGAGAGGAGAGGAGAGGAGAGGAGAGGAGAGGAGAGGAGAGGAGAGGAGAGGAGAGGAGAGGAGAGGAGAGGAGAGGAGAGGAGAGGAGAGGAGAGGAGAGGAGAGGAGAGGAGAGGAGAGGAGAGGAAAAAGGGAAGGAAAAAGGGAAGGAAAAAGAAGGAGGGGAAAGGAGGAGAGAAGAGAAAAGAGAAGAGGAGAGGAGAGGAAAAAGGGAAAGAAAAAGGGAAGGAGGGGAAAGGAGGAGAGAAGAGAAGAGAAGAGAAGAGAAGAGAAGAGAAGAGAAGAGAAGAGAAGAGAAGAGAAGAGAAGAGAAGAGAAGAGAAGAGAAGAGAAGAGAAGAGAAGAGAAGAGAAGAGAAGAGAAGAGAAGAGAAGAGAAGAGAAGAGAAGAGAAGAGAAGAGAAGAGAAGAGAAGAGAAGAGAAGAGAAGAGAAGAGAAGAGAAGAGAAGAGAAGAGAAGAGAAGAGAAGAGAAGAGAAGAGAAGAGAAGAGAAGAGAAGAGAAGAGAAGAGAAGAGAAGAGAAGAGAAGAGAAGAGAAGAGAAGAGAAGAGAAGAGAAGAGAAGAGAAGAGAAGAGAAGAGAAGAGACGGGAGGAGAAGAGACGGGAGGAGAAGAGACGGGAGGAGAGGGGAGGAGTGGGGAGGAGTGGGGAGGAGTGGGGAGGGGAGGGGAGGAGAGGAAAGAAAATGAAAAGAGAGAAGGGGAGGAGAATGGAGAGGAGGGAAAAGGGAAAGGAGAGGGGATGAGGAGGAAACAGAGAGGGAAGGAAAAAGGGAATGAAAAAAAAAATTAAAATGAGAGGAGTAGAAGAAAAAGGGAAGGGAAAATGGAAGGAGAAAGGGAAGGAAAAGGGAAGGAAAAAGGGAAGGAGGGGAAAGGAGAAGAGAGGAGAAGAGAGGAGAAAGAAAGAGAAGAGAGGAGAAGAGAGGAGAAGAGAGGAGAAAGAAGAGAAGAGAGGAGAAAGAAGAGAGGAGAAGAGAGGAGAAGGAAGAGAAGAGAGGAGAAAGAAGAGAAGAGAAGAGAAGAGAAGAAAGAGAAGAGAAGAGAAGAGAAGAGAAGAGAAGAGAAGAGAAGAGAAGAGAAGAGAAGAGAAGAGAAGAGAAGAGAAGAGAAGAGAAGAGAAGAGAAGAGAAGAGAAGAGAAGAGAAGAGAAGAGAAGAGAAGAGAAGAGAAGAGAAGAGAAAGAGAAGAAGAAAGAGAAAATTGTATCATTTATTAAAAATAAATAAATGCGAGAATCCTGGCTGAGATGTGAAAAGGGTATTTTTTTAGCAGTCTTCCTATTTATAGCTGAAGGAACCTGGGAAGCTCATCGAGTGCAATCCCCTGCCTTAGCAGAACTCCTAGATTAGGTCACTCAGGAACGCATCCAGGCAGGCTTTGAGTAATGTCTCCAGAGAAGGAGACCCCACAGCCTCTCTGGGCAACCTGCTCCAGTGCTCCATCACCCTTACTGAAGGGTCTGAAAGTCTGAGTGGCCTTCAGAATTGAAAAACTAGTTGAGTTATGAACTGTACAAGTTTACCTCAGCAGTCTAAGTGCATGTGTCTCTCATGAAACTAGGACACATCTACACGTCTCTTTTTCCCCCTTAAATTCCTCACATCCCTAGCATCTATGACAAAATGTGTCATAATATGTTGGCAGACAGTGCTTGGTGGCAGGCTTTAATTTTAACAGTCTTTCAGACCAGAAGCTGTGTAGCTCAGCTCTAGATTCAGACACTTACATTTAGACACTCAAATGTAGTTGCTGCAGACGCCTTAAATTTGGAGGCTCCTCAGTTGTGCAGTCAGACATGAGTACCACTGAGAGAATCTGGTCCATGTTGGAGCTGTGGGTGGTTCCTCACTGAGTGGCTGACGCTCGTTCAAAGCTCAGCAATGTCTCTTGGCAACTCAGATGCCAAAGAGGTATTTATCTGCTAGCTCTGCTTATCTTGGCAGCAAATCTGGAAATATTCACACAATAATTTGCATTATTTTGGCAACAGCATGAAAGGTGAACCAACAGTAATAGAAGCCACTCTCAGCAGTGGCAGATGGGCTGCACAGCTAAGGGTGGAATTAGGCTGCAAGTTCACACATCTCTCACAACTACGCTGTGCTCCTAGTTAGATTCAGTGGGTTTACAGACTTCCAGAAGCAAAAGCAGCTGTCAGCCACGCTCAATTAGACAGGTTGGCAGATGTTTGGCCTCACTAGAACATCGTGAGGACACAGAACAAACTCAAAGGTAGCCCAGCAATAGCATTTCTCACACTGGAGAAGAGTAAGGAGGCTGTGGATGCCCATCCCTGGAGGTATTCGAGGCCAGGCTGGATGTGGCTCTGGGCAGCCTGGTTGAGTGCTTGGTGCCCTGCACACAGCAGGGGCGTTGAAACTGTGTGATCATTGTTCCTTTCAACCCAGGCTATCCTGTGATTCTATGATTCTATGATACATTTTATTCACAGACAAAGGTCGCATGTCTTAAAGCATAATAAAGCTATGTTTTAATTTATGCACTGAAAGAAACACTACAACAGCAAAAATGCACAACTTGGTTTTGATTTTGATTTCTTTTTATTTTCTTTTTTTTTTTTTCTCTCTCTCTCCTTTTTAACCTTAGAATATTATATAGGGAAGAACCACTGGTGTCCCCACACAATATGACATAACCCCACTGACACAGCAGTACTAGTTAATGTCTTTTTTTTAAGGCTGCCAAATATGCAAACAGAAACAGGCTAGACTTCTAATGTGGCCGAATATTTCCCTTTCCAGGTAACAACTCCATTAATCACGTACCTTCATCTACCTGTCCAGCAGTTCATTGTTTTTCTGCTGAAAGAGACTTTGCAATTAAAATCGTACTGAAATGAGAGCCATAGTTTTCCAGCATGAAGACTCAGAATGCCCTCAGTGAAAAACAACCTATTTCTTTTAAAAAAGATTTCTCATTTGCACCATGGCTTATTATACATATATGTTAATTTTGTTTACCATCAACATGCAGCATAAAAAATGCACACATTTTTTATTCTAAATGAAGTTGAAACAAATTATTTTCAAAGATTTCTTAATACAATCCTTGTGAAATGTTCTGTATTTACGAATCTCTATTTTCTCACTGAAGGTGGTTCCATAGTGCTGCTCACTGGACAAGAGGAATAATTTACTGCATTATTTGGTGGCTGTTTTTCACAGCCTGATGTTAAAACAGCTGGTCTTGTCCTACTGCCTCTTCCTCCCTGAAAAGCAAACTAAACAAATCAACAAATAAATAAAAGGGAATGTACAGACAGAAACTTAATTCACACCATTAGCTTATCCAGCTATCAAACTCCGTTCAGACGAGGTGATTTTAAGAGTAGTTCCTCCCATGAACTACAACTCTGACTCTCAACAGAAATTATTTCTGTTTTCAACAATTTCAGTGCCTGTAAGTGCAGCCTTGCCTTACCTTATGGGAGAGTTCTAATGAAATCTTAGGAAAACTTGCCTCCCTCACTTTCAGGATCTCCAATCTTTAAGTCCGTGTCAGCATTCACTTTTTGCTACCGCCTATTCAGTGACAGAAAGCCAGCATGCATGTTTCAGTTTGTTTTCCAAGCTTGCCCTCTGACAACAGAATGATGAAAAGACACCACGTTTCTCCAGCCGGTTGCTGATTTGAACACAAGCTGAAGTGGTGTGAGCGGTTTCCCATGAAGTAACTTGGCAATTTAATTATCAAACGCATTAGTTGTGTTTTCTAGTTTCAATTAGTAGGGGAGAGAAAGCTGAAACTTCAAGTAAGCTTCCTGTGCTGTTAAGAAAGACCCTGGATAACGGTGCTTCTCATTAGTACAAGGTGTCACCGCCTGGGAGTTAAGTTTTTGTGTAGCAAAACCACCAGCAGAAAAGTCAGTCTGCCCTTCATATTCATTTCCTTTATTGCCACATTCCAGCATTTTTTCCTGTAAATACCACGGCCAAAGGAGTATTTAGGGCAGTTTCGGCATATGTGGGGAGATTGAAGTCATCGTTCCATCAATCAGTGTCTCTTATTCTGCCAGCATCTGACAGGTGACAAACTGGTCTTCTGTTTTTCTAGGGTAGACATCACTGAGCAATGATAAAGAGGAATCAATCCTATACAATTAAGAGGAAAAATGTATGAGATCTGCTCATTCTGGGAGTGAAGCAAGTCTTGTGGTCAGTAGATGAAAAGATGATTCAGAAACATGGAAGATATATTTTTGTATATCAGAAGTACAGTTAATGGGAAGATAAATGAGTTAAGTGACAGGTAACCATAATTTCAGTGTTAAAATATCCGTTTGGATCGTTGTTAATTTGTTTAATGTACTTAGCAGTGTATTAGCAAGATATTTTAGGGTACATATTTTAGTGTTTCTGTGGCAGATGCTTGGTTTTCATAAACCACACATATAGTTTACTTTTAAAATAAAAGCAGGGTGCCTCATCCAGAGGCTAATTATACTGCAAAGAAAACCAGCATGTTGCTCCACACAGGTTACCAAAGCCATCCTCCTTCAGCTAGATCTGGCTACTTAATAGCTTTCATTAGCTGGGAACAGTTTCCAAAGCACTCTGTTAAAGCCATTTCCAAACCATTCTGTCCTAGGGCAGGAAGAAAAATTAGCACGTGTCCAAACAAAAATCGCTACAACTTTTTTTGTTCCCAAAAGAGAGATGAAATGGACAAATTTGTATTTTCTCATTCCTGACATGAGAATACAGTACAGCTAAAGAGAACAGGTAGTCAGAGCTTCACTGACCATAAACCATTCTGTAATGAATAAGTCCTTTATTTTTTTGTTCTATCAGAGAGCAAACCCCAGAATAACAACTGTCCCACTGACTCTGTGTCAATGTGAGGATTAGAGGGAAGAGTGGAGAAAAGTGGCTTAATTGTATTTGTATGAATGAAGAAGATTAAATCATTTCATCAGTATTTGTAACACAGTTTACTTGCTTTCAGGTAACATAAGCAATCTCCATTTTAAGCAGTACCTCTTGACCTGGGGAAAGAACATCCAGCAGTTCTGGAGGCTAACATACACTATATAAGTGCTCTCACAAAAAGTACTGGTGCTGTGATGAGCTCAACCTTCCCCTCTTTCACGTCACCAGTGCTGTAGAGCAAGGGGCAAGTTCTCAGAGCAAACACGGTAAGAACAATCCATGCACTGAAAGGCACACTCATACAGTGCTATACAGTGCAAAATAGTTTTCTTACTAACAGTGATGGTGAAGATAAGAGCCAACTTACCTACAATCTACAGAACATTTCTACCAACACATCCATGTGAACCTCCCTTCTCCACTCTTTGCCCTCTCCTTTCAGACACAGGACACTCACCTGAGACGCAGTGTAGACAGGAATCTTTCAAATAAGCACAGGACATCTAACACCAATTAAGCCTCCCCAGCTTTTCTCTTGGCCTGTAACTTTCTCTCCACAAGGATACAGATCTTCTGTAGGATCCATGGCATGTCTGCAGGCTTCTGAATGTTTCAGGTGTCCCAAGGCATCTAAAATAGTTCTAGCCATTCATGCATAAGCACCTGAATTCTACTCAGCGATCTGCAAGGAGAAAATCTCAAGAGTAACATGAGCGTACTTTGTTTGCAAGAACATCATCTGCAGGTTTCTGTTCCTTCCGTTACTGTTTCCTACTTTCACACTGCCAAGAAAAAGCACAGCAACAGAAAAAGGGCACAGGAATATACATCCTTCATTTCTAAGCCCTTTGTGAACTGAATTTCCCACACTGTCTGGAGATGCCTCGGCAAACTTCTTTCTAAATCACACCCAGCTGCACAGTGCCAAAGGGCTGCCGTCCTGTAACCAAGTGCTGTCAGAATATGGAAGCATGACTTTCTACATCTACTACATGTACTTTCTTTCCATTGAGCCAGAAATGTCGTACCTTCCAAATCATGATGCTGGTAGAGACCACAGACAGTGCCAGCAGCTACCAGGAGAAGCCATGTAACAGCAACTTCAATCAAGGAGTAAGAATTACAAGAGAAAGGAAGTGCAGCTGATGGTTCCCTCATACTGTAAATAAATCTCTAGAAATGGGAACAAAACACAGCTTTTAGCAATATTAGATGTCGCACACGGAAAACTGTATTGAAATGTTTTTCAGAGTTTGCAAGGAGCAAAATCTGCAGATCGGACAACAGTTGTGCTGCAATTTTTCTTCCTGCAGATGAAGCTGCTAAAGAGAGAATTAATATATGCAAGAATTGCAGTCAGAGGTACATAAAAGTGTGAATAAATGATAGCCCAGAATCCACAAATCAGCATAATATCTTTTCAATATTGAAAAAAAAAAAAAAAAAGTAAAATATTTTTTAGACTTAAATAGACGTTTTATGTAAAATGCGTGCTTCAGTGACAACTGTAACATGCAATCTTACCTGTATCCTTCAATAAGCCAAAATGTAACAAAAGAAATGGACTATGTTTCTAGAGAACTGATTTTCTAGGTCACACCTGCACTATGTTCATCCTGAAGTATTGAATTATGAAAACATTTAGCTTTGTACTTTGAAACTCATTTGCTCAAACTATGTACTGCTATGAATGCACATAATATCAATCAAGTATCCATGAAGCAGCAGACTGTCAAGAAAGAGGTAATCACAGTGTTTTTTGCTAAACATACTCCTATGATTTCATCACAGTTTTCAAATTACGCTGGCTTTGAAATTTCGAGTATTTGCTGGTTTTGAGTCATCAGTGTCAGAGCTCTCCTTCTTTCTATTTCATGCTGCTTTGTCAACTCTATTGTATCATTATTTTCATTACATATCTTTGTCCTGATGTCCTTCTAGAAGATTGGATATTTCTCCCTCTGAGCAGCAGAGGGCAGGAGAGTTCCAAGGTGAGGGCACACTCTCCCCTGTTTATCTGGCACTCAAAGAGAAAGAGAAAATGAAAACCAGATGTGTTTCCCTGCCCATGGCAAACACCAGCCTTTCCATCCTTACAGTCCTGCTGACACCAGCACTAATTGAAACAACATCCCACTCACCTTTACCATGTCTGGCAGAGGTTGCAGCTCTTTCTATTGCATCCCTCTAGCTTTCAAGTCAAGAGCTCCTGTGTCACACAAGGAAAAGCAATCTTTTACCTGCTTTGCCATGCTCATGGCAGCAGCAATGCAGATGCCAGCAGCTGATGCCCACAAGGACAGCAAGCCTGGACTTATTTTCATTACATATCTTTGTCCTGATGTCCTTCTAGAAGCTGGGACATTTCTCCATCTCAGCAGCAGAGGGCAGGAGGTGTCCAAGTTGAGGGCACACTCTCCTCTTTTTCTGGAACACAAAGAGAAAGAGAAGATGAAAACCAGATGTGTTTCTCTGCCCATGGCAAAAACCAGCCTTTCCATCCTCACATTCCTTCCTGACATCAGCAGCAACTGAAACAAAATCCCACTCACCTTTGCCATGTCTGGCAGAGGTTGCAGCTCTTTCAATTGCATCACTCTAGCTTTCAAGTCAAGAGTTCCTGTGTCACACAAGGAAAAGCAATCTTTTACCTGCTGTGCCATGCTCATGGCAGCAGCAATGCAGATGCCAGCAGCTAATGCCCACAAGGACAGCCAGCCTGGACTTATTTTTATTACATATCTTTGTCCTGATGTCCTTCTAGAAGCTGGAACATTTCTCCATCTGAGCAGAAGAGGGCAGGAGAGTTCCAAGGTGAGGGCACACTCTCCCCTGTTTATATTGCACTCAAAGAGGAAGAGAAAATGAAAACCAGATGTGTTTCCCTGTCTATGGCAAACACCAGCCTTTCCATCCTTACAGTCCTTCCTGACATCAGCAGCAACTGAAACAACATCCCACTCACCTTTGCCATGTCTGGCAGAGGTTGCAGATCTTTCAATTGCATCACTCTAGCTTTCAAGTCAAGAGTTCCTGTGTCACACAAGGAAAAGCAATCTTTTACCTGCTTTGCCATGCTCATGGCAGCAGCAATGAAGATGCCAGCAGCTGATGCCCACAAGGACAGCCAGCCTGGACTTATTTTCATTACATATCTTTGTCCTGATGTCCTTCTACAAGCTGGAAAATTTCTCCATCTCAGCAGAAGAGGGCAGGGGAGTTACGAGGTGAGGTCACACTCTCCCCTGTTTATCTGGCACTCAAAGAAAAAGAGAATATGAAAACCAGATGTGTTTCCCTGCCCATGGAAAACACCAGCCTTTCCATCCTTACAGTCCTTCCTGACATCAGCACTAATTGAAACAACATCCCACTCACCCATGCCATGTCTGGCAGAGGTTGCAGCTCTTTCTATTGCATCCCTCTAGCTTTCAACTCAAGAGCTCCTGTGTCACACAAGGAAAAGCAATCTTTTACCTGCTTTGCCATGCTCATGGCAGCAGCAATGCAGATGCCAGCAGCTGATGCCCACAAGGACAGCCAGCCTGGACTTATTTTTATTACATATCTTTGTCCTGATGTCCTTCTAGAGGCATGGACATTTCTCCATCTGAGCAGAAGAGGGCAGGAGAGTTCCAAGGTGAGGGCACACTCTCCCCTGTTTATATTGCACTCAAAGAGGAAGAGAAAATGAAAACCAGATGTGTTTCCCAGTCCATGGCAAAAACCAGCCTTTCCATCCTTACAGTCCTTCCTGACATCAGCAGCAACTGAAACAACATCCCACTCACCTTTGCCATGTCTGGCAGAGGTTGCAGCTCTTTCTATTGCATCCCTCTGGCTTTCAACTCAAGAGCTCCTGTGTCACACAAGGAAAAGCAATCTTTTACCTGCTGTGCCATGCTCATGGCAACACCAATGCAGATGCCAGCAGCTGATGCCCACAAGGACAGCAAGCCTGGACTTATTTTCATAACATATCTTTGTCCTGATGTCCTTCTAGAAGCTGGAACATTTCTCCATCTAAGCAGAAGAGGGCAGGAGGTGTCCAAGTTGCAGGCACACTCTCCACTTTTTCTGGCACACAAAGAGAAAGAGAAGATGAAAACCTGATGTGTTTCCCTGCCCATGGCAAACACCAACCTTTCCATCCTTACAGTCCTTCCTGACATCAGCAGCAACTGAAACAAAATCCCACACACCCTTGCCATGTCTGGCAGAGGTTGCAGCTCTTTCTATTGCATCCCTCTAGCTTTCAAGTCAAGAGCTCCTGTGTCACACAAGGAAAAGCAATCTTTTACCTGCTGTGCCATGCTCATGGCAACACCAATGCAGATGCCAGCAGCTGATGCCCACAAGAACAGCCAGCCTGGACTTATTTTCATTACATATCTTTGTCCTGATGTCCTTCTAGAAGCTGGAACATTTCTCCATCTCAGCAGAAGAGGGCAGGAGGGGTCCAAGTTGAGGGCTCACTCTCCTCTTTTTCTGGCACACAAAGAGGAAGAGAAAATGAAAACAAGATGTGTTTCCCTGCCCATGGCAAACACCAGCCTTTCCATCCTTACAGTCCTTCCTGACACCAGCACTAATTGAAACAACATCCCACTCACCTTTGCCATGTCTGGCAGAGGTTGCAGCTCTTTCAATTGCATCACTCTAGCTTTCAAGTCAAGAGCTCCTGTGTCACACAAGGAAAAGCAATCTTTTACCTGCTGTGCCATGCTCATGGCAGCAGCAGTGCAGATGCCAGCAGCTGATGCCCACAAGGACAGCCAGCCTGGACTTATTTTCCATACATATCTTTGTCCTGATGTCCTTCTAGAAGCTGGGACATTTCTCCATCTCAGCAGAAGAGCGCAGGAGAGTTCCAAGGTGAGGGCACACTATCCCCTGTTTATCTGGCACTCAAAGAGGAAGAGAAAATGAAAACAAGATGTGTTTCCCTGCCCATGGCAAACACCAGCCTTTCCATCCTTACAGTCCTTCCTGACATCAGCAGCAACTGAAACAACATCCTACTTACCCTTGCCATGTCTGGCAGAGGTTGCAGCTCTTGCTATTGCATACCTCTAGCTTTCAAGTCAAGAGCTCCTGTGTCACACAAGGAAAAGCAATCTTTTACCTGCTGTGCCATGCTCATGGCAACACCAATGCAGATGCCAGCAGCTGATGCCCACAAGGACAGCCAGCCTGGACTTCTTTTCATTACATATCTTTGTCCTGATGTCCTTCTAGAAGCTGGGACATTTCTCCATCTCAGCAGCAGAGGGCAGGAGGTGTCCAAGTTGAGGGCACACTCTCCTCTTTTTCTGGAACACAAAGAGAAAGAGTAGATGAAAACCAGATGTGTTTCTCTGCCCATGGCAAAAACCAGCCTTTCCATCCTTACATTCCTTCCTGACATCAGCAGCAACTGAAACAAAATCCCTCTCATGCTTGCCATGTCTGGCAGAGGTTGCAGCTCTTTCAATTGCATCACTCTAGCTTTCAAGTCAAGAGCTCCTGTGTCACACAAGGAAAAGCAATCTTTTACCTGCTGTGCCATGCTCATGGCAGCAGCAATGCAGATGCCAGCAGCTGATGCCCACAAGGACAGCAAGCCTGGACTTATTTTCATTACATATCTTTGTCCTGATGTCCTTCTAGAAGCTGGAACATTTCTCCATCTCAGCAGAAGAGGGCAGGAGGGGTCCAAGTTGCAGGCACACTCTCCACTTTTTCTGGCACACAAAGAGAAAGAGAAGATGAAAGCCTGATGTGTTTCCCTGCCTATGGCAAACACCAACCTTTCCATCCTTACAGTCCTTCCTGACATCAGCAGCAACTGAAACAAAATCCCACACACCCTTGCCATGTCTGGCAGAGGTTGCAGCTCTTTCTATTGCATCCCTCTAGCTGTCAAGTCAAGAGCTCCTGTGTCACACAAGGAAAAGCAATCTTTTACCTGCTGTGCCATGCTCATGGCAGCAGCAATGCAGATGCCAGCAGCTGATGCCCACAAGGACAGCCAGCCTGGACTTATTTTCATTACATATCTTTGTCCTGATGTCCTTCTAGAAGCTGAGACATTTCTCCCTCTAAGCAGCAGAGGGCAGGAGGTGTCCAAGGTTAGGGCACACTCTCCTCTTTTTCTGGCACACAAAGAGAAACAGAAAATGAAAAACAGATGTGTTTCTCTGCCCATGGCAAACACCAGCCTTTCCATCCTTACAGTCCTTCCTGACATCAGCACTAATTGAAACAACATCCCACTCACCTTTGCCATGTCTCGCAGAGGTTGCAGCTCTTTCAATTGCGTCACTCTAGCTTTCAAGTCAAGAGCTCCTGTGTCACACAAGGAAAAGCAATCTTTTACCTGCTGTGCCATGCTCATGGCAGCAGCAGTGCAGATGCCAGCAGCTGATGCCCACAAGGACAGCCAGCCTGGACTTATTTTCATTACTTATCTTTGTCCTGATGTCCTTCTAGAAGCTGGAACATTTCTCCATCTCAGCAGAAGAGGGCAGGAGGGGTCCAAGTTTAGGGCACACTCTCCCCTGTTTATCTGGCACTCAAAGAGAAAGAGAATTTGAAAACCAGACGTGTTTCCCTGCCCATGGAAAACACCAGCCTTTCCATCCTTACAGTCTTTCCTGACATCAGCACTAATTGAAACATCATCCCACTCACCTTTGCCATGTCTGGCAGAGGTTGCAGCTCTTTCAATTGCATCACTCTAGCTTTCAAGTCAAGAGCTCCTGTGTCACACAAGGAAAAGCAATTTTTACCTGCTGTGCCATGCTCATGGCAACACCAATGCAGATGCCAGCAGCTGATGCCCACAAGGACAGCCAGCCTGGACTTATTTTCATTACATATCTTTGTCCTGATGTCCTTCTAGAAGGTGGAACATTTCTCCATCTCAGCAGCAGAGGGCAGGAGGGGTCCAAGTTTAGGGCACACTCTCCCCTGTTTATCTGGCACTCAAAGAGAAAGAGAATTTGAAAACCAGACGTGTTTCCCTGCCCATGGAAAACACCAGCCTTTCCATCCTTACAGTCTTTCCTGACATCAGCACTAATTGAAACATCATCCCACTCACCTTTGCCATGTCTGGCAGAGGTTGCAGCTCTTTCTATTGCATCCCTCTGGCTTTCAACTCAAGAGCTCCTGTGTCACACAAGGAAAAGCAATCTTTTACCTGCTGTGCCATGCTCATGGCAACACCAATGCAGATGCCAGCAGCTGATGCCCACAAGGACAGCCAGCCTGGACTTATTTTCATTACATATCTTTGTCCTGATGTCCTTCTAGAGGCATGGACATTTCTCCATCTGAGCAGAAGAGGGCAGGAGAGTTCCAAGGTGAGGGCACACTCTCCCCTGTTTATATGGCACTCAAAGAGGAAGAGAAAATGAAAACCAGATGTGTTTCCCTGCCCATGGCAAAAACCAGCCTTTCCATCCTTACAGTCCTTCCTGACATCAGCAGCAACTGAAACAACATCCCACTCACCTTTGCCATGTCTGGCAGAGGTTGCAGCTCTTTCAATTGCATCACTCTAGCTTTCAAGTCAAGAGCTCCTGTGTCACACAAGGAAAAGCAATCTTTTACCTGCTGTGCCATGCTCATGGCAACACCAATGCAGATGCCAGCAGCTGATGCCCACAAGGACAGCAAGCCTGGACTTATTTTCATAACATATCTTTGTCCTGATGTCCTTCTAGAAGCTGGAACATTTCTCCATCTAAGCAGAAGAGGGCAGGAGGTGTCCAAGTTGCAGGCACACTCTCCACTTTTTCTGGCACACAAAGAGAAAGAGAAGATGAAAACCTGATGTGTTTCCCTGCCCATGGCAAACACCAACCTTTCCATCCTTACAGTCCTTCCTGACATCAGCAGCAACTGAAACAAAATCCCACACACCCTTGCCATGTCTGGCAGAGGTTGCAGCTCTTTCTATTGCATCCCTCTAGCTTTCAAGTCAAGAGCTCCTGTGTCACACAAGGAAAAGCAATCTTTTACCTGCTGTGCCATGCTCATGGCAACACCAATGCAGATGCCAGCAGCTGATGCCCACAAGAACAGCCAGCCTGGACTTATTTTCATTACATATCTTTGTCCTGATGTCCTTCTAGAAGCTGGAACATTTCTCCATCTCAGCAGAAGAGGGCAGGAGGGGTCCAAGTTGAGGGCTCACTCTCCTCTTTTTCTGGCACACAAAGAGGAAGAGAAAATGAAAACAAGATGTGTTTCCCTGCCCATGGCAAACACCAGCCTTTCCATCCTTACAGTCCTTCCTGACACCAGCACTAATTGAAACAACATCCCACTCACCTTTGCCATGTCTGGCAGAGGTTGCAGCTCTTTCAATTGCATCACTCTAGCTTTCAAGTCAAGAGCTCCTGTGTCACACAAGGAAAAGCAATCTTTTACCTGCTGTGCCATGCTCATGGCAGCAGCAGTGCAGATGCCAGCAGCTGATGCCCACAAGGACAGCCAGCCTGGACTTATTTTCCATACATATCTTTGTCCTGATGTCCTTCTAGAAGCTGGGACATTTCTCCATCTCAGCAGAAGAGCGCAGGAGAGTTCCAAGGTGAGGGCACACTATCCCCTGTTTATCTGGCACTCAAAGAGGAAGAGAAAATGAAAACAAGATGTGTTTCCCTGCCCATGGCAAACACCAGCCTTTCCATCCTTACAGTCCTTCCTGACATCAGCAGCAACTGAAACAACATCCTACTTACCCTTGCCATGTCTGGCAGAGGTTGCAGCTCTTGCTATTGCATACCTCTAGCTTTCAAGTCAAGAGCTCCTGTGTCACACAAGGAAAAGCAATCTTTTACCTGCTGTGCCATGCTCATGGCAACACCAATGCAGATGCCAGCAGCTGATGCCCACAAGGACAGCCAGCCTGGACTTCTTTTCATTACATATCTTTGTCCTGATGTCCTTCTAGAAGCTGGGACATTTCTCCATCTCAGCAGCAGAGGGCAGGAGGTGTCCAAGTTGAGGGCACACTCTCCTCTTTTTCTGGAACACAAAGAGAAAGAGTAGATGAAAACCAGATGTGTTTCTCTGCCCATGGCAAAAACCAGCCTTTCCATCCTTACATTCCTTCCTGACATCAGCAGCAACTGAAACAAAATCCCTCTCATGCTTGCCATGTCTGGCAGAGGTTGCAGCTCTTTCAATTGCATCACTCTAGCTTTCAAGTCAAGAGCTCCTGTGTCACACAAGGAAAAGCAATCTTTTACCTGCTGTGCCATGCTCATGGCAGCAGCAATGCAGATGCCAGCAGCTGATGCCCACAAGGACAGCAAGCCTGGACTTATTTTCATTACATATCTTTGTCCTGATGTCCTTCTAGAAGCTGGAACATTTCTCCATCTCAGCAGAAGAGGGCAGGAGGGGTCCAAGTTGCAGGCACACTCTCCACTTTTTCTGGCACACAAAGAGAAAGAGAAGATGAAAGCCTGATGTGTTTCCCTGCCTATGGCAAACACCAACCTTTCCATCCTTACAGTCCTTCCTGACATCAGCAGCAACTGAAACAAAATCCCACACACCCTTGCCATGTCTGGCAGAGGTTGCAGCTCTTTCTATTGCATCCCTCTAGCTGTCAAGTCAAGAGCTCCTGTGTCACACAAGGAAAAGCAATCTTTTACCTGCTGTGCCATGCTCATGGCAACACCAATGCAGATGCCAGCAGCTGATGCCCACAAGGACAGCCAGCCTGGACTTATTTTCATTACATATCTTTGTCCTGATGTCCTTCTAGAAGCTGAGACATTTCTCCCTCTAAGCAGCAGAGGGCAGGAGGTGTCCAAGGTTAGGGCACACTCTCCTCTTTTTCTGGCACACAAAGAGAAACAGAAAATGAAAAACAGATGTGTTTCTCTGCCCATGGCAAACACCAGCCTTTCCATCCTTACAGTCCTTCCTGACATCAGCACTAATTGAAACAACATCCCACTCACCTTTGCCATGTCTCGCAGAGGTTGCAGCTCTTTCAATTGCGTCACTCTAGCTTTCAAGTCAAGAGCTCCTGTGTCACACAAGGAAAAGCAATCTTTTACCTGCTGTGCCATGCTCATGGCAGCAGCAGTGCAGATGCCAGCAGCTGATGCCCACAAGGACAGCCAGCCTGGACTTATTTTCATTACTTATCTTTGTCCTGATGTCCTTCTAGAAGCTGGAACATTTCTCCATCTCAGCAGAAGAGGGCAGGAGGGGTCCAAGTTTAGGGCACACTCTCCCCTGTTTATCTGGCACTCAAAGAGAAAGAGAATTTGAAAACCAGACGTGTTTCCCTGCCCATGGAAAACACCAGCCTTTCCATCCTTACAGTCTTTCCTGACATCAGCACTAATTGAAACATCATCCCACTCACCTTTGCCATGTCTGGCAGAGGTTGCAGCTCTTTCAATTGCATCACTCTAGCTTTCAAGTCAAGAGCTCCTGTGTCACACAAGGAAAAGCAATTTTTACCTGCTGTGCCATGCTCATGGCAACACCAATGCAGATGCCAGCAGCTGATGCCCACAAGGACAGCCAGCCTGGACTTATTTTCATTACATATCTTTGTCCTGATGTCCTTCTAGAAGGTGGAACATTTCTCCATCTCAGCAGCAGAGGGCAGGAGGGGTCCAAGTTTAGGGCACACTCTCCCCTGTTTATCTGGCACTCAAAGAGAAAGAGAATTTGAAAACCAGACGTGTTTCCCTGCCCATGGAAAACACCAGCCTTTCCATCCTTACAGTCTTTCCTGACATCAGCACTAATTGAAACATCATCCCACTCACCTTTGCCATGTCTGGCAGAGGTTGCAGCTCTTTCTATTGCATCCCTCTGGCTTTCAACTCAAGAGCTCCTGTGTCACACAAGGAAAAGCAATCTTTTACCTGCTGTGCCATGCTCATGGCAACACCAATGCAGATGCCAGCAGCTGATGCCCACAAGGACAGCCAGCCTGGACTTATTTTCATTACATATCTTTGTCCTGATGTCCTTCTAGAGGCATGGACATTTCTCCATCTGAGCAGAAGAGGGCAGGAGAGTTCCAAGGTGAGGGCACACTCTCCCCTGTTTATATGGCACTCAAAGAGGAAGAGAAAATGAAAACCAGATGTGTTTCCCTGCCCATGGCAAAAACCAGCCTTTCCATCCTTACAGTCCTTCCTGACATCAGCAGCAACTGAAACAACATCCCACTCACCTTTGCCATGTCTGGCAGAGGTTGCAGCTCTTTCAATTGCATCACTCTAGCTTTCAAGTCAAGAGCTCCTGTGTCACACAAGGAAAAGCAATCTTTTACCTGCTGTGCCATGCTCATGGCAACACCAATGCAGATGCCAGCAGCTGATGCCCACAAGGACAGCAAGCCTGGACTTATTTTCATAACATATCTTTGTCCTGATGTCCTTCTAGAAGCTGGAACATTTCTCCATCTAAGCAGAAGAGGGCAGGAGGTGTCCAAGTTGCAGGCACACTCTCCACTTTTTCTGGCACACAAAGAGAAAGAGAAGATGAAAACCTGATGTGTTTCCCTGCCCATGGCAAACACCAACCTTTCCATCCTTACAGTCCTTCCTGACATCAGCAGCAACTGAAACAAAATCCCACACACCCTTGCCATGTCTGCCAGAGGTTGCAGCTCTTTCTATTGCATCCCTCTAGCTTTCAAGTCAAGAGCTCCTGTGTCACACAAGGAAAAGCAATCTTTTACCTGCTGTGCCATGCTCATGGCAACACCAATGCAGATGCCAGCAGCTGATGCCCACAAGAACAGCCAGCCTGGACTTATTTTCATTACATATCTTTGTCCTGATGTCCTTCTAGAAGCTGGAACATTTCTCCATCTCAGCAGAAGAGGGCAGGAGGGGTCCAAGTTGAGGGCTCACTCTCCTCTTTTTCTGGCACACAAAGAGGAAGAGAAAATGAAAACAAGATGTGTTTCCCTGCCCATGGCAAACACCAGCCTTTCCATCCTTACAGTCCTTCCTGACACCAGCACTAATTGAAACAACATCCCACTCACCTTTGCCATGTCTGGCAGAGGTTGCAGCTCTTTCAATTGCATCACTCTAGCTTTCAAGTCAAGAGCTCCTGTGTCACACAAGGAAAAGCAATCTTTTACCTGCTGTGCCATGCTCATGGCAGCAGCAGTGCAGATGCCAGCAGCTGATGCCCACAAGGACAGCCAGCCTGGACTTATTTTCCATACATATCTTTGTCCTGATGTCCTTCTAGAAGCTGGGACATTTCTCCATCTCAGCAGAAGAGCGCAGGAGAGTTCCAAGGTGAGGGCACACTATCCCCTGTTTATCTGGCACTCAAAGAGGAAGAGAAAATGAAAACAAGATGTGTTTCCCTGCCCATGGCAAACACCAGCCTTTCCATCCTTACAGTCCTTCCTGACATCAGCAGCAACTGAAACAACATCCTACTTACCCTTGCCATGTCTGGCAGAGGTTGCAGCTCTTGCTATTGCATACCTCTAGCTTTCAAGTCAAGAGCTCCTGTGTCACACAAGGAAAAGCAATCTTTTACCTGCTGTGCCATGCTCATGGCAACACCAATGCAGATGCCAGCAGCTGATGCCCACAAGGACAGCCAGCCTGGACTTATTTTCATTACATATCTTTGTCCTGATGTCCTTCTAGAAGGTGGAACATTTCTCCATCTCAGCAGCAGAGGGCAGGAGGGGTCCAAGTTTAGGGCACACTCTCCCCTGTTTATCTGGCACTCAAAGAGAAAGAGAATTTGAAAACCAGACGTGTTTCCCTGCCCATGGAAAACACCAGCCTTTCCATCCTTACAGTCTTTCCTGACATCAGCACTAATTGAAACATCATCCCACTCACCTTTGCCATGTCTGGCAGAGGTTGCAGCTCTTTCTATTGCATCCCTCTGGCTTTCAACTCAAGAGCTCCTGTGTCACACAAGGAAAAGCAATCTTTTACCTGCTGTGCCATGCTCATGGCAACACCAATGCAGATGCCAGCAGCTGATGCCCACAAGGACAGCCAGCCTGGACTTATTTTCATTACATATCTTTGTCCTGATGTCCTTCTAGAGGCATGGACATTTCTCCATCTGAGCAGAAGAGGGCAGGAGAGTTCCAAGGTGAGGGCACACTCTCCCCTGTTTATATGGCACTCAAAGAGGAAGAGAAAATGAAAACCAGATGTGTTTCCCTGCCCATGGCAAAAACCAGCCTTTCCATCCTTACAGTCCTTCCTGACATCAGCAGCAACTGAAACAACATCCCACTCACCTTTGCCATGTCTGGCAGAGGTTGCAGCTCTTTCAATTGCATCACTCTAGCTTTCAAGTCAAGAGCTCCTGTGTCACACAAGGAAAAGCAATCTTTTACCTGCTGTGCCATGCTCATGGCAACACCAATGCAGATGCCAGCAGCTGATGCCCACAAGGACAGCAAGCCTGGACTTATTTTCATAACATATCTTTGTCCTGATGTCCTTCTAGAAGCTGGAACATTTCTCCATCTAAGCAGAAGAGGGCAGGAGGTGTCCAAGTTGCAGGCACACTCTCCACTTTTTCTGGCACACAAAGAGAAAGAGAAGATGAAAACCTGATGTGTTTCCCTGCCCATGGCAAACACCAACCTTTCCATCCTTACAGTCCTTCCTGACATCAGCAGCAACTGAAACAAAATCCCACACACCCTTGCCATGTCTGCCAGAGGTTGCAGCTCTTTCTATTGCATCCCTCTAGCTTTCAAGTCAAGAGCTCCTGTGTCACACAAGGAAAAGCAATCTTTTACCTGCTGTGCCATGCTCATGGCAACACCAATGCAGATGCCAGCAGCTGATGCCCACAAGAACAGCCAGCCTGGACTTATTTTCATTACATATCTTTGTCCTGATGTCCTTCTAGAAGCTGGAACATTTCTCCATCTCAGCAGAAGAGGGCAGGAGGGGTCCAAGTTGAGGGCTCACTCTCCTCTTTTTCTGGCACACAAAGAGGAAGAGAAAATGAAAACAAGATGTGTTTCCCTGCCCATGGCAAACACCAGCCTTTCCATCCTTACAGTCCTTCCTGACACCAGCACTAATTGAAACAACATCCCACTCACCTTTGCCATGTCTGGCAGAGGTTGCAGCTCTTTCAATTGCATCACTCTAGCTTTCAAGTCAAGAGCTCCTGTGTCACACAAGGAAAAGCAATCTTTTACCTGCTGTGCCATGCTCATGGCAGCAGCAGTGCAGATGCCAGCAGCTGATGCCCACAAGGACAGCCAGCCTGGACTTATTTTCCATACATATCTTTGTCCTGATGTCCTTCTAGAAGCTGGGACATTTCTCCATCTCAGCAGAAGAGCGCAGGAGAGTTCCAAGGTGAGGGCACACTATCCCCTGTTTATCTGGCACTCAAAGAGGAAGAGAAAATGAAAACAAGATGTGTTTCCCTGCCCATGGCAAACACCAGCCTTTCCATCCTTACAGTCCTTCCTGACATCAGCAGCAACTGAAACAACATCCTACTTACCCTTGCCATGTCTGGCAGAGGTTGCAGCTCTTGCTATTGCATACCTCTAGCTTTCAAGTCAAGAGCTCCTGTGTCACACAAGGAAAAGCAATCTTTTACCTGCTGTGCCATGCTCATGGCAACACCAATGCAGATGCCAGCAGCTGATGCCCACAAGGACAGCCAGCCTGGACTTATTTTCATTACATATCTTTGTCCTGATGTCCTTCTAGAGGCATGGACATTTCTCCATCTGAGCAGAAGAGGGCAGGAGAGTTCCAAGGTGAGGGCACACTCTCCCCTGTTTATATGGCACTCAAAGAGGAAGAGAAAATGAAAACCAGATGTGTTTCCCTGCCCATGGCAAAAACCAGCCTTTCCATCCTTACAGTCCTTCCTGACATCAGCAGCAACTGAAACAACATCCCACTCACCTTTGCCATGTCTGGCAGAGGTTGCAGCTCTTTCAATTGCATCACTCTAGCTTTCAAGTCAAGAGCTCCTGTGTCACACAAGGAAAAGCAATCTTTTACCTGCTGTGCCATGCTCATGGCAACACCAATGCAGATGCCAGCAGCTGATGCCCACAAGGACAGCAAGCCTGGACTTATTTTCATAACATATCTTTGTCCTGATGTCCTTCTAGAAGCTGGAACATTTCTCCATCTAAGCAGAAGAGGGCAGGAGGTGTCCAAGTTGCAGGCACACTCTCCACTTTTTCTGGCACACAAAGAGAAAGAGAAGATGAAAACCTGATGTGTTTCCCTGCCCATGGCAAACACCAACCTTTCCATCCTTACAGTCCTTCCTGACATCAGCAGCAACTGAAACAAAATCCCACACACCCTTGCCATGTCTGGCAGAGGTTGCAGCTCTTTCTATTGCATCCCTCTAGCTTTCAAGTCAAGAGCTCCTGTGTCACACAAGGAAAAGCAATCTTTTACCTGCTGTGCCATGCTCATGGCAACACCAATGCAGATGCCAGCAGCTGATGCCCACAAGAACAGCCAGCCTGGACTTATTTTCATTACATATCTTTGTCCTGATGTCCTTCTAGAAGCTGGAACATTTCTCCATCTCAGCAGAAGAGGGCAGGAGGGGTCCAAGTTGAGGGCTCACTCTCCTCTTTTTCTGGCACACAAAGAGGAAGAGAAAATGAAAACAAGATGTGTTTCCCTGCCCATGGCAAACACCAGCCTTTCCATCCTTACAGTCCTTCCTGACACCAGCACTAATTGAAACAACATCCCACTCACCTTTGCCATGTCTGGCAGAGGTTGCAGCTCTT